>NW_016804208.1:1335449-1391583 GCF_001698545.2 Rhinopithecus bieti | reverse complement strand
ATATATATTCATATATAATATATAAGTACCATATATTATAGAACATATAATATAGGCAACAATATACAATCCATATACATCATATTATAAACATGTTATATAATATATAATGCATATAATTATATGCACATGTACTATAATAAAATTTTACAATAGGCACTGAAGATATTACTATTATGAATATTTTGCTAAAAATTTGAAATAGGAAGCATCTAAATTATTTAAACATTTTAATTAATAAATTTCATTTTGTAGAGCAGTTTTAGGTTCACAGGAAAATTGAACACAAAGTACAGGGTTTACATTTACCCTGTCTCCACACTCACACACCTTCCCCTACTATTACCCTCCTCCCAGCACCATCATAATACATTTGTTATGATTGATGAACCTACTTTGACTCATCACCCAAAGTCCGTGGTTTATATTAGGATTCACTCTTGGTATTGCACATTCTGTGGGCTTTTGACAACTGTAGAATGACATATATCTACCATTTTAGTAGCATACAGGATAGTTTCATTGTCCTAAAAATCTGTGCTCTGCCTATTTATCTCTTCCTTCCTCCTAACCTGTGACAACTGCTGATCTTTTTACTGTTTCCAAAGTTTTGCTTTCCCCAAAATTTCATATAGTTGGAATCATACAGTATGTGGTCTTTCCAGATTAGTTTCTTTCACTTAGTAATAAACATTTAAGTTTTCTCCATGTCTTTTCAAGGCTTGAAAACTCAATCTTTTTAGTGCATAATATGTCATTGTCTAGATGTACCATCATTTATTTATCTACTCACATACTAAAGGACATCTTGGTTGCTTCCAGCTTTTGACAATTACGAATAAATCTATTATAAACATCTTGTGCAGGTTTTGTGTGGACAAATTTTAATTCATTTGGATAAATATCAAGGAGTAAAATTGCTGCATCATATGGTAAAAGTACGTTTAGTCCTGTAAAATACTGCCAAACTGTCTTTCTAGGTAGCTGAACCATTTTGCATTCCCACCATCAATGAATGCACATTCCTGTTGTCCCACATCCTCACCAGCATTTGATGTTGTCAGTGCTTTGAATTTTGGCCCTTCTATTGGGTGTGTATCTCACTGATGTTTTAATTTGCAATTCTCTAATAATAAATGATATTAAGCATCTTTTCATATGCTTACCATCTGTATATCTTCTTCGGTGAGGTGGCTTTTCAGGATTTTTGCCCATTTTTATTTGGGTTGCTTATTTTCTTAGTGTTCTTAGTGTATTTTGGATAATAGTCCTTAGTCAGAAATGTCTTTTGCAAATACTTCCTTCCAGTCTGTGACTTGTCTTCTCATGTTCCTGACATTGACTTTCACAGATCAGAAGTTTTAATTTTAATGAAGTCCATATTATTGATTCTTTCTTTTTTAATTTAACTTTTATTTCAAGTTCAGGGGGACATGTACAGGTTCATGCAGGTACATGTGCAAGTTTGTTTGACTTGTGTCATGGGTTTTTTTTGTACAGATTATTTTGTCATGGAGGTAATAAGCCTAGTACCCATTAGTTATTTTTCCTGAACTTTTCCCTTCTCCCATCCTCCTCCCTCCAGTAGGCCCCAGTGTGTGTTGTTCCCCTCTAAGTGTCCACGTGTTCTCATCGTTTAGCCCCCACTTATAAATGAGAACACATGGTATTTGGTTTTCTGTTCCTGCGTCAGTTTCATAAGGATAATAGCCTCCAGCTTCATCAATGTTTCTGTAAAAAACATATTGTTGTTCTTTTTATGGCTACATAGTATTCCATGGTGTTTATGTACCGTATGTTCTTTATCCTGTCTGCCATTGATAGGCATTTAGGTTGACTGCATGCCTTTGGTATTGTGAATAGTGCTGCAATGAACATACACATGCATTGGTCTTTAAAATATAATATTTTATTTTGGGGGGGTATATGACCAGTAACAGGATTACCAAGTCAAATGGTATTTCTCAGAAATTGCCACAGTACTTTCCACAATAGTTGAAGTAATTTACACTTTCACCAACAGTGTTCCTTTTTCTCTACAACTTCACTGGCCTCTGTTATTTTTTAACTTTTTAATAATAGTCATTTTGACTGGTGTGAGATGGTATCTCATTGTGGTTTCAATTTGCATTTCTCTAATGATCAGTGATGTTGAGCTTTGTTCCATGTGATCGCTGGTCACATGTATACATTCTTTTGAAAAGTGTCTATTTATGTCCTTTGCCTGCTTTTTAATAAAGTTTTTTTCTTGTAAATTTATTTAAGTTCCTTGTATATACTGGATATTAGACCTTGTCAGATGCATAGTTTGCAAAAATTTTCTACTATTCTGTAGGTTGTCTATTCACTCTGTTGATAGTTTTATTTGCTGTGCAGAAGCTCTTTCATTAAATTAGATCCCATTTGTCATTTTTTTCTTTTGTTGGAATTGCTTTTGGCATCTTTGTCATGAAGTGTTTGCCCATTCCTATGTCTAGAATGGTATTGTCCAGGTTGTCTTCCAGGGTTTTTATAGTTTTGGGTTTTACATTTAAGCCTTTAATCCATCGTGAGTTGATTTTTGTATATGGTCTAAGGAAGGGGTCCAGCTTCATACATCCACATATGGCTAGCCAGTTATCCAGGCACCATTTATTGAATAGGGAGTCTTTTCCATTGCTTGTTTTTTGTCAGCATTATTCAAGACCAGGTGGTTTTAGGTATGTGGGCTTAATTCTGGGCTCTCTATTCTGACTATTGCCATTGACCTATGTGCCGTTTTTGTACCAGTACAATGCTGTTTTGGTTGCTGTAGCCCTGTATTCTAGTTTGAAGTTAGGTAACATGGTATCTCCAGCTTTGTTTTTTGCTTAGCAGTGCCTTGGCTATTTAGGCTCTTTTTTGGATCCATATGAATTTTAAAGTAGTTTTTTCTAGTTCTGTAAAGAATGTCCTTGGTAGCTTAATAGGAACAGCATTGAATCTGTAAATTGCTTTGGGCAGTATCATCGTTTCAATAAGGAAGTTTTGTCTGTTTGTTTATGTCATTGTTGATTTCTTTGAGCAGTGTTTTGTAGTTCTCATTGAAGGAATCTTTCACCTCCCTTGTTAGCTGTATTCCTAGGTGTTTTATTTTGGGGGGGCTGGGGAGCACTTGTAGATGGGATTGCAATCCTAATTTGGCTCTCAGCTTGACTATTGTTGGTGTATAGAAATGCCAGTGATTTTTACACATTGATTTTGTATTCTAAAGCTTTGCTGAAGTTGTTTATCAGCTTAAGGGGCTTTTGGACTGAGACTATGGGGTTTTCTAGGTAAAGGATCATGTCATCTGGAAACAGGGATAATTTGACTTCCACTCTTCTTAATTGGATGCCCTATATTTCTTTCTCTTGCCTGATTGCCCTGGCCAGGACTTCCAATGCTATGTTGAATAGGAGTGGTGAGAGAAGGCATCCTTGCCTTGGGCCAGTTTTCAAGGGGAATGCCTCCAGCTTTTGCCCATTCAGTAAGATGTTGGCTGTGGGTTTGCCTTAGATGGCTCTTATTATGTTGAGGTATGTTCCCTCAATATCTAGTTTATTGAGAGTTTTTAACATGAAGGGGTATTGAATTTTATTGAAAGCTTTCTCTGCATATATTGAGATAATCATATGGTTTTTGTCTTTAGTTCTGTTTATGTGAAGAATAATGTTTATTGATTGTGTTTGTTGAACCACCCTTGAATCCCAGGGATAAAATCTACCTGATTTGGTGGATAAGCTTTTTGGTGTGCTGCTGGATTGAGTTTGCTAGCATTTTGTGGAGGATTTTTTCACTGATGTTCATGAATGATACTGGGATTTGTTGTTGGTATGTCTCTGCTAGGTTTTGGCATTAAGATGATGCTGGCCTCATAAAATGGGTTAGGGAGGAGTCCTTCCTCCTTAATGTTTTGGAATAGTTTCAGTAGAAATTGTCCCAGCTCTCCTTTATACATCTGGTAGAGTTCAGCTGTGAATGCATCTGGTACTGGTACTGGACTTTTTTTGGTTGGTAGGCTATTTATTACTGAATCAATTTCAGAGCTTGTTATTTGTCTGTTCAGGGATTAAATATCTTCCTGGTTCAGTCTTGGGCAGGTGTATGCACCCAAGAACTTATCAATTTCTTCTAGATTTTCTAGTTCATGTGTGCAGAGGCATTCATAATATTCTCTTAGGTTATGTGTATTTCTGTGAGGTCAGTGGTAATATGCCCCTTGTCATTTCTGATTGTGTTTATTTGGATCTTCTCTTTCCTTCTTTATTAGCTAGCAATCTATGTATTTTATTTTTTTTCCCCAAAAAACAGCTTGCAATCTATGTATTTTATTTTTTTCTGAAAAAGAGCTCCTGGATTCATTGATCCTTTGAATGATTTTTCGTGTCTCAATTTCCTTCAGTTCAGCTCTCATTTTGGTTATTTCCTGTCTTCTGCTAGTTTTGAGAAGCAGAACTTGCTCTTGGTTCTGTGGTTCTTTTAATTGAGATGTTAGGCTGTTAATTTGATATCTTTCTAACTTTTTGATATGGGCATTTAGGCATTTAGTGCTATAAATTTTCCTCTTAACACTGCCTTAGCTGTGTCCCAGAAATTCTGGTATGTTTTATCTTTGTTCTCGTTGGTTTCAGCTAACGTCTTGATTTCTGCTGTAATTTTATTATTTCCCTAAAAGTCAATGAGGAGCAGATTATTCCATTTCCACGTAATTGTATTGATTTGAGTGAATTTCTTAGTCCAGTTTCTACTTTAATTGTGCTGTAGTCTGAAAGAATTTTTATTATGATTTCAGATCTTTTGTATTTGCTGAGAAGTGTTTTACTTCCGATTATGTGATTGATTTTAGAATATGTGCCATAAGGTGATGACAAGAACATACATTCTGCTATTCTTGGGTTGGGAGTTCTGTAGATGTCTATCAGGTCCACTTGATCAAGTGCTGAATTCAGGTCCTGAATATCTTAATTTTCTGTCTCAATGATCTGTCTAAAGTTGTCAATGGGGTATTAAAGTCTCCCACTATTTTGGTATGGGAGTTAAGACTCTCTTAAAGTCTCCAAGAACTTGCTTTATGAATCTGGGTGCTCCTGTGTTGCATGCATATATATTTAGAGTAGTTAAATCTTGTTGAATTGAACCTTTTACCATTATGTAATGCCCTCTTTTTTTTTTTTTAATCTTTGTTGGTTTAAAATCTGTTTTGATTGAACCTAGGATTACAACCCCTGCTTTTTACTGTTTTCCATTTTCTTGTTATATTTTTCTCCATCTCTTGATTCTGAGCCTATGTGTGTCATTGTGTGTAAGATGGATTTGTTGGAGACAGCATACCAATGGGCCTTGGTTCTTTATCCAGCTTGCCAATCTCTGTCTTTTAATTGGGGCAGTTAGCCCATTTACATTCAAGGTTAGTATTGATATATGTGGATTTGATCCTGTCATCATGATGTTAGATGGTTATTTTGCAGACTTGTTTATGTGGTTGTAAAGTGTCACTGGTCTGTGTACTTCAGTGTGTTTTTGTAGTGACTGGTAACAATCTTTGCTTTCCATGTTTAGTGCTTCCTTCTGGAGCCCTTATAAGGCAAGTCTGGTGGTAACAAATTCTCTCAGCATTTGCTTGTCTAAAAAGGATCTTATTTCCCCTTCATTTATGAAGTTTAGTTTTACCAGATATGAAATTCTGAATTCTAATTTCTTTAGGAATGTTGAATATTGGCCCCCAATATTTTCTGGCTTGTAGGGTTTCTGCTGAGAGGTCCACTGTTAGTCTGATAGACTTCCCTTTTTAGGTGACGTGACCTTTCTTTCTAGCTGCATTTAACATTTTTTCTTTCATTTTGATCTTGGAGAATCTGTTGATTATGTGTGTTGGTGATGATCTTCTTGTGAAGTTTCTTACTGGGGGGGGGGGTCTCTGGTTTTTTTAATTTTGAATGTTGGCCTCTCTAGCTAGGTTCGGGAAGTTCTCATGGATGATAACCTGAAATATGTTTTCCAACTTGATTCCATTTTCCTCATCTCTTTTAGGGACACCAATAAGTTGAAGATCGGTTTCTTTATATAATCCCATATTTTTCAGAGGTTTTGTTCATTCCTTTTCATTTGTTTTTTTCCTATTCTTCTCTATCTTATTTCAGAAAGTTGGTTTTCTAGCTCTGAAATTCTTTTCTCTGGTTGGTCTATTCTGCTATTAATAATTGTAATTGCATTATGAAATTCTGGTAGCGTGTTTTTCAGCTCTATCAGGTCAGTTGTGCTCTTTTCTATACTTGCTCATTTTTTTCTGTCAGCTCCTGCAATGGTTTATCATGATTTTTATCTGCCTCAGATTGGGTTTCAATGTACTCCTGTAGCTTAATCATCTTCATTTTTATCCATATTCTGAATTCTATTTCTGTAATTTCAGCCATCTCAACCAGGTTCAGAACCCTTGCTAAAGAAATGATGTGGTTGTTTGGAGGAAATAAGGCATTCTGGATTTTTGAGTTGTCAGGGTTCATGTGCTGGTTCTTTCTCACCTTTGTGGGCTTATCTACTTTCAGTCTTTGAGGTTGCTGACCTTTGGATGAATATTGTTTTCTTTTTTCCTGTTTGAAGATCTTTAGGGTTTGATTGTGGAATGAGGTGGATTCAGCTGACCAGCTTCATTTCTGAAGGATTTTAAGTGGGGTAATGCCCAGCTCCCAATTCCTGAACTGCGTGCTCTAATTCTGGAGGACTTATATTGGGCCCTGACTTTATTTTCTGGCTCCTCTAGGTTAGGAATTTCCTGTGCTGATAGAGGCCGAGGTGTTTCCAGACTGCTGGTCACTACACTCTGATGGGTGGTGTCAGTCAAAGCATTTTGTAGTGTGATGACAGCAGGATCCATCTTTGTTGGCATGTGCCTGCAGCAGTTGCAGCAAGGTGCTAGTGGGTGCCAGCCTGCTTTCCTTCCTATGGGCATTCACCACAGTGGTGGAGGCAACACAGCTCGGGGGAGGGCAGGTGGACTTTCTGGCAGCTGTGTGTGCAGTGGTGCTGGTGGTAGTGTTTGCCAAGGGGCAGAGCACTGGTGGGCAGAGATTTGGTTGCCTTCTCTGTGCCATGCAAGCAGGAGTGGTTACTCAGGTTTGGGGAGGATCTGCTACTCTCTGTGCCTAGATTCACTCCCATGGCAGTGTGAGCACAAGGGCAGGATGATGGTGGGGGTGGTGCTGCCTGGCTGTATCCCTGCCAAGGCTCTGTCTGCAATGGTGGTGTACAGGGGAAGGGGACAGATGAGCTGCACTCCTGCACACTGGAAGGGCAAGGAAAGCAAAACCTGTCCATGTGGCCGTGTGCTAGCAAGAAGATGTGGAAGTTGCCGTGGGCCTGGGGGAAGCTGCAGTGCAGGGAGGAATTATGCAGGCTGGTGTGTAGCCACAGGGGCCCTGCTGCTGGAACTCTATGGGAGTCAGCATGGTCTACCAAATTTCAGATGCTAATGATGGCACCCAGGTGTCCTGGAGACACTTGTGCTGGCTGGGTCCCCAGGAGATGCCAGCAGACCAAGTAGTACTTGGGTGAGACCAGCCCCATCTGATGGACAAGACTGCCCTGCAGAGGGTCCAACAGTTCACCTAGGGCTAAAGTCACTTATGAGAGCAAGTCAAGCCTAAGGGGATAGCCTTCCCTGGCTGTGCTCCACTATGGATGGTCCCACACCAAACCCTCTGGGCTCCACATCAGCTGGTTTACTGCTCCTACCGCATGTCTAAGCTGCTCTCCCTGCCAACTGAAGTGTCCATGGTGGTTGAGGGGTCTCTTCCTGATGGGGATCTAGAGGCCTGTGGCACAAGTGGGTTGCTCCTTGCCAGGTAAACTCAGTTATTCCCCTGGAGTGGCTGGGAACCAGGAAAAAGTTTGGTTGCACAGTAGCCCTGTGTATGCTTCCCACCTTTTTTCCCCTTCTGCCCAGCTTCTGTGTCTTCCCTGTATCCACTCTTGTTGCTTTCCCTCTGAAGATTTGTTAGGAGCATGCCAGTCATCTTGATCTCTGTGGGAGCTGTTCTGCCTCACTGCATCTAGTCCATCATCTTGCCTTCCACTCCCTCAATTATTTCTTTCATGTATTGTGCATTTAGTGTTTTATCTAAAAAGCCATTACCATATTCAAGGTCACCTAGGTTTTCTTCCATGTATCTTTTAGGAGTCGTATAGTTTTGCATTATTAGGTCTGTGATCTGTTTTTAGTTAATTTTTGTGCAGGATGTGAGGCCTATTTCTAGATTATTATTTTTTGCATGAGGATGTCCAATTGTTCCAGCATAATTTGTTGAAAAAACTATCTTTGCTCCAGTATATTGTTTTTGTTTCTTTGACAAGGATCATTGATTATATTTATGCAGATTATTTCTGGGTTCTCTATTCTATTCCATTAATCTGTCTTCTGTTGCCGATACCATACTGTCTCAATCCCTGCAGCTTTGTAGTTAAGTCTTAAAGTCAGATAGTGTCAGTTCTTTTACTTTGTTCTATTTCAATATTAAGTTGGCTACTCTGAGTCTTTTGCCTATCCATATAAACTTTAGAATTAGTATGTCAAAACTCACAGAATAACTTGCTCATTTTTATTGAGATTGCATTGAATCTATGGATCAAGTGGGGAAGAATTCCTGACAATATTGACTCTTCCTATCTAGGAACATAGAATATATTTCCATTCATTTAATTCTTCCTTGATATCCTGCATTAGAGTTTTGTACTTTTTCTCATATAGATATTATATATATTTTGTTAAATTTATACCTACATATTTCATTTGTTTAGTGTTACCATAAATAGCGTTTTGTCTTCTTCAGATTCCACTTGTTTATATCTGGTGTATAGGAAAGCAATGAAATTTTGTATATTAATCTTATATTCTGTGACCTTTCCATAATTCCTTATTAGTTGCAGAAAGTTTTTTATTTTTTCAGGTTTTCTAACTAGACAATCATGTAATCTGCAAACGCAATTTTATTTCTACCTTCCCAATCTGTATACTTTTTATTTTCTTTCTTTGTCTTATTGCATCAGCTAAGATTTCTAGTATGAGGTTGAAAAGCAATGGTGAAAGGGACATCCCTGCCTTGTTTCTGATCTTAGCTTCAAGTTTCTCACCATTAAGTATGATGTAGGATTTTTTTACATGCTCTTTATGAAGCTGAGACAGTTTCCCTCTATTCCTAGTTTTCTGAGAGGTTTTTTATTTTTTTAATCATGAAAGGATGTTGGAATTTAACAAATGTTTTATCTGCATCTAATGATATGATTATGTAATTTGTCTTCTTGTACTTGTTGATGTGATGAATTACATTATTTGATTTTTGAATGTTGAACCAGCATTGCACACCTGGAATAAATTTCAATGGATTATGATGTGTAATTCTTTCTTTATATTGTTGAATTCAATTTGTTAATATTTTGTTGGAGAATTTTGCAGCTACATTCATAAGGAATATTGGTCTAAAGAGAGGTTTTTTTTTTTTTTTTTCTTGAAATGTCCTTGTTTGGTTTGAGTATTAGGTTAAGCCTGGCCTCCTAAAATGAGCTAAGAAGTATTTCCTCTGGTTCTATCATCTGGAAGAAATTATAAAGAATTAATAAAATTTCTTTCTTAAACATTGGTATAATTCACTGGTGAACCCATCTGGGCCTGATGCTTTCTCTTTGGGGAGGTTATTAGTTACTGATTATATTTCTTTATTGGGCCTATTGGGATTATTTCTTCTTCTGTGAATTGTGGCAGATTGTGAGTTTCAAGGAATTGGTTTATTTCATCTAGATTATCAAATGTGTGAGCACAGAATTATCATAGTGTTTTTAAATTATCCTTTTAATGTCCATGAGATCTGTAGTGATGTCCTCTCTTTCATTTCTGATATTAGTAATTTGTATCTTCTTTCTTGCTTTCTTAGCCTGGCTGGAGGCTTATCACTTTTATTGATCTTTTCAAATAGTCAGCTTTTAATTTTTTTTTTTATTTTTCTCTACTGATATCCTGTTGTGAAGTTCCCTTATTTTTGCTCTACTTTTAATTACTTTTTTACTTCTGCTTACTTTTGATTTGATTTGACCTTCTTTTTCTAGTTTCCTCCTTAGATGATTTATTTTAGATTTTTTCTCTTCTAATATATGCATTCAATCTGTAAATTTCCCTCTAAGCACTGCTTTTTGCTATATTACACAAATTTTGGTAAGTTGTATTTTAATTTAGTTCAAAATAGTTTTTAATTTCTCTTGAGCTTTCTTCTTTAGACCATGTGTTATTTAGAAGTATGTTATTCAATCTCCAAGCATTTGCGGATTTTCTCTTTTCTTATAATATCTAGCTCTATTGCATTGTGATCTGAGAGCAGACAATGTATAATTTTTATTTTAAAATTTGTTAAGATGTTTTTATGGCCCAGAATGTGGTCTATCTTGGTGAATGCTCCATGTGAGTTTGAGAAGAATGTGTAATCTGGTGTTTTTGGATAAAGAAGTCTGTAGATGCCAATTATATCCAGTTGACTGATAGTGCCATTTAATTCATCTATGTCATTACTAATTTTATGCCTGCTGGATCTGCTCATTTCCGATAGAGGGCTGCTAAAATCTTCAACTATAATAGCAGACTTATCTATTTCTCCTTGCAATTCTGTCAGTTTTTGCCTCATATAGGTTGACTGTCACTTTTGGGCACATACACTTTAAGCATCATTATGCCTCCTGGAGTTTTGATCCCTTTATCAATGTGTAATGCTCCTCTTTATTTGTGATGACTTTCCTTGCTCTTAAGTTTGCCCTTTGTGAAATTAATATAGCCACTCCTACTTTCTTTGATTAGTGTTAATACAGTACATCTTTCTCTATCCCTTTATTTTAACTTGTATATCTTCATACTTAAACTAGGTTTCTAATAGACAACATATAGTTGGGTCATGGTTTTTGATCCACTCTGACAATCTCTGTCTTCTGATTGTTGTATTTAGGCTGCTGACATTTAAAGTGATTATCAATATATTTCAATTAATATCTATATTATCTGTTACTCTTTTCTATTGGTTGCCATTATTCTTTATTACTCTTTTTGTCTTCCACAGTTTTTTCCCTTTTGTGGCTTTCACTGAGCATTTTGTATGATTCAAGTTGTTTTCCTTTTTTAGCATACCAATTATGCTTCTTTTAAAATTTTTTTAGTGGTTGCCCTAGAATTTACAATATATATTTATAGCTAATCCAAGTCCATTTTCAAATAGCTCTATACTGCTTCACAGAGAGTGCAATTATTGAATTTTACCATATTTTACAATGAATCTTTATCTCTTGTCTTTTGTGTTTTATTGGACATCTTATTTTCAAATGATTTAAGTTTTAGATAATTCATGTAAGTTTTAGATAATGCTATAAGATATAGAGACTGTATAAAGATGATACTTTTAAAATGCCACATAAAATGTATGGATCCTACCAGAGCTCATTCAAAACCAACCTGAACTCTTCTCTATTATTGTAGGCGAGTCTCCCACATTAAAGGTTCTGCAATGAACAATTCTCACCCAGATACTGTCATCTCTCTTTGGATCTCACATGGCTCCATGGATTTTCATAGAGAATAAAAATTACCTCTCTATGGTCACTATTCTTCAGTCAGTACTGGGACAGGACTAAGATGTTTTGAAGTCTTTTATACCCCAGGCCCTTTCCTCTCTTTTAGTCTCTCATTCTAATCCCTAGCTATCAATGTCTGTTTTGAGGAGTTCATCCTTTAGAAAGGATTCTTGTACTCAGATTGTTAACTGTGCCTTACTAAAGTGGTAACTGAAACATGCAGTATGGTATTGATGAGAAATGTAGACTTGAACCCAACTTTGCCACTTATTGAAAACTTACTAAGCTCTGTTCCCTAATTTTCTCATTTATGAAATGAAGTTCATGATAGGACCTTGTAAGTGTGTTATATAATAATTAAATATTAACATCAATTTAATGCTCATAATTTAGCCACCTTAAGTTTGGATCATAGCTCCACATTGGGTTCATAGCTTAGGCTCTCTGAGTATCAGTTTTCTCTTCAGCAGAATGGAGATAACAGTATCTAATTTTTAGTAATGTTGTTTTGGTGACATCAGATAACAATGTAAAATGCCTTGATCATAGCTAACTCTGAAGGAATGTTAACTTCTTCCCCCATCCCTGTTAATTATAGGTTTTCAAAATAATGCATTATTTCAAAAATAATGCATTTTCAAAAATAATGCAATAGCCTTTTAGAGGGCAATTCCAGTGGACAGCAACTTTTAGACCCAAGGAATTTCTTGTGATGGTTGAATAGCAAGCAATGAAGACTAAATTTTGGGATAGAGAGCTATGCTCCTATAATCACAATCTACAAGTAGATATTTCTCTAATGCTAAAATGTTGCCTTACATTCCACATATTTCCAGAAGCCCTAATCCTCTAGATTTCTGAATCTAAAAAGATCCATGATTCATCATGTCTAGAAATGGCTGGTCAAATATTCCTCACTCATCATAGACTACTGTAATTCTTTAAAAGGAATATTAACAATGATGGCTCCTCCCTCTCTCTTCCAACTGTGACCATTTGCACCTCATACCGTAGCACTTTCATACTATATTGTAACTAGTATTTGATCTGTCTGTGCTACTCATCTACTTTGAGGTCTTTGCCAGTCTGCCTATTCACCCTTGCGTCTCTAGCACCAATCACAGTTCCTAGCATAAAATATGTATTCTATTAATATTTATTAAATGAATAATACATCTGATGAGCATGAAACTTGGTTAAGCATAATGCTTGATTTAATCACACAACAGTATTTTGAAATAGGTATTATTATCATTCCTAATTTAGAGACCACAGCATTAAGTCTCAGCACTGTTGCCTTGCAAGTTCATCTGTCACAGGTGGGATTTTAACAACCAGCTTTCCAGGAATCAGAAGCCCTTCTTTGTAGCATGTGCCAATAACTATGGTATAAATTTTAAGCTACCAAGGTAATATCAACTGGTTTGCAATATTCTTGAAATTTAACAATTGGTTACAAACTGACTTCTTAAGACCACTGGATAGACTGCACATGTGGGCTGTTTCCAGCTTAGCCAATGCTGGTAGTCAGGTTCCTGTCTTAGTTGACTGAGGATCCTAGCAATTGCTGCAGCGCAGTCACCCACTATAACCTTTGACTGCTGATAATCTCTGTATTCCAGACTATTTTGCAGCTGGTCACATGACTGACAAGTCCATTCATCAGGAATATTCTTCCTTCACCTGAGGCCAGCCACACACTTCAGCTTTTAGACATGAATTAAGCAGAACAGAGGTTTTTAAAGTAAATGCTTTAAAATATGCTAGTCTCCTGTTTCCCCCCTGCCAAAGTTTAAAAAATAATTAGACAAAAGCAATACCCTGTTGGGTTGAGAATTTATTAGAGAGCCTTCTTTGAGATGTACAGTTGGTTTGTGACTGAAATGGCAGTGGATAAGTTGTGTTCATGTTGAAATAACAATGTGATTATGTGAAGCTGCTTATCTTTAGTGTCTTCAGGCAGAAAAAATGTTTAGAAAACCTTACTGAGTCCCCAAAGTTTTCCAGGGATTGTGTGAGATGCCTTGGAATGCTAGCAGAATCCACACAGACTGATTAGAGAGGAAGCTTTCAGCGCTCTTAAAAACTCTCACGTTATTTTCTCCCTTGGGAAGCTGCTGAAGAACATGTTGTATTGGGAGTGCAAAGCCGCTAGGTCAATGGAATCATTTCTTTGTGACTTGGGGATTTCTCAGAGCCAGAAATGTTATCCCAGCTTCATCCCTGTGACTGAGGAGAATTGCATCAGCTGCTCACAGGATACTAGATCTCAATACTACATCTATTTAAGCAATGCCCTGTATGGCAGATGTCAGAGTGCAGTTACTGGATGCACGTGTGACTGAGTACAGTGAAGCCTGGTTTATTCTCTTGGGCTTACTAGCAAGTTTCAAAAAATATTTGGAAAAAGAAGGTTGTGTTACAGTAATATGACTGTCAGGAAGAAAATATGTGGTTCTGTGTGCATATTTGTAAAAATGCATGTGACATAGATGCAAAGAAGATAGGCAGTAGTGAACAGTCTTCAGCTTAATGTCAAGCAGCAATTTTTGTCCCAGTTCTGCTTCTATCTAACTCTATGTCTTGAAATCACCAGTTAGTGTTTCTTGTCCTTAATTCTCTTGAATAGAAACACAGGGGTTTGAAATCTGTGGAGTCATTTCCTTCCTTTTCAAAAATTCCTAGGTTACAGGAAATGAAATTAAGTGACAATTTTATTTCAAAAGCATCTTGAACAAGAAATTTTTCAAAAGAAATAAATGAATGATATTCAAATAATAGTATTTTTTAGAAAAGTATTAATTTAAGATTTAAGAAAACCTCTGGTGATTTTTTTCCTTTTGGCCAAGGTTATATCCACATACATCTGGATAAAAGTGAAAAAGAAAATATGCCAATCACCCAGATGGTTCTAAGTGTTTGATATCTGTCATCATGCAGGCCAAACACCTGGGTGATTGAGTTCATTTTCATTCTTTAGCCAGATGTTTTGAAACCAAGGAGGTATGTCTTACATAAAAAAAAAAAAATTTAAGCAGAATGGGGTGTAGTAAGAGGAAGAAAAGAAGAAAATGAGCAATTTTGAGCACCTACTCCCTGTCAGACACTTTCTTTCATATTTTAATCTTCATAAGAACTCCATGAGGCATTATCTCCAACTTATAGATAAGGAAACTGAGGCTTGGAAATCTAAATTATTTGCCAATGTCACATATCTAAGAAGTAGTAAAGGTAGGGTTTGAATTATGTATTATAGAAAAAAATATTAGAAATAAATGCAATTAAGTTACAGGTAATGAAATTAGAGCTGAGAAAGATAGAGTGCCTGCATAAATAACACATGCATGTGGATATTGAAACAGACATAACTACTGCTACTGTTGTTCATCTTAAGAACTTTTTACTCCAAGTCTATGACAAACACCCATAGAAGGAGTAAGCAAAACCAGCCTAGAAGAACTGGCCAACTGTTGGACAGGTCTCTTGGTTGTGCCATATATTTCTTTGGCTCCAACCACGTAGTAAAATTGAACACAATTGTCTCGTTAATTGTTTTACCGCCCTTAAGTTAGGAATCTTTGACGATTCTGTAAAATTACCTAGTTTATTATACAAATGTATGTAGAATAGCATGCAAATATATGTGTGATGATTTACTAGGAAGAAGATTCTGAATATTTGATTTTATAACTCATTGTAAATAACCTGGGGGGTAAACTTCCCTGTATACAGCAGAAGGCAAGTTGGCCCATCACAAGGTTCTCAACAATAGCTTTATCTTTGGGGAAATAATGAATCAGACTTTCTCCTTTATATGCCAAGAAACATAAATTCCTGAGCCCACATGGAAAAGGAACTGAAAGCACCCTCTTCAAGACTCTGCTTATATGGTAGTATTGCTGACTCACATCCAAGGCAAAAGTGTCCCACTCTTTCCCAGACAGCAAGCACAGGAGAAGAGAATAACTCTTTTGAGGTTACTTTACCTGGCTTCCCCACTGTTTTGTAACCATGGAGGTATGTCTTACATAAAAAAATTAAGCAGAATGGGGTACAATAAGACAAAAGATGATCCTGAAGATGATCATGGGTCTTGAAGATGATTATGATGGGAGGTCTGTTCCTAAGTTTACTTACCCCAGTTGCTGACCTGCAAGTTGCATTGGGAAGAACATTCACTTTTTAAGTAAATATAAGGATGAGAATTTACAGAGTAAGGAAATGGGGTTGAAGGAGGGCAGATGAGTGTATAAATGTTAGTTCCAGAATATGAGGGAACGGGTTGGAGATAATGCATTCTTTGGAAATAGCAAATGCTGTTGAAGCTTTTCAGAAAAGGAAATAAATCATAAAAGAATTTGGAATGCTTTTTATGGGTTGAAGTAGAAGGAAATTGAACATCAATATGATTCTGGAAAGAAATTTTGTGTCACTGCATTATTTAAATGTTAGGGGAAAATGATCAAAGCTGCCAACATTCAAAAAGGAATAATCTCTTTGGAAAACTTAATACACACATATCTGCAAATATTTAGGGGACAAGGAAAGACTATGGAGGCAAATTTTGTGTCTATATAGTTAGACATTTTCTGATCTAGACCTACCCAGAGGCACATGCTGAAAATGGTCAATGTTTAAGCTCAGCTCTTCCCTGAACCAAGTCAAACCAAATCTGAGCGTTGTTTTAGAGGTCCCATTCCCTCTAGTAGGAGGAGTCTTGAATTTTTTTTTCACATCCTAGTGTTGATGTCTGATATGCCTTGCTGGGGTTGTCCTAAGATAGTAAGAAAAATGACTGAAATTTATTGAGCACTGTTTGTGCTAGGTATTCTGCTAAGTACTTTACATACATTATCTTACTTAAATGTCACAGCAACCCTCTCAGATAAGCATTGCTAGTTCTCTTACAAATGAATAAGGGAAAGTTCCAAGTAACTCTTAATCTCAACTAGTGAGCAGCAGAGCTAGAGAACAAAAGTTCACACTAATCACCATTACACAGGACTGCCATACAGTCCCACATGCAGCCTCCACTCAACACACACTCAAATTTTTCTAGTTATAAACTCTGCCCATTCCCCTAAGGGACTTGGAACTCAACACTAACGTGGATCTCCTCCCAACAAGGTCTGTACAATGGTCATTATATCTTCCGTGTGCGAAGAGAGTAAAGAACATCAGCCAAAACTATGATCCCGTCATCTACCTGAACATACATATCCTGTTTCAGTCTCAAGACTGGTTCCCTCAGATGCAGGAAATAACAGGATCATCCTAGAATCCCCTGTCTACCCTTGGCTCTGTAATTTGGATCTTTTCCACCTTGCACCAAAGCCAAATCTTATTGGAGTTTTTCTTCTCCCTCCTGTAAGTCCTATCATTTTGGTAATTAATCCTCCATTCCCCAGTGAAAATGTATGGCCATGGAGGTCTCAGACTGACAATGAAGTTTGTGACATGCATAAATCACTGTTCATATGACAGCTAAAAATAGCAAGGTGCTTATTTTGTTCCTCATATCCATGACATGGCACACCAACATAAGCTTAAGAAAACACTCAGTCTTGTTCTTTCTAGATCAAGACCTTCAAGCCTTCGATTCCCTCTCCTTATGAAGTGTTTAGGTTTCAGAGACAAACCATTAGAAGCAAAAAAGGCAAGATACTTTAAAATATAGCAATGCAGATACAGAAACAGAGCAACCATTGCTTCAAAAAACCTAAAGCCAAGAACAGAAAATTCAGCTGACATTAAGGGATACTGGCTAGTAGAATAGCCACAAAGGTCCTAAGAGAGCTAAATGATAAGTACTATTCAAACTCTAACTCTTCAACTGTAACCACGTGAGTCACATTAGCCTTTCTAAGATATCGATATCTCATCTGCGATATGTATATCTCATCTGCGATATCTATATCTCATATCTATATATCTATATCTAGATATGAGATCTATATATCTATAGATATGAGATACAGACATCTCAGAAATATATATGTAGTTACATACAGATATATAGATGTTTCAGGTATCTGTAGCTCATAGATATATAGATACGTATTTTAGATATATCTAAATATCTATATAATATCTTATTTTTAAATACAGTTTTGAACAAAATATATATAAACACATATAGATATATCTATCTAAATATATATTTTAGACATTTAGATATATATTTAGCTATATTTATCTAAAATATATTTTAGAGATTTATATATTTATCTAAAATACATATTTAGACATTTATATATTTATGTAGCTAAAATATATATATTTAGATATATATACATTCAATATATATCTAAAATATGTTTTTAGACATTTCTATATCTAAAATGTGTATATTTAGATATACATACATCTGATATATATCTAAATATATATATTTTTAGATATATCTATATATGTATAGATACAGATACATAGTTTTTTGAAAGCTTTATTTAAAAACAACACTCAAAGAGAAAACAAGTCAGAAATTCACCACTCAACGAATTTTTACAATGCAAACACTCCTGGATAACTAGCATCTAGATCAAGAAACAGATCACTCCATCCCCACGGAAATTTCCTTGTGCAACTTTCCCGTCGCTTCCCATGTCACACTCTGCCCAAATGTAACCACTCATGACTTCTTACACAGTAGGTTTGTTTAGCCTGTCCTAGAACTTTACATACATGTAATCATGCAGCATGTACTGTAGTTACCTGCCACGTAATAACGTTTTGGTCAACAATAGACCATAAGTATATCATAAGATTATAATACTGTATTTTTACTGTACTTTTTCTATGTTGAGATACACAAATACCAGTGTGCTATAATTGCCTATAATATTCAGTACAGGAACATGCTGTACAGGTTTGTAGCCTAGGAGCAATAAGCTACACCATATAGCCTTGGTGTGTAGTAGGTTATGCCATCTCAGTTTGTGTAAGGATACCCTATATCATTAGAACAATGACAAAATCCCCTAATGGCATATTTCTCAGAACAAAGCCCTATTGTTGGGTGACACATGACTGTATTTTGTGAGTTGTTTTTCTAAAGTCAGTATCACGTTTCTGAGATTCATCCATGTTGTTACAGATTATTGTAGTTCCATGTAGTGTTTTTTGTATAATATTCCATATGAATATATCATGGTTTGTGTATGCATTCTATTGTAGATGGATGTTTGATTAGATTTTTCATTACTAGGAATATATTCAATGCCCAATTAATATATGCTGAGCATATGCATTACATTGTTATTTTCCTCTGTAAAATACACTCACATTAGTATTTATCAAATCTCATCTGGTTGGGATTATGCATCTAATGTGATGATTTTGTTTTGTGTCTTAATTCTAAACTCTCTGACACTGGCAACCCTTTTAGGTTTCCATTATCTGCAGATTTTTAAGTACACTTCTTCACTCTTCTGTCAAATCATTTTAGAAAATCCGATATTTTAAAGTCTAATACCAAATATTATATTAACTTGGCCAGGGCAATGGCTCATGCCTGTAATCCCAGCACTTTGGGAGGCCAACATGGCGAAACCCTGTCTCTACTAAAACTACAAAAATTAGCCACACGTGATGGTGGGGTCCTGTAATCCCAGCTACTCAGGAGACTGAGGCAGGAGAATCACTTGAGCTTGGGAGGCGGAGGTTGCAGTGAGCCGAGATCATGCCGTTGCACTCCAGCCCGGGTGACAGTGCTAGACTCTGTCTAAAAAAATAAAAAAATAAAAAAATCATATTAACTTGTTAACCTCTTGCTCCAGGAAGAATGTACAAAGAACTAAAATTTATTATTGTTGCCAACAGTCCAGAGTTGTTTTTTGTTTTTGTTTGTTTGTTTGTTTTTTTAAACAGCCTTTGCCCAACATTTAGGTCTCTGCTTTACGCTTGCCATTTCTACCTCATATCCATATTATTCTTAAGCTAGCTCAGATTCTTTCTTTTAGAACAAAAGTAGTTATGACACATTACAATGAATTTATTTTATGTATTACCTCCTCCTGGGTAAATAAAATGAATAATAAAATAAAATAAAATAAACCTGCTGTGCAAAGGACTCTTCCAAAGCAGCAGTTTACCACTGGGCGGAATTTCAGGCATTGATATGGTTAGGCTCTGTGCTCCCACCCAAATCTCAACTTGAATTGTAATCCCCATGATCCCCACATGTCAAGGGAGAAACCAGGTGGAGGTAACTGAATAATGGGGATGGTTTCCCCCATGCTGTTCTCATGATAGTGAGTTCTCACAAGATCTGATAGTTTTATAAGGGGCTCTTCCCCCTTCACTTGGCACTTCTCCTTCCTGCTGCCTTGTAAAGAAGGTGCCTTGCTTCCCCTTCACCTTTCACCATGATTGTACGTTTCCTGAGGCCTTCCCAGTCATGCTGAACTGTGAGTCAATAAGCCACTTTAAATTACCCAGCCTCGGGTATTTCCTTATAGCAATGTGAGAATGGACTAATACAGGCATCATAATCTAAGATATGTAGATGCTCAGGTGCAGGGGAAAATTTCTGGACACCTCAAATCCCCGTTGTCAGCATGCATGTTGCATTTATGATTGAATTGGAACTGGTCCATTGAGTACTGGTTTTAACACAACTCTATGCTGGAGAATGATTTCATCTTTATGATAAATGATTTTAATATTTGAAGAGTTTCCATTAGTATCTTTAGCCAGGGCTGGATGGGATCAATGACTAAAGGAACAATGGACCAAAACAGACTTCAGAAATGAACTTGTGTCATTCTTATAATCTGAAATCACTCCTTTCTCAGAACATGGGCCCTCTCTATCATATTCCCATTCTGCACCTTCATTTGAGTGGGAAAATCTACACAAAACAAAAAGATCTAACACAAAACAGACTTCATGCCTGCAAGAGAAGTCTTCCTGTCTTCTTCAACTACTGTCTTCCTATTGTAACCATAATTGGTTCAAGTTTTCCCCATAGACAAATGTGTTGCTAAGTTATTCAAGAGACAATGGAAAATGACTATTAGACTTTGTTTTCCACAAGATAAGAAGATAAACTGACAGTAAAGGAATCAAGTTGGATTAAAAGTCTTTAAAATTGATTTAGCTTGTGATTTATTTGATAAGATCATAGTATTTTATGGTAGGAGTGTCATCCAGAGGTGGCCTACCACATATTCTCTCTCTCATGCCCATGGCTTATCTGCCATATAATTCTTTTTTCTATGAGCCTGCTAGTTCCTTAGAATTCTTCATACAGTTCTATGGGTGGCTCCTAATACTTATCTGAAGTAGGTACATGAAATAGAAATGCTTTGCCATTCTTAATCTAGAAACCCTAAACCCAAGTAATAAAATAATCCTGGCATCCTAAATGACTCAGTGTAGATATGTTAATATGTACATTCTCCTTAATTGATGCTTTTAGAGCTACTTAAGAATAGAAGACATAAAAAACAGTGGTAGGAAGGTATAGGAAGGGACAAACTAGAAACGTCTGAGACCCTGTTAGAAGTTGTTACAACTGCATTCTAAATAGCAGCTAAATAAGATCAGATCAGGTATCTTGGAAATAACGTACACCAATCATAGTCAAGAGAAAAGTATTTAAGCTAGTATTTAGAAAAACAAAAAGAGTGAAATTTATTTAGTTGATTGACTGTAAAGACTATTTCTTATTTCAGAATTTTAAGTAAAAAAAATTAAGTATAATTTTAAGTTAAACATATTTTCAAAAAACAAGATAGGTAAATGAGTTCAGTTAATTCAGATGACAAAACAGAGCATTGGGGAAATAATAAATTTCCTAGAGAAATATCTTAAAACAACAGCATTCCAAATAATGTTTGTATATACTTCACTCTCAAGGAAATGGAGCATAACTTCCCTCTCCTTAAGAGCAGGCTGTGCTTTGTTACTTCTTTCTAAAGAGTACAGTATAAGAAGAGGAGGAGGGAGAACTTTGCAGGAGGGAAAGCTGACACACACACACTACTTCAGGCAGGTGATGAAGGTCAACATCGACAGTGGTAAGCCATATTGACAGTGTGAAACCTTGATAGGAAGTGATAAGATTGGCACTTGACCTCTGTGGTCTTCCTCCCCAATACTCATAGCCAAATTCTGAGAAGCACATCAAGCACATTAATATTGAGGGACATCCTACAAAAAACCTAACTGATATGCCTCAATATTCAATTCAAGGTCATCTAGGACAATGAAAGTATGAGAAACTGTTTCCAGAAGACATGAAACTGGTACAAGGAAACAGAACAACTCAATGCAATGTTTAGGATCCTGGGTCCTTAAAAGGTCATTAGGTAAAAAGTAGGGAAATCTGAATAAGGTATGGATTTTGATGAAAAATAAATGTATCAATATTGCTTTATTGATTGTGGGAAAGTAACATATGTGAATTTTCTGTACTATCTTTATAATTTTTACATAAATCTAAAACTATTTTAAAATAAACGTTTTCCTAGAAAAGAAAGAAAGAAACAAGAAGCCCTTTTGTTGGCAATGTAAACCTCACAGCCATGTTTGGGAATGACAGCCTTGGAGACATAAATCACTGGAACACCTTAACAAAGACTGGTGTAGGCTTTCCCTTTTGGAAGTTTTTAAAGAAATAAGCTGTTTCTCTCTAGGAATTCCTTAGTGTACTGCTGTCTTAAGATGGGTAGGTTGGAATCCAAAAGCTCTGATGTCCTCTGGCTCCATTGTTTTATGAGTCTGTAATTTATTTAATGATACTGGATATCAATTACCTATGGGTAAACATAATTTCCATTCTTATTAACATTCTCACAGAGTCCTAATTTCCTTCAGACCTGTGTGGAATCATGCATTCATGTGATAATAGTATAAAAAGCTTTATTCTCATCTAGGTATACTACATGTTTTACTGTCTCCAACTCTACCAAGGAGTCAGGCTTGTTTAGCATGTGTTGCTTTCCAGATAATTTTATAATGACTGCTCCTTTGCACCTAGTTATCTTCCAGGTGCTAGCAAATTAATATTAATGTTTACACTTCCAGGTTCTCCTGAGTCCCTCCTCTCCCCTCCCCCACCAAAAATGTGCAGGTAAGAGGGAATGTACAGACATGATGGAAGAATCTGCACATTTACTCTTATATAAATCTTCTTCCCCATAATTATAGGAGGTCCAGTGCTTCTATACACTTGTTTCTAGAGTAACATTCTTTTGTTTAAGTCTCTAAACAAGATTAGAAAAGTGGAAGGGAAATCACATATCTCTTTTGAAGCCACAAAGGAAAGACTGGAACTAAGCCATAAAAAACACCAAGGCAATTTTTTGCTGTTGTTTTGTTTTGCTTTGTTTTGTTTGTATCTGGGACTTAATCCATTTTCTCCTCCATCACAACCTCTGTACTTATTCTGTCCCAAACTCTCCCATCCCTCAACAAGCATGTATATGTGTGTTTTTTGTTTGTTTGTTTGTTTGTTTTTTTAAATCATAGTTAGCTTTCATCTTCTATGCCTTGTTCAAGCAAAAGCCTGCAAAGTTCCTTTAAGGCAAGCTGCTCCTGGGGAAAAGTCATGCTTCATACCTTCATTAGAGTGTTGAACACGCCTTGAATGCTTAATAAACTTCAGACAATAAGATCAGTATAAATCGTATAAGGAGCAAGTAGATGAACCATGGAAGGATTTGACTAACTGCAGTAAACTGGAGGTCCCCAAGGTCCCCAAATTTGTCTTTCTGTTTTCTCTGACCACTGTTAAATTTCCTTGAGTGGACTGGCCAGGCTGTATTGCAAGGTTGCAAATGAATGCCTTCCTTCCCCTTGAACTTGTTAAGCTCTCCCGGCTTCTCCTACTTAGTCTGGCAGGCTGCACCACATCTTAATGACTTTTTGCAAGAAACAGAACCTCCTAATATCTAACACTCTGCCCTGTCATCTGCTGTTAGGCAAGCTTGCTTCTGAAGCTAATGACTTGAGGTTTCTCTTACTCTTTCTCTTTTGATTAAGTTTCCAGCCCATAGTGGAAAAGGAGAGGATATGATGAGGGGAGCGAGAAAAGCGGAGAGGACAGGGTGGGGGACGGGAGGAGAGAGAGACAGAGAGAAGAGAAATGCTATAAATATGGGCCAGTACCTAATTATAATTCGAGACACTGGCAATTTAATAAAAACAACTCCTCCAGAATGCAGCCATAAGGAAAGAGTTTCCACAATCTGTTCATCTGCATAATTAGTTATTGAGGACCTGGGAACAGTTGGAACATTGCTGAGGAAGGCCCAGGTCACATTATTGATAACATAAATAACAAAGATACAGATTTCCCCAAACTACAAACATCAGAATGTAACTAACAACAACCTAATAGGAGCACAGAAAACAAACAGAAAGCAGATAAACTCTGGAGCCGGGCAGGCACAAGACTGGAGTCAAGCACATCATTCATCAATCTAAATACCCTCAGGTTTCTTGGAGTCACTTAAAGACAAGAAAACGGGAAATCCTCATTGGTGATGCTTTCCGCAAGGATGTGTGCCTACAGCTGTGAATATGCACGTTCTACGAGGCAGACACAGTCTTTATGCTTTACACATGGGAACATAATTCATTTTGAAAAAAATTTGCATTGCTAAAGTTAGTTATTTAATGGCACAGGGGAGACCTGGCAAGTGAGTGCTAGAGACATGGTGTTCAGTTTAGAACTCAGCTGAATTCTGTATAAGAGACTGATAAGTATATTTAATTCCTTTAAAAATGTGCTAATTACATACCCCCTTTATAAAGTGACGCGCGTTCTTACTGCAATTTGAGAAGGGCTGTCAGAACCACAAGAGCAGGAGTCCTCTGTTTTTTACTCTGTATTTCCGGCTCTCGCCATGGAGCTGAGAAGATAGTACATGCCGTTCACATTTGTTGACAGGCTGCCAAGAGACAAATGCAGCAAATTAAAAATAAAAGGAGGTTAAGAATCACTCAAACTATTACTACCCAAATACAATCATTGGTGTGCAAGTCTCAGGCATGAACTTTACGCTGATGGCGATACAATTTCTAAATACTTCAAACCCCAAGTATCAGCTACATGGAAGTTGTAGATACACAGACTATACAAGATTTAAGAGTTGCAGCTTAATCAGGCTAAGGGGTGTGTGTGTGCACATAAACTATAAGCCCTGACAAATTTGAATGCTTTGTGTCTTCAGTCAGTGTGAGACCTTCCTCACCGTGTGAACAAAGAACTGTCTTTGAGCCCAAACAGATGGGTGACAGCAGAAGAAACAAGGCAAGAATTTTCCATGCACATACCTCCGTCATGCACGACTGTCCCTAGGGTAAATACGTGAATAGTTTCAACTTTTAACAATAGAAAGGAAAATAGTGATACTTTAAAAAAAGTATATGTGGCTTTGTGCTTTTAGGCTTTAAAAACCACACACATACCTGCGGTTTTGAAATATCCTTAAGACACCAAAGGGGATGATCCTGTCTGACTGGGTGAATGAGATAAAAGGAAAGTCTGTCCTTTCAGTGGGAAATTAACCTATTCAAGCAGGGTTGTAATAATTGCACATTTGGTTGTTGAAGAATCGCCTTTAAAGTCTAAACTTGCCATTATCTAAAAATGGAAAACAATCAGAGGAATCTGTACTTTTTAAATTAAGTATCCTAACATTAACCCGTGAATACATATATGCATTCCATTAGTTTATTTAGCAAATATTTATTGAGTTCTCATGATGTGCCATATACTCCTCTAAGCTCTGAAGGTACTGGTAAACAAAGAAGACAAAAACTTCTCAGTTCTTGTTTTACCCAAGTCCCTGTGAGTAACACAGGCAGTTGCCCCACTAGATCTTACATTCCTAAAGAAAGTTTGTGGATCTGCAATATCACTCCCTTGATTTGAAAATCCAAAAACTTTAACTGCCAACTGGTTCGGTACAATCGAATGAACTCTTGCAGGTGGCGTGAGGTGAGGCATGGAAAGCCTCAAAGGAATAGGGTGTCCAAAAGTTGAGCCTTTGTAGAACTATAGACAATGGGGTAAGGTTAGATGTCACAGATACCTACAAATTATATCTGCTATTACAGAAGAATTTGAATCTTACAAGCCAAGGTCCGTATACCTTAAAAAACTCTAGCCTATCTTTGCACTATTTTGATGGGTCAAAGAAGACCCAGAGCAGTAATTCCTAGAGTTATATATTTCATAGATAGATACAATTAAAACACAACAACAAAACAACTGCAGGAGACTGCCCCAGCAGTGCCAACTTTTAATTTCAAAGAAGGACATTAAAATAAATTTAAGTATTTTTCAAAGTAGGAAAACACACCTGAATAAATTATAATTGCTTCTAAGAAGACCAACACACACTAGCAGGAATAGGCTGAACTATGCTGTTGTAAAAATTACCACTACTCCTGCCCCAGTCTCTTCAGCTTAAAACAGTATGCTACATGTTTTTTCATGGGTAGACAGGAATGGTCACCCCTTGGAGATTGTGACTGTCAAAGCAGCCATCTCCAATGTGGCTAACCACTGTGCCAGGGGGAAAGAGAGCTCTGGATACTCTTGAATCAGCAGTTAATGCTCCAGTGCAGAAGTAACATACATGACTTCTTGCAAGATTCATTGGCTGGAACTAGTTGCGTGGTCCAATCCAATTACAAGAAGACCAGAAAGTGCAAACTTACCATGTGCTACGTGAGCCAGGAATATCTGACAAGCAGCATATATTTGACAGGTGACACTGATGAATGCCACAGCTCTAGATGATATTGTTCTTATTTTCTTATTTCAGTATGGACTATCAGTATGGACTAGTGAAAATATGGTCACATCGTTTTACAGATTTAAGTCAGAATTTGAGAACAACCCATGTTGGAAGGAAGAATATTTGCAGGCCAAATATAATTCTTTCTGGAAATTGAAAACTTTCTTGGAAGCATGTGCAAATTATCACTAGGTGATCAATAATAAGGAGCTTGCTAGGGGGTCTGACCCATATGATCAAAGGTAAACAACTCTGAGAACTCAGATGCTGAGAGCAAGAGCAGCAGGAAGGGCACTGAAATGCAAAGGCTGCCCCAGTAGCAAAGTCTCTTGCACTCAAACTGAAAGACAATTTTCTTCAGCTGCCAACAACATCATGCTTTATAACGCATTCCTAATCCACCCCCTGAAGGATGATTATTTCAATGTTAACTCTGCACCCAAGCATCTGAACAGGTCTGAGTCAGCCCAGCAAAACCCAGCAACATCATTGTTGACCCTAAAGGTTGCATAAGAAATTTTTTTAAAGCATAGTTTCCTATGCTGTGTGCTCATGCGGTCACGGTTCTTTTGCTCCATGTTGTTGCTTTTATCGTTGTTAATACATGTGGCAAAACCAACCCTAAAAATTAAGTTAAATCTCTTTGCTCAGCTATTCTATTGAACTGTGAGGCAGGGAAGTCTTATGCTGTTTTATGGAAATTCTGATTTTCAAAGTAATAAACAAATCTCAAAGGAACCAGAAAAGAGTTATTGGACCTATGCCACACATTCTGTGTGGGCTCAAGATACTGTACTTGAAGATGGCAAATTTTCTTTTCAAAAACACCCCCAAACAAAGCTTAAGTTCCAGAAATGTTTTCTGTGCCAGACTTGTAGTAAATATTCCTTGGAGGACCTAATGCAAGATGAAGGACAAATGGAACTAAGATAGACTTGGTACCCAAGTGAGGGAATAAGAGAGTTCAAACAAATGTGCAAATAGGTTCAAGCCTTTGATTCTGTAATTCAAGTAAAGACTCAATTTAGTGGGGAAGAGAAGAAGGTCAGTATCACCATATAATATAACACATACAAAAAAAGATAAATTAACTTTTAAAAATTAATGATAAAATTCTGTCAGAATTATGTAAAATAAAATGTAAATCTCTCTCCTTCCTTACTTATCCCCAAGAATCCCACATTTTTCTTCTAAATGTGAAGTTAATGGTTTCTAATGTATCCTTTAGAAAAATTGTAGTACCTGTACTAATGTATATATTCATACACATTTTTCACCTACCCACCTGGGATCTACTATATACTATATAGTCTTCTGTATTTTAATTGTTCAGGAGTCATGTTAGCATCATGCAGATGCAGCCTGGATAGATTTTTCTTCTCTGTTGTAATTTTTAAAATAATAGTTTCTTTTCCCTTTGATTTCGTTGAGAAACTGCCTATGTAGCAACTCAGGCATCTTGTATAGTACATTGCACTGGAAAAAAAAAAAAAAAACTGTTGCATTGAAATATTTCAGGATTAAATATTAGCTATGAATGAATGGGGTTATCATCTTCTCCTCAGATAAATAACTAAAGCACTAAACAAATACTTTTAAACAATAAACTTGGCTTTGTGTCTGGCACAAAGGGCTGTCAGATAACCTGCTTTAATAGAGCAGAACTCCCCAAACTGTGTTTATGTCATTCAAAGCTTCCTTGGATACCCGAGGAAAAAAGTAAATTGAATGGAAATCAAGGAAACCAGAAGTTACCTCTTCATCAGATTTTTTTCCTGAAGTTTAATAAAAATTAGAAAGAGTAACACAGTGAGAAGAGCACCTAGGGAGTGGCTCCTCCAGCAAAACCAACTGTCACAACTCAGTGCACAGGGACATTACATTGCAGAGAGATTAGGACATTTAACTTAGCTGTTTTACAGATTAATCTATTTATTGTTGAGGTGGATTATAAGAATGCACACACTCAGGAATGAATGCAATGAAAATGACTAAAAGGAAAGGAAAATAGCTATTATTGGACGCCTGCTTCATGTCAGATACTACTCAGCTCCTTACTTAAACTTTCTTATTAATAAAGTTTCCAAGAAAGTAGTTTTCCCTCCAAAATAGGTAGGTAGGTAACAGGTAGATCACTACTTCACAGGAAAAAAAAAAAAAGTCCCTTATCCAAGTCACACCTTCAGTAATGCTTTGGACAGGAATTCAAATATAAGGCTCTGACTACAAAGATAATTTTCTTCCCACTATACCACAAACCCTTTTCAAAAATTATCTAGTTACTAAAATATGTGTCAGGCCCAGATGGTTTTACAGCTGAAATCTATCTAACTTTCAGTGAACAGATAATCCTTATGTTATTCAAAAAATTTCTGACCATAGCAAAAGATGGAAAGCTTCCCAATTCAATTTACAAAGCTAGCATAACCTTACTTTCCAGACCTGACAACGATAGAATAAAAAGAACACTAAAGAATTTCACTGATAAATATGGACGCAATACAGTACCTAAATTCTATGTAAAAATCAGCAAATTAAATCCAGGTGTCTATTAAAACCACTGCATACCATGACCAAGCAGAGTATATTGCAGGAATGCAGGGATAGTTCAACATTAGAAAATATCAGAACATAACCTATCAAATTGATAAGTTAAATGAAAAAAAAAAAAACCAAAATACATTTTCCTAAAAAATAGCTTCCATGTCTAATTTAGAAACAAAATTCCCAGTTTTGAAAAAAGAAGAGAATGTAATAGAAGTTCAAAGACTTCTAAAAGAATACCAGTAGCAAATATCATACTAAAAAATGCTACACAAACTATGCATCTGACTAGAGATCCATATCCAGAATATGTAAGAAACTTAACTAAACAGCAAATAAACTAATAACCCAGTTCAAAAATGGACAAATATCTTTTTTTGAGACATTTCCCTAAAGAAGACATACAAATGGCGAACAGGTATATGAAAAATGATCAACATCCTTAACCACCAGGGAAATGCAAATCAAAACCACAATGAGATACCACCCCACTCCAGTAAGAACAGCTATTATCGAAAGGACAAAACAAAACAAGTGTTGGTAAGGATGTGAAGAAAAGGGAACACTTACTGTTGGTGGAACTGTAACCTAACACAGCCATTATGGAATAATAATAATAGTATGGAGGTTCCCTAAAAAATTCGTACTAGAACTACCATATGATCCGGCAGTCCTACTACTGGGTGTATATCCAAAAAATGAAATCATTTTTATTGAAGAGATATCTGCACTTCCACACTTATTGCAGTAATGTGTTAAATACATGAGGTGATAGATACACTAACCACCCTAATTAGATAATTATACAATATACATATGTGTCAAAACATCAAATTGTACCCCATAAATATGTATAATCACAGTGTATCAAAAAATAAATACTAAAACCATGAGCATTAAAAAGCAGAAGCTAAGAAAACAGCATTAATTTAAACAACATCATTTGGGGAAAGTCTGAGGTAATAAATTAGTAAAATTAAATAAATGGTATTAACAGTGAAAAAAAAGTCAACAATGTTATATACATATGATATAATTGCATATCTGGTGACTCAAAAGACTGAAAAAGGCTAACAGCATTAATAAGAGATTTGATAATATGATTACATACAAAATGAATACATCAAAGAACATCCTGCGTCCTGGGATCCAAAAATATGCTTTAAAATAAAAGTATTTATTTTCATATTAATAAAGAAATTGAGTCCAATAAGGTTATTTTTTTTTTATTAGAATTAGACAAAGTGATTTAAAGGTTCATTTAGAAAATAAGTGTATGGTGATTGCCAAGGAATCTATGACATATGAGAATAATGGAAGAGGGATCCTTTCCATACCAGACACTAAGACTCTTCAGAATCTAAGATTCCAGAGGGAAGGGTTTTGTCTGTGATGTTTCCCCAGACCTACACAATGCCAGAAGAATAGCGCGCACTCAATAATTGTTATTTCAGTATACAAATGAATTAAGCAAATGTGATCATAGATCACAATTTTGGTCCGTGAATAAGCAGGTAGAACAGTGAAAGGGAAGAGAGAGTCAAGAAGCTGATTAAAGTGTATATTTTATTATATTATAAAAGTAGCATTTCAGTTTGGTGGAAGAGACTTAGTACTTTGTCTTTAAGACAATGGCTTTAAGAATATTGGCTCTAAGAATACTGATTTTAAGAATATTGACTCCTTCTGGAAGAAAATAAAGTTAGATCCCTACCTCCCCCCAAACAAAAATCAAATGCCCAACAAGCTAGTAGTTTAAAATGTAAATATAAATGTGTTAAGCATGCATTACCTACAAATTCACTTATATTAGACATCCCCGACTCACACTTGCCTGGACTTCCCAGTCCCCAACTGTCACAGGCCTGGTGGGACTTCCTTATTCAAATTAAACTTGATTCTCTTTTACCCTCTCTCCATCACCTAACACCTGCTCTTCTTTCTGGTGTGTGTGTGTGACTATTCCTCAGATACCCACTCCAATCAGATGAAATGTAAGGAATTTGCTTTCTAGATATGTCTTCATGGCTGTATTATTTGTGTCCTAATTTGGCTAGTAGAATTTCACAGAATAATAAATGTGACCAAATTAGTGGGATTTTAATACTAACCATCTATTGTATAATTGTGTTCTGAAATAATCTGTCCTGGGCAAGTGATTATTAAAGGAGGCAAAAAAATAAATTTTTAATTTATAAGATTTTGCAAACAATGCAGTAATCTTAAAAGAATATAGGTAGTCAATTAATCATAAAGAAGGAAGAGAAAATAGGGATAAATGGAACTGTCACCCAATGCTACAAACAAAAATGGAAAGATCAATATCATTAGTCCCTGTGGTCTTGCAGGAACTTTCTGGTGAATTTAGATACAACTTCTAGGACTAGGAAATGTGAAGAAAACCTAAAAGCTAGAAGACTACTTTTTTGTTCATTTATTCCTTCCCTCAACAAAGGGACTCCCAAATCTATGAGAAATATCTTAACCATAAGACCCAGCATGTACTTGACCAGTTTTCATCTCCCCTACAATGAAGCAGATTACACTTTAATAGTTTGTTATTGAGGGTGTAATTAACTTCATGTCAACAGAATGAGAAATTAAAAATCAGAGTAACTTAACCAAACCTCAGGCTACATCCACCTTTCCCAAGAGGTAACCTAGTTTGGTAAAAGGAGCATAAACGTGGATGCCATACAATCTTGAGTTCAAATATTTGCTTCAAATATTTATTTAAAATTTTTTTAACTTCTCAGAATCTCAGCTTTCTCATCTCTAAAACAGAGATACTAAATAACTATCTTACATGTGAGGAAAGTGCCTTGGACAATATTGTTCACTCCTGCTCTCCTCATCTCATATCTCTTCCCAACAGAATTTTTGAGGAGAAAAAAAGAGAACGTTTTCAAGAATTCTATCTCTAATAGAGAGAAAATGCATATCCAATTTGCTATTAGATAAGGATCATTCAAAATAACTGTCCAAAGCATTTTAAAGCACCAATTTCATCAAAAGACATGTATTCCAACAATAGCATATTGATTTTATTCTACATAGGCTCTCTGCAGATTCAAACATTTGCTGTAGTGTGGGACAGGATTTTTGGCATCACTTTAGTAAAATGTTGGGTTCTTAGTTTGCATAACTGTTGCGCCTGTAATGAGCAGATACAAAGCCTTGGCTCATTTCGCTGCCCTTCACTCCAGAGCAGTGGCCATTTTTTCTCGCTCCCATCTGCAGCCCAAGAAGACTAAATAAGACCCTTCCAAAGCCCAGAGATCTATGCTGCAAACTGAGAAAGAGTCCACAATAAAGAATTCACAAAAAAACCTCCATCTTTCAGCATCACAATGATAAAATAGTGTTCGAATGTCATCATCATTAAAAAGTATTCGTGACTTCAGTTACTGCAGCTCTCCCTACATGAGATCATCATAGAAATTGTGGTCAGCCTCTTAGACACTACCAGAAGTGGCTTCTGTATGAGCTCTTAATGGTGATTACATGTCTACTGTTCTCTTTTAAAATCAGCTACCCTATTGTTTGATATAGAAAAAAATTAGATAAAATTGCTCATTTAGTGAAGCTATGCTATGGGAAGATGTCCGTCATCCTTTTATTTAAATAGCAATTAGTTAAATGACTTTTTCTTTGGTAGTATTATTAGAAAGAGGTAGTGGGAATAGTTGTATGTTACAGCCATTATTGCATGCTACAAAAATACCCAAGGAGTATAACAATATTCCTAATAACACTGTCACATATATCACTTCGTCAATTCTAATTCATTCTTTCTGAAAATATTTGTTTTGTAAACCATTTTAAACACTGCTGTAGATGCTGGAGATAAAATGTAAAATATAGGCTCTGCCTTCAAGGCAATGGCAGATGATTAAATAGTCCATTTTAGCATAATGTGGCAAATATTTCGATAGCAGTTAGAGCAAGGTGCTATGGGAACACCCAGAATGGATACTTAACCCAGCCTTGGAAGAGAAGGAAGTTAATTCTTTCCTAGTCATTCCTCAATGATGAAATGAAGAATTCAATTCTATATTGAATTTAACTTTTAAGCCAGTAGAATGAGTGAGAAGCAGCTTTCTAGGCCGAAGGTACATTTTTTTCAGTTCTTAAAACTAGAGTAGCCCTCAAGACTAACAAGACCGGTTAATAGTGCATGGGCTTTGATTATTTGCCATGGGCTAACTATTATATTAAGTGCTGTATATGGATCATATCCTGGATCTTTTTCACAGCAAACCTATTAGGTAATTCCTATTGCCCCTATTTACATATGAGGAAGACACGATTTAAATTTCCTAACTTGCTCCTCCAACATTACACAGCCTGAAACAGTGAGCCTGGGAGTCAAACTTGGCCTGTGCCTTGACCCATTTAGCTGTGTCCAAATACTGCTTCCAAATATCCATTTAGTCTGATTAGGCTTTGATTTTTGGAGATGCCATCTGAAGCTCTTGCATACCATGCTATTTTATTACTTTTGTTGAATTTTATCTTATTCAATTCAAAATAAAACAGAGGCGTCACTAAAGAAGACAAGTTACATAGTACTTTATAATAGCTATATATATATAATTTGACCAAAAATGAATAATTTTTCATTATTGTCAAGAACAGAGGAGAAACTGTCTTGTCATAACCCAGAGCCACAGGTAGAACGCTGGGCTTTCTGAAGACTATGCTCAGCTGTCATTCATTCTGTCTTCCTCTTCCCACCACCAGGAGCTAGGGAAAAGGCGCAGAATGGTGTGCTGTTGTCTTAACTCACCTGCGAGAGTCTATTTCAGGGGACATGCAGGTTTTTCTGAATATGATGAACACCAGAGATCCATAGATGGGAGCAGACACTCAGGTCCATGGGACAAATGGAGGATAAATTGGGAGTAGTTTGATGGAATATTCTTATACGCCACACATGTGTCTACACAGTCTTCTCTTTGTAGCCCTGGTCATTCATTATGTGATAAGGTGCTATGTTTTCCAGCAAATTCGGTATGTGCAGCCTGGTGGATAAGCGTCTAGGCTTTGAATTGGGATAAACTGGGGATTGATTCTTTGTTCTTCTATTACTTATTGTATGTCTGTGGAAAATTTATAAAACCTCTCTGAATTTTGTTTTTCCGCCTGTAGAGTGAAGCTAAGAAGACTTACCCATAAGGTTCTCAAAGACATTAGATGAAAGCATTTGTGTAAAGTGCTGAATACGGTACCTGGCACTTAGCAAGGACTGGGCAAATAGGAGTTATGATAATTATTAGGTTTACAATTCTAAACCTTTGGTGAAAAGTAACAATCCAAGGCATTTTCAACAGCCAGTTTTAAAATGAATGGCTTCATGCCATCTCTGTAATATTTTGTTCATATCGGTTGTTTTCAAATGGAAACGTTTTTGAGGTCTTTTCTTAGCTTCAGTTTTTGAATTGAACCCACTTTCCTACTATAGTCACAAAGGACTCTCAATGTTCGATGCTAATATCAGAATCTAAAATCAGAGTCTTACAAAATTTAGGGCTAAATGAGCTAAGGGCACAGAAAAGCTCGAAGTGGCTTGTGTAACCGAAGAACAGCTACTCCTTCTCATTTGCCTCATTCAGGGGATGAATGCTCCTTCTCTTCCTCTTCATCCCCCACATCCTAAACAGATTTCCTGAAAGACCTTCTGGTTAAGTTCTCATCCCCTTGGCAAGGCAACTTGTCTGCTGAGCCAGTCAGCTGTCTCATTGAGATTCACTGCCAGGTGGACAGCTTTGATGGCAAGGAGGTGGCGTTCCGCCCAGTTAAGCAGCTTTCAAGCCTCAAGCCATAAAGATGAGCTCCTGGCCCTCCTTCCTCCAGGAGGATACTGCAGACATATTGCCTGCCCTTGGAAGGATGGCTTTCCTGTGGTGCAAATTATTGAGCTGTGCAGAGCACCTTACTTAGTGCTCTCTCCTCAGAGCACTTGAGACACAGACCTTGTCCAGTTTCTTGTGTCAGCTTTTTTCCTGTGAAAGGTGCTGTTCAAGTAATTAGCTTGAGTTGGAAACAAGCAGTAAGTAAGTTAGGGGAATACGTGTTTTTTTTTTAGCTGAGGCTGATCTTTCTAGATACACCAGGGGAAGAAAATCCTATGCTGTAAGATGTGTACAAAATAAAAGAGCGCATGTTTCTGAATGAACCTTTCTTTTTTCCATAGTCCTTGCACACCTTTTCAGCTAAATAAACCAATAGCTATTACACCTTGAGCAATGATGGTGTGATCTATCCCATTTTATAGATGTGAATATTAAGAACAAAAGATGGTCAAAGACTTGAATGTGACATTTTAAAATGAAACAATATGTCACATATTTTATCAGAAAGGTAATATGTGTCCATTAAAATACAAATGGGGAAACAAAAATCTCCTATTAAGACAGCAATCAGAGAGAACTGTCATGGAGGAAACCTGTTTAGGAAACTCACCAGTAAAGAATGGGCAGTTGGAATTTTGTGAGGAGGACTTGCCGGGAGTGGGCTATGCTGTTGTTTTCACCGATTCACTGCCTCTCAGAAAGGGAGGCAGAGAGGAGCTGCCTCTCCCCTTATGCATGTGAGAGAGGTTGTCAAGGAAACTCTGGGTCTTGCTGTGCTTATGCAGGAGTTTGGTGAGCAGAATGTGCCAATGTCCAACATCCACCTGGAAAATCTAAAGGCAGAGATGAGTCATCCAGCTGTTTAGCTAGTGAAGCAAAAAAAAGAACTGCTGCCACACTGGAGTCAGCTGCATGCCTAGAGTGTGTCAAGCTGAAATGTGCATGAATATTTACTGTGGGACATCAGGGTAGAGGTGGAGGATTAAGCCAAATGTGAAACATTTCAAATCCTGCCCAACAGGATACCCTAAAAAAGGGCTGGACAGGGGACTCAGATAGAGACAGTCCACATGGAAGACCACAGGAAAAGAAAGGGGAGTACAGCTGGAGCAAAACGAATTGTCTGCATCACGGGATGTTCCACCACCTTTTGGTTCTGTAAAGAAACAAAACACACATGTACCCTACAATGAGTCAATCTGCCAAGGCCAGAAGTGAAGCCATCTTTTAAAAGCACCAGTTGAGTAAGAATGTTTCTGTCCTTCTTTGCCATCTCGCCTGTCCTCTGTGCTTTTTTTCTACCCTTCTCGGGGTTAGCCAAATAGAGAAGAAAAGGTAGAAGAGTCAACAGTGGGTAAAGAGGAAAGAAAGTCTATATGCCACTCCCACTGTTGGTTGCAGGCAGTTTGATTATAGTTGCTCCTAGCGGGCCAGCTGAATGAGGAGTGGCGAATCCTTATGCTTAAGACTGAAGTGTTGGCTAATATAGTAGGTGGGCTCTTTTTGAATAAACAGTGTATTGCAACCAACATCACTATAAGATTCTGTTCTAACAATCAAAGTTGTCATAATATTTTAGGGGTAAGGAAAAATTCAAATAAATATTAAAAGGATAGTAAGAGATGTAAAAGAGAGTCATATAGTCTCTGTCACAGCTGCACAACTGCGTAGTAGCTCAAAAAACAGCCATGACAATATGTAAATGATGGGTGTGGCTGTGCTCCCATAAAATTTGCGGGCTACTATGGCCCATGAGCTGTAGTTTGCCAACTCCTGTTCTGCATCATCATTTTTAATGGCTGCATAGAGTTCCATTCTGCAATTTTAACCAGATCTTATTTAATCATTACACTGCTGTTGGACATTTAAGTTGTTTCTAAAGTCTGCTACAAAATGTGATGCTTGGATGCGCATCTTTATACGTGAAACTTGATGTCCATCTTATTTATTGTCTGTTCCTAAAGTGCAACTTCTGGGACAGTTCCCATTTTAAGGGCTTTTGAACAATACTGCCAAATTGCCCTCAAGAAAAGTTGTAACGGTTTTCGTACTCACCAGTGGGGTGACAGACTGTCCGTTTCCCTACAAGACAAACTACAAAGGGGAACGCTTTGCACACACATCACGCAAATTTTAAAAGAGGGAAATGGAAGCTGGGCAGATTGTGTGCCTAAAGTGGTTTATGAGTTACAGTCTTGGTCCAGGAGATGGTGAGGCCCAACTGTCTCTATTACATGATGCTGCTTCTAAGAGACACAGTGAGAACAGATGATTATCCACTTCTGAAATCTCTGGCTACTGTCTGGCATCACATTTTCTTGATTTTGTTTCCATGGGCTGCCGTGATTACAAGCAGAGTGAACTAGTGAACCAAACCGAGAGTGGGCACAGACAGTAAATGATAACCCTATTCTAACCTTGTCGCACAGTGTGACCCTGGGCAAGACCCTGAACCTCAGCTGTGTGGCGGCTTCTCCTCAGAAAAATGTGACAGCACCCTCCGGGGAGAAAGCAGAAACTAAATGATTACACTCCTCCCTACAAATAACAGATGTTCGTGAAAAGAGTTTTCTGACCCCATCACAAGGGAGGAAGGACACGAACTCTTTAAAGATAGATAGCTATTGCTTTATCTGAAAGAATTAAAGCAATGGGATTTTATTGCCTTTATATTGTTTGGAGAGTTAACACTGTTCCTCAGTCTAGTCATTAACTGAAAAAACCTCTGCATCTTGCTCACCATTTTATATCATGGTCCCATCGTGGCCCTGTTTAAGCCGCAGGAAGACATGCACATGGGACATGTTTCAGAGCTGCCACAAGCATTGACACCCTATCCCCAGGATTCTTCAAACCATCTCCACTCATGTTTCTTGCCTTCCTTTGTTGTCCAACAGCCACTTGGCTCCTCACCCAGCTTCTGGCTCACCACTCTGACCCCTCTTATTCTAATATCCATTTTAGTGCAGCTTTATGGCTTGACTTCTCTTTCCAAATTTTGATAGTCTGTTTTAGGTCCCAACGCTGGAGGCTTGCACCCAGATCTAAGGACATTCCCCAGGAATATGCAGTGATTGAGTGTGCGATCAGATAATTACCTTCAAAGATGAAGCCACAACTCAGCAGCTATTGCCTTTAAAAAACTCTTTTAACATTTTTATAACATCTGGAATAAACCTAGGCAATTTCACCACACAATAGCTTAACCACTACGCCATAGGCTCTCCATATAATTATATTCATTCTCCACAGTTTCACTGCCCTATTTATCTAAAACATGAATCAGAAAATCTCACTTTTCTGCCTAAAACCTTTCGGTGACTGTCTACTGTCCTTAGGATTAAGTTCCCTTGGCAGGGCTTAATGAGATACGTTGCTATCTGACCTTGACCTTGCCAGTCTTTTCACTTATCTGACTCATTCCCCTTTTTCCATTCTCAGCACCCTCCACTTCCAAAACACACCGCTCTCACATTCTAGATTTTAGCCAAGAATATTGAACCCAGGCTGTGCATCTGAATTGCCTGTGGAGTGTTTTAAATATATATGATGTTCAAGGGAGAGGGAGCGAGTATATAGGAGCTCTCTGTGCTATCTGCTCTTTTTTTTCTGTAAACCTAAAACTGTTCTAAAACTAAAGTGTACTAAATGTAGCCAGGTGCCACCATGAATGTTTGAAGTGGGCTGGTGCTAGCTGGTGAGTCTGCTCCACAGGTAAGACCATTGCCTGGTCCATACTGATCACTCACCACTCCCTCTGGGACACAGAGCACTTCCAGGTTCCATTATGTAGCTCAGACTTTATTTCTGGGGAGCAACTATACAGTCATCATACATCACTCCACTGTGAAGTCCTCCCAACTTGCCAGACAGAACAGACCACTCTTCCCCGCTGTTCTGTATTTCTCTGGACACACCTCTACCATGAAATTGATCACAGAGTGAAATAGTGTTCTTTATGAACCTGTCTTTCTATTAGACTATACACCTTGTCAGGGAAGAAGCTCTGTTCTCCTCAAATTTGCATCCTCTACTGTCCAAGTTCAATGCCAGACATATTATGAACCTTGTACATGATTTATGAGTAAATAAATGGATGACTAATAGTTAATACTTATTGAGCATTTACTATGTGTTGGCCCAGCTTTAAGAGTTTCACAAACACTCTGTAAATCAACACTTCTAACAGGTTGAAATAGATATTTTTTATTTTCCATTTTATGCAACAGTCAGTAACTGGTTTGCTACATAGTTGGTTTCAAGTCGGAGTAGCCCAGATCCAGCAACCACTATATATTGTGGCCTTGCATACATTAAGGACCACCAAAATTCAGGATCTCTGATATTAAGGGATATTTTAATCCATTCCTAAATATTTCTTCTATTTTGAACTTATAATACTGAACACTTTGACCCATTGTCATGTCTGTATGAGAGATTGGTTTCACCAAATAATTCAATAAACATCAAACTAAAGTATACACATAAGCACAAAATAGCTCTGGAAACCAGACTGCTTAAGTTCAAATCTATTAATAACTGTGTAACCTTGAGCAAATTATTTAACCTCTCTTTGACTCGGTGCCTCTCCTTAAAGTAGGGATATCAATACTTCCTATTTTATTATTATAAAGAGTAAACAAATAAAGCAGTTACAACAGCACTTAGCATGTAGAAAGAGCTATGTAAAAGCTGTGTGTGTATTTTTTATATAACCAAATCTAACTTTAGCTGGTTTCAGCCATAAATCATCCAAATCATTGAGAAAGATGTCTTATAACCTTTACCCTTTACGGGTTCTTCAGGTAATACAATTTGTATGAATCACATATCATATGTATTGCATAATCTCTGATGACTCTTGACCATTTTCTTTCATTTAGTTGAAAGTTCACAGCACAAATAATGTAACTTCCTGGTCTATCTCCTGGGAGTCACCTTTGTAGGCGTCATTTGGTCACAAACTTAAGATTGATGGTATGTTCATACAATTGCTATAATTTGTGTTTCTTTTGAAGTCAGCATTGGAACCAGCAGGAGACAGACCCTACCACAAAGGCAGCTGCAACCACAGTCTCTCCAGGAGACAGATCCGGTTAGGAGGTTAGGATTATGCAGAATGTGATCAGCAAACCTTTTTTTTTTTTTTTTTTTCTTGAGACGGAGTCTTGCTCTAGTGTCAGGCTGGAGTGCAGTTGCGCAATCTCGGCTCACTGCAACCTCCCTGTTCAAGTGATACTCCTGCCTCAGCCTCCTGAGCTGGGAGTACAGGCATGTGCCACCATGCCCAGGTATTGTTCTTTTTTTGTATTTTTAGTAGAGATGGGGTTTTACCCTGTTGGTCAGGATGGTCTCCATCTCTTGACCTCATGATCCTCCCACCTCAGCCTCCCAAAGTGCTGGGATTACAGGCGTGAGCCACTGAGCCTGGCCAATAAGCAAACTCTTAATATGACACCTGAGCTCCTGCCAAATGTGCAGGACCATGCTTCCATGGCAAAGACTGGGAGACTAAAGGGGCCCCAAGAGACCAGTTAGGAAACATGGTGCTCTCTTTTAAGTGCCAAGATAAATGATTTAATGCAACAAACAAGGACAGAAAGTTGCCAGAGATTTCAGAAGGCCCATAAAATACTAGATGGCAGATGTTTATTGAACATTTATGTGGAACCCCAAGTTTACTTCAAACCCAGCTCCCTTTATACTAAACTCCACTACCTGCCAATGCAATTTAAATAGCTAGACATTTTCAATAGGCACCTCATAGTCACATTCCTAGTAACATTTTGTTTGGCCTCTAAGGTGTTTCTTTAAAAAAAAAAATAGTTTCCAAAATTTAAAAATGGGGAGATGTCAAATAAAATCTATGTTTTTGGTTTTTTGAAAAAAATAATCAGATCTGATCACCTTGGGATACAATTCTTCATGGCAACAATTGGCATCTGTTGGGTAGCAGCTATACCTTTACCTAGGGCAGGGGTGTTCAAGTCTACTCTGGATCCCCCAACCCATCTTCTGTTCTGTAGATATTTGAGGTTGCATCCTCTTGGATTTCATGCAAAACCACTTATTGAATACTACGTACTCATTGATCAATTTATGTCTGAGGTCTTAAAAAAAGGCTTTACTGTTTTGTTGGGTTAAATGATAAATCAGTACCTGATAAGAGAGGTTCTGATCTTTAACAGTGCAATAGCTTTTATGACACCATAATATATATGCACGTACCTTTGTCCTTACTCTATGAACAAAGACACAGCTCAATAGAGAAGAGAAAGAAAATGCTTTGGGGTCAGCCAAAGTGGAGGCAAAGTGAATGTCGGCGCTTCCTCTTTGAGCAGTATAACTTACTCTCTCTGAAGACTCTCAAAGTTTCTGTTTTCTCTTTTCTACAGTGAGGATAATTAAATCGGCCTCACAGGGACATTGCAAGGTTTAAAGCAATACTTTTGTGGTTTGCTCAGGTTGTAGCTTCAGCTTGAAAATTTCTGTGCAGTCCACCCTTTGTCAAGCTGACAAACTTCTCTTGTCGACCAAGACCAAGACACAAATGCCATTTATTCTCCAGTCTTCCAGACCTTGCTGCCCATGCCATATCCTCTAGCACCCTGCCCCAGAGAAAAATTAATGCTTGTGCTTCTGATTTCTGTACTTACCATCTCGGTAGCAGCATGTTCTATTATATGTAAACTTGTATGCAAATCTTTCCCTCCACAACAGGAAGCATTCTTTGTGTTCCTAGAATATGATACAGTACCTGTTTTATATGTGTTTAGATAATAGTGACCCATTAATACGTGGATACATGCGCTTATTTTTTCTTACTGTTTGACTCATGATCTTAAGACGACTACTACTAATAGTAATGATGATGTTTTATTAACTCAATTGCCTAGAATAGATGCATACACACTTGCACTTTTCCAAGCTGTCTGTTAAAAATATATGAAATGAGCTTATGTAGAATGAATTTTCTACTCAAGCAGTTTTATTAGGATGGAAAAAAAGTTTCAGTAATAAATGTTATGGGCGTGTTTAACCTCCATATGGCCAGAAGAAGCTGATCTGAATAATTCAGGGGAAATATGATAAACCCTCTTTTTCTCCCAGGATTCTTATGTAATTTTAACCCAAAGTCTTTTCAAATTTCAGACTTTTATCAAAATCTAGGTGATAAGGTTCCTGAGGGCAAGGCTGTTTTGTTTATTAATTTATGTAATCTTTGGAACAAGATCTACTACATTAGAAAAATTCAACAAATATTTACTGAATCAACATATGAATATGTCAAGGATGCACTGGAATATCAAGCACTTGGTAGGAAGTAACAGTAACATCACACTACATGCCAGTCAATGTGATAGTCACTTTCCCTTTTTTTTTCTTTTTAGAGAGACAGCTTCTCATCCTGTCACCCAGGCTAGAGTGCAGTGGTGCCATCACAGCTCATTGTAACTTCAAACTCCTGAGCTCAAACCATTCTCCTGCCTCAGCTTCCTGAGTAGCTAGAACTGCAGGTGTGCTGCCACCATATCTGGCTTATTATTACTATTATTATTATTATTATTATTATTATTATTATTATTATTGAGACTGAGTCTCGCTCTGTTGCCCAGGCTGGAGTGCAGTGGCACAATCTCAGCACTGCCCCTCGAAGTCAAGCAACTCTTGTGCTCAGCCTCCCGAATAGCTCGGACTATAGGCGTGCGTCACCATGCCCAGCTAATTTTTTGTGTGTTTAATAGAGACAAGGTTTCACCATGTTGGCCAGGCTGCTCTTGAACTCCTGACCTCAAGCGATTCACCTACCTCGGCCTCCCAAAGTACTAGGATTACAGGAGTGAGCCACCACACCTGGCCATGTCTGGCTAATTTTTTTAAATGTTTTTAGAGATAAAGTCTCCCTATCTTGTCCAGGCTGGTCTTGAACTCCTGGCCTCAAGTGATCCTTCTACCTCAGCCTCCTAAAGCACTGGGATTACAGGCATGAGTCAGCACACTTGGCCACTTTCTGTACATAATCTCATTTATTTTTATAACTCTTCTCTGAGGTTGGTACCATTATTATTATACCATTTTACAGTTACGTCCTCTTGACTCCAAAGTCTTTGCTCTCTCCCACCACCCATGCCTATTCTTGAGGTCTGCATCACCTAAGAAAGGGCAGACACGCAGACCATGTCCTCCTAGAGCATTGAAGGCAAAGGAAGGTCATGGATAATTTTTCTCTCCCGGTGGACCCTGCCTCCAATCATGAAGTTGTCAGTGGGCACAGCGATATTCCCAAGTGGAGGAGCTGCTGTTGAACTTTTAGATTAATGAACAGGCTTTTTTTCCATTCTAGTCCTGATCTGGCTCCCTGGCAAACAGAACACCATAATGTCTTAACCTTTAAAGCCTTTAAGTCATGGCATGCCTTGCATGGTTGTGTATATGGTTTTACCTTATTAACTTAATTTTGATTTATTTAAATGGCCCTCATGAGAGTAAGTCGTCTTTGAAAGGGGGTGGTTAATAGGGCTTCCTTTCACTCTGTCTACAGGAATCTCAATAAGAGGATTGATGGCCAATCTGATGGAACAGCACTTCCCTGTAGGCCATTATTTGCAACTGCTAGAGTAACCAAAACAAAAACTTGCCAACAATGTTATACAAAAACAGAATCTGGTAGCATAGAAGATCATGTATAGGTCTAGAGGAAAATTGGTCCACAGGGCATGAAATAGAAAATCTATCATGGTACTCCCCTGCCAACTCTCCTTCCTTATTACTGTCTTTGGAATGGATACTTTGGACCAGGTAAAAATTGATCATTTAATCATCTTTACTGGCTTTAGGTAATTCAGAGCAAGCTTTTGTTTGCTCAAATTATAGATGCATTAAATCTAAAAAATTATAGATGCATTAAATCTAAAACCTGTGTCCTTTTCTGGAATTATAAGTTTAAGTTTCAAGTCAGGGCCTTTCTTTTATTCTTTCTTTTCTTTCTCCTTCCACCCACCCTCCTTCCCTTCCTCCCTTCCTTCGTTTTTGTGAGACAGTGTCACTCTGTCACCCAGGCTGGAGTGCAGTGGTGTGATCTCAGCTCACTGCAACCTCCACCTCCCAGATTCAAGTGATTCTCGTGCCTCCCGAGTAGCTGGAACTACAGGCACCCACCACCATGCCCGGCTAATTTTTGTATTTTTAGTAGAGACGGGGTTTTGCCATAATGGCCAGGCTGGTCTCAAACTCTTGACCTCAAGTGATCCACCCACCTCGGCCTCCCAAAGTGCTGGGATTATAGGTGTGAGCCACTGTGCCCAACCTAGTCTGGGCTTTTCTAGGTAATAGTCTGCATAAGAACAAAGTGAGTTCAGGAACACTTTTTACTGTTGATGACAGTTGTGCTTTTTGCTTTCTTCTGGAGAAATGTTTAGAAATAAGATTCTTTGCAGATTTTATTGACTTTTTTCTGCCCTTTGATTTCACAACTGGGAATCAATTTGAACTAGATTGCAGAGATTTGGATTTAGTTCTTGGCTATTTATTATTCTGCATAGCGTCTGTACTAGAATCCTAGCATCAAAGTATGATTTCATGGTAATAGTCTGTTGTTGGATCATACAAATTCCCCTGGGACAAAACACAGGCATTTTCTGGCTTTATATCTTTTAACGTTGTACCTAAATTATTTGAAGCTATTTTGAGTGAGTTGAATATGTAATCTCTCAATGTAAAGAATGTCAAAAAAGTCATTGTTGGTGTTAAGACTGCATAACAAATCACCCCAAATATTAATGACACTAAAAAATAACCATTTTAGTAAGAAATTCTGCATGTCAGGAATTCAGGGCACTGCAAGGATGGTTTGCCTCTACTTCTTAATATCTGGGGACTCAACTGGGAGTGATTTAAATGCCTTGGGGACTTCCACAGCTGGGGCTGGACGATTTGCTTCGAGATGACTCCTTCAGGCTCTTATTAGGTTGGTACAAAAGTAATTGTGGTTTTGGACTGTGAATTTTAAATCATTATAACTAGGCTCAAACACATCTTTATTGGTCAAAATAGGAACCATTACAATTAACATATTTTTGTCAATGAGAAATAAGTTTGTTTATTCCTGTAGCATAAAAATCTGTGCTTCTGGATTCGACAAACTATTGGAAAGCATTTTCTGCATCCTGCTGGTTGTGGAAGCATTTTCCCTGGAAAAAGTTGTCGAGATGCTTGAAGAAGTGGTAGTCAGTTGGTAAGAGGTCACGTGAATATGGCAGATGAGGCAAAACTTTGTAGTCCAATTTGTTCAACTTTTGAAGCTTTGGTTGTGAAACCTGTGGTCCAGCTTGTCAAGAAGAATTGGGCCTTTTCTCTTGACCAATGCCAGCTCCAGGCATTGCAGTTTTTGGTGCATCTCATCGATTTGTTGATCATACTTCTCAGACATAATGTTTTCATCGGGATTCAGAAAGCTGTAGTGGATCAGACCAGCAGCAGGCCACCCACCAGTGACCATGACCTTTTTTTGGTGCAAGTTTGATTTGGGGAAGTGCTTTGGGGCTTCTTCTCAGTTCAGCCACTGACCTGGTCATCACTGGTTGTCATATAAAATCTACTTTTCATTGCACATCACAATCCAATGGAGAAATGGTTCATTGTTGTTGTATAGAGTAAGATAAGATGACACTTCAAAATGACGATGTTTTTTTTTTTTTTAACTTTTGCTCAGCTCACGAGGCACCCACTTACCGAAATTTTTTCATCTTTCCAATTTGTTTCAAATGCCTAATGACCATAGAGTGATTGACACTGAGTTCTTCGGCAACTTCTCGAGTAGTTGTAAGTGGATTCACTCTCAATTGATTATTATCAACTTCCGGTGGCCGGCTGCTGTGCTCCTCATCTTCAAGGTTCTCATCTCCTTTGTGAAACTTCCTGAACTGCCACTGTACTGTACGTTCGTTAGCAGTTCCTGGGTCGAATGCATTGTTGATGTTACAAGTTGTCTCTGCTGCTTTATGACCCATTTTGAACTCGAATAAGAAAATCACTCAAATTTGCTTTTTGTCTCACACCATTTTTATAGTCTAAAATAAATACAAAATTAGCTGTAATAATTCATTGGCAAAAAACAGCAAGAAATGTGCATCAATGTGATGTATAACATAACCACATTTGTTTCAGAATGTATTCCAATATCAAATGGCAAATTTCAAAAATGCAAAAACCACAATATGCTTTCACCAACCTAATATTTGACACCTCAGTGGATGTGGCTGCAAGGCTAAGCTCAGCTGGGACTATAGGTCCAAGTGTCTATAGGTGCCCTCTCCAACATGGTGGCTCAAGGAACACTTCCCCCATGACAACCAAGTATTCCAGTTAAGCAAGGTGGAAGCTGCAAACCAAGTGGCCTTTGCATAGTGTCACCTCAGAAGTTGCAGTGTCACTTCCACCATCGTTTATTGGTGGAATTGGTCACAAGTCTACCAGGAAGAAGGAAAGGAAAGATAGACTGCACTTTTCAATGGGAGGAGAGTTAAAAGGATTTGCATCTGTTTTAGAAACCACCATACTCTGATGTACATTTTTTGGACATTTTATTTTATGCACTAGATTACTGTGTGAAAAAAATATTGTCTAAACTTTTCTGAAATTTTCTGAAGAAAACAAGCATTTTTGTAGACATTTTATAGGTATTTTGTAGCTAATTATCTTCTGTAGCTATAATACGTAAGGGAGTAACTTTTAATTAGGTTGTTTTAGATGACACACTAGGAAAGTCACATGTGATAAAACTAGACATTTAATAGGTAGTTTATTGAGACTTTTTTAGTGGCCATGATGGATGTTTGGCTATAATTTGACATTTATCCAGAGCATTTTAATGTATTTACACTTTAATATTAGCAGTTTCATTTCTAGAAGAAAATTTAAAAGTAGTCAAGGAGTTAAATCAAGATTTACTTACAAATATGTTAATCACAGAATTATTTGTATAGTACTATAAAATTGAAGGCAATCTAAATATACCACAAAAGACTTTGAAAATATTATGGTATATTTATTTCACAGAACACTACAAAAACTCATGCTCTAAAGGATATTTAGTGACAGGAGAAAATATTCTTTTTTTTTTAAATTAATTAATTTATTTATTTTTATTATACTTCAAGTTCTAGGGTACATGTGCACAACGTGCAGGTTTGTTACATATGTATACTTGTGCCATGTTGGTGTGCTGCACCCATCAACTCGTCAGCACCCATCAATTCATCATTTATATCATGTATAACTCCCCAATGCAATCCCTCCCCGCTCCCCCCTCCCCATGATAGGCCCCAGTGTGTGATGTTCCCCTTCCTGAGTCCAAGTGATCTCATTGTTCAGTTNGCCTCCCGAGTAATTGGGATTACAGGTACACACAACCACACCCAGCTAATTTTTTTGTATTTTTAGTAGAGACAGGGTTTCACTATGTTGGCCAGGATGGTCTTGATCTCCTGACCTCGTGATCCGCCCGTCTTGGCCTCCCAAAGTGCTAGGATTACAGGCGTGAGCCACTGCGCCGGCCCTGACAGCTAGATTCTCATATCTGCTCTGTATTCAATCCATTGCAAAGTTGTTCTAGTTGAAGTGCATGAATACAGTCCAGCCTCACACAGAGTAATTTAAAAATATAATTTTAATAGATTTTTCAGATAATTGCAGATATTCTTCTTTAATACCACATAAAATTAAACAAGGAGTAGTTTCTCAAAAGTTGGTTGCAGTGTAAAACTGTATCAATGAACTTTTCATACTTTAATATCCATTAGTCTACCTTACGCTTTCAAGAGATCCTTGACCCATACATGATTTTATAACATCTCGTACTGGCCATTGTGAAAATATGTGTTCACTGAATCATTGGAAGTCATCTTCTAAATGCTGACATATCTCATAACACAATTTTTAAAAATTACAATTGTTAATAACAACAAACTCACGAGAAAAGAGTAAGTACTGGAAGTTGTCAAGCTCACAATGGTGGATATAAACTTTCCAAAATTCTAATTATGTTGTGCAGGCTCTAATTTTATCACTGGCAGCAAATACTTGCATTTGTTTTCCTTGAAGTAACAGGTGCAGTTCACTCGTTTTTTAGAAAATGTCTGACAAATTTGCCAGTTCCATAGTATGGTTTGTCTGTCATTCTTTCAAAGGAAAAATGGTGTTCCATGCAAAAAGTGGCTAGCTCAGCTAACAACTCAATCACACAACTGCTTTTCCTTGAGACACAACAGTATTTCGTATGAAGCAGGAATGCTTTTAGCATATTTCCCATTTTGTCACACAGAATGTTACAAAGATATACAGTCAAGGATTGACCTTCAATAACATGAATAATGTTTACTGTTCCATCAAAGACATTCTTAAGTGAAACTAGATTTTTTCCTCCTGCAATTGTGTGGCCATCAAGAATACAATGATGACTTTATAGTTTGGTGCCATGGTTTTACTCACCATTTCTCTTTTGCACCATCGGGGCAAATGTCAACACAGTGGGGAGAAAAAAAAGGATGAATAAAATGTTCGTATTACAAGGAAAACAGTTTTGAACTGCAGACTTCCTGAAAATGCCTCTGGAACTCTCAGAAGTCTGCAGGATCACACTTTGAGAACGAATTTTAAAATTTCCAACAAAGCCACTACCTAGTTTTTTCATTCATAGTCAAAATAAAAGAAGTCGGTACGGTGAAGCCAATGATGACTGGGGTATAGAAAGGCAAACAGTGCTATCATACCTATGCTGAACTCACTGATTTTATTTTTATCTTCTGAGTTCTAGCTTAAGATGTACTTTTTTTTTTTTTGAGACGGAGTCTCGCTCTGTTGCCCAGGCTGGAGTGCAGTGGCCAGATATCGGCTCACTGCAAGCTCTGCCTCCCAGGCTCCCGCCATTCTCCTGCCTCAGCCTCCCGAGTATCTGGGACTACAGGCGCCGCCACCTCACCCGGCTAGTGTTTTTGTATTTTTTTTTTTAGTAGAGATGGGGTTTCACCGGGTTAGCCAGGATGGTCTTGATCTCCTGACCTCGTGATCCGCCCGTCTTGGCCTCCCAAAGTGCTGGGATTACAGACTTGAGCCACCGCGCCCAGCCAAGAGAAAATATTCATAATATGCTTATTAGTGCTAAAAGGACTAGAAAATGGGTATATGAAATAATATGAATTGCATAAAATATCTGACTGTATTGTATATATAAAACTAAAATATTAACCCAAAATATTGGCAGTGATGATCTGTTAGGTTTGAAAATTTGCATAAGTTTATTGTTTTTGTTGTGCTTTTCTAATGGTGTATTTTAAAACTTTTCTAAAATGATTACATATTAATTTTTTATATTTATAAAATGAATAAATCTTGCATTACTTTGTAAAATATGTAAATTTAAATTTTTAGACCTTTTGAATTTTATACCAAGAGGGTATATTCCCTCTTAAAAAATAGAAGAGAGAAGAAAAAGAAAGAAAAGGAAAAGTCAAAGGAGAAATGGGGCAGCAAAATATAATACAAAGAAGGAATTATTTACATGACACAGAAAAACAGCCTAAACACTGTCTTCAACTAGTTGTCTCACTGAAGTTCTCTTTGAAAGGCCTAGAAGATCTCATCTCTATCTTCTAAAATCCAGTTTGCTTTAATTTTTTCATTTGTGTCTGCTTGTTGTGGGTTGAAATGTGTCCCCCTCAAAAAACATATTTTGAATTCCTAACCCCCCAGCATCTCAGAATATGACCTTATTTGCAAATAGGGTTTTAACAGAGGTAATCAAGTTAAAATTATGTCATTAGGGAGGGCTCTAATTCAAAATGACTGATGTCCTTATACAAGGAAAATCTGAACAGGGGGATAGAGAGAGAGGAAAGATGATGTGAAGAGACACAGAAGAAGGAAGAAGACAGACATCTACAAGTCAAGGAACACCTGAAGCTGTGAGAGACAAAGAGAAGAAGAGAGAAAGAGAAAGAGAGACCTGGAACAGATCCTCCCTAATATCTTCAGGGAGTATGGTTTTGTCAACACCTTGATTTTGGACTTCTGGCCTTTAAAACTGGAATACAATCAAGTTCTGTTCTAAGCCATCCAGTTTGTAGTACTTCGTTATAGCAGCTCTAGGAAACACACACACTAACATATGCTATTCTTTCTATCTTCCCCGAAAAGATTTTTTTAAATTGACTTTCCTCTATTAAAAGATGAAGAAGAAAAAAGGAGGAGAAGAAAAAGTACAGTTGATAAGGCTACATGAAACACAACATAATAAAACAAAAATATGTATAAAGAAAGTTAAAGAGAAATATGATAAGATAGAAAGAGGGAAGATAGGGAAGATTTGGTGACTTTAGGGCATTAAAAAACTTGCCAAATTAGGAGAAGCCTCATTGCTTTCCCAACTGAGACAAAGGTCTTCCCCACACAAAAGATACATTAGGATATCATCAACAATGTCCTCATCAGTATTCATTCAGGAACAAATTGATAGATAAGTGGGAGTTTCTTTATCTGTCAATAGAGGCTTACCACATCTTGCAAAAGCATAACTACCATGGAGGAATTCAGAGGAGTAAGGAGTATGTAGACATAATACATCTGAGTTGTCACAAAGGAGGAAGGTGAGGGAGGAAGGGGAGGAGTAATCAATACATTTAGACCCCAAACATAGCTCTAACAGTCTAGGGTAATCCAGATCCATTTCTTTCCCAGACTCATTTTCTGGAAAAAAAAAAAAAAAAAAATGTAGCTCCATGCCCATTAAATGTAAATCTCACCTTTCAAGGCTCCAAGTAATTCCATAGTTTTTCTCAATTAGCACAGTGAAAGCCCAAACTGGTTTTGTTTTCTTTTTTTAGACAAGGTCTGGCTCTGTCGCCTAGGCTGGAGTACAGTGGCATTATCTCAGTTCACTGCAACCTCTGCCTCCCGAGTTCAAGTGATTCTCATGCCTCAGCCTCCCAAGTAGCTGGAACTACAGGCACCCACCACCATGTCTGGCTAATTTTTGTGTTTTTAGTAGAGATGGGGTTTTGCCACATTGGCCAGGCTGGTCTCAAACTCTTGATCTCAAGTGGTCCACCCACCTCAACCTCCCAAAGTGCTGGGATTATAGGCGTGAGCCACCACACCCAACCAGAATACTTCCACTAGTTTATTTTTGTCCTGATAACACATAATCACTCTTTTAATGGGTAAAGCATTTCACTGTATAGCTGTATCATAATTTATTTAATCATTTGCTGTGTTGTTGGGTATCTATGCTATTTCCCACTTTCCAGTATTGGATAAATTCCTTAGAAGTGGACTTTATGACTCAAAGGGCAAACATGCTTTATGTTATCTGGTACGTATTATCAAATAGCCATCTAGAAAATCTAAACAATTGCAAGCTTGTTTTTAAGTTTAGAAATCAGAAAAAGTATTAACAATATTGTAGTCATGACCTATTGCTTATGGTATAGAACAAGGATTGGCAAACTCTTTCAGCAAAGGGCCACATTGTAAATATTTTCAGCTTCGTAGGCCATACAGTCTCTGTTGCGTCTCTGCCACTGTAGTACAAGAACAGCCATGGACAATATGTAAATGAACTGGCCTGGCTGGGTTCCAATAAAATCTTATTTATGGATCCTGAAATTAAATTTCAAGTAATCATCACATGTTATAAAGTATTATTATTCTTTTTTTTTTTCAGCCATTTAAAAAAAAAAAAAGGCCCAAACTATGGTTCACAGGCCACACAAAAACAAGTTCAGGCTATATTTGACCCACAGGCTGTGGTTTGCCAATTCTTGGTGTAGAATTTAAAAAATAGAATACTAAAAAATCCTTCCTTGAGGAGAAACTTGAACTTTCCTGCAGGTTCTTCTTGGCTCTTTAATATTCACATGATATTAAGACTTCCTTGGACACCACCAATTGTTAGAACAGTCAATGGGTAAATTAATGTCCTTGCACATTAATTGCTGTCAATGTTAATTCAAATCACCATTGAGCATATTTCCTAAGGATATAAAGAATATCCATTCCTATGGTTTCTCTTAAAGCTGTCCATGGATTAAGACAGACCATTAGAGCCATGTTCAGAATCATACTGTATTGATTACTCTTCCCCTTCCTCCCTCACCCTCATCCTTTGTGACAACTCAGACATATACATGACACACTCCTTACTCATCCAAATTCCTCCAGAGTAGTTATGCAAGATGTGGTAAGTCCATATTGAGAGAGAAAGATACTCTTACTTATCTATCAATTTTTTCCTGAATGAATACTGATGAGGACATTGTTGATGGTATACCAGTATATCCTTTGTATGAGGAAGACCTTTGTCTCTGTTGGGAAAACAATTAGGCTTCTCTTAGTGTTAGCATTTTTGTTATGCCTTAAAGTCACCAAGTCTTTCTTACCTGTTTACTCTATTTTCTCTTTAATTAGCTTTCTTTATACATGTTTTCATCTATTTGGTTATACTGTATTTTATGTAGTTTTATAAGCTGTATCTTCTCCCTTATCTCCATCTTTTAATAGAGGAATTTTAATTAAAAAAAAGAATGAAGGGGCGATAGGCAGGGATGTAGAAGATCAGGATTTGCCAGGGGGTGGGGTGGGGATGGTCCTAACGCCCCACAGTAGTGGCTTTCAGCTTTTTCATAGGATTTCCTCCTAGTCTCTTTCTCAGTGCAATATAGCAGCGCCATTCAAAACAGAGCCCCACATTTATTTAGTTCTTCTGCCTTTTGTCTAATGGTTCCGTTTGTGAACCACTCTGCCCTGGGAGCCCAGACATGGATTCTCCTGAAGGTCTGGAGACTCTCAGGCTGGAAGTTCTCTGTGCCCAAGATCAGAGCCCAGAAAGGAGCTCAGGCCAAAGAGTTTGCCCTGGGGGTTTATCTGCAAGGTTGTCGGGAATGACAGCAAAGAGCCAGGCTGCTTGATGAATCCAACGAACAGAAAAATCTGTCAAAACACACAGAACGTTCATTGCAGGGATCGTGGAAACATTGCCTATTTGTTTGGAGCGCGTTTAATTATTTTTAAACATATGCAGTCTGTAGTTCAGTGAACATGTCAGGAATAATAGAGGAAGAAAAGCAAACGAGGGGAGGGCGGCGCTGTTCCCAGAGCGACTCCTCTTCGCAGCTGGCTGATGGGGAGAAGCAGTCGATGCCCTCTGAAGTGTGGCTCCCTGTCTGTCACCTAATGAAAAGCAGTAGGGGGATTAATGTCATTAGCTCCAGGCCAGCATGCTGTGTAGTAAACAGATATACATCCTGGCTCATTTGGGTGAGTATTTCTCAGCTCCTGCCCACTGGCCTGCAAAGGTCACTCCCCAGCCTTCTATTAGTTAAATGGGGAAAAAAATGGGTTGGTTGAGAGAATCTTGTGGTCTGTTCCAGTGAGAGCAGTCACTGGGAATTCTGGCACCTAACTCTGCCCCTCCCTCCCCTCACTCACCCTAATTAGGTTTAGATTTCTTCTTTGGGAAAAATCTGAGGTAACAAGAGAAGATAAAAGCCCTACAAGTAAATGCTTTGCAGAAGAAAAAAAAAATGCTTTATTTTGATAACAAAATTGAATAAGGAGTGTGGAAAAAATTGGGGGTTTGCTGTTTGGGTATCATGACCATCTCTCTTCACTCTTGAACCAAGAGCTTTTTCCACATATTAGCACACGCAAAGCTGAAGGCTGAGCTATGCATGTGTTCACTTTTCCCTAATCCACAAAAATGTGAACAGCAAACAGTCACAAGTGAATAAAACTTAAATATTTTATATTCTTAGAAAACACAGAAATTCTGACTTTAGAGTGGAAGCTATTTAGGGAATGGGAAATAAAAACATAAGAATGTCAAGAGGACGGACAAATACTTCCTGAAGATGGTGATGACCAACCTACAGCCACAACAGGAAACTTTAAATAGAGGAATACCCAGAATCCTCCAGAGAGAACCAGGGAGGGTCCAGGAAGCCATTTTGATAAAATGAAGAAATAACTAAGGAAAAGAAAAAGCATATTTGAGGGAAATGTGGCAAGGAAAATTTAGAGTTAATGCAACATTCCACAAATAGTAGATGAAGACAAATAAATGCTGCCTTGTAAGAATTTGCTTTCTTTTCTTATCAAAGCAGAACACCCTATTTTATACTAAAAGCTTTGAACTGTGCCCTGATGTTTGTGGGCTGTGTAGTATTTTATAGCAATAGATGTTACTATCAAAGAAACAATACAAATGAAAAATTAAAAGAAAATTCAGAATCATTTGTATTTGTTATGCCACAAACTCAATTCTGAGCTCCCCCTCCTCACCCTTATGACTTCCTGAGAGTCACTGGAAGTCATATTTCTTGAAAAGCATCATGGCAGAGTTAATTTTCCCTTCCACTAGTAACAGGCCAGCAAGGGAGAAAAGGAGATAATGGAGAGGAAGAGCACACCATAAAAAAACCAAAGCAGAACAAAACAACATCAACAACAACAACAAGAACAAAAGGCAAATTTAAATAGTTTTAACTTTTAGAGATGAACCTAAATCTTTAGGCCTAACCAGCCTCTAGGTAGAAACAGGATCTGAGAGCTTGATACTAGTGATCAGACTGTTCTCACTGGTCAGCTGTTGACATAAAGCCTCAGACCGTTTTCCTAGGACCTAGTTCACAAATAGGAAGGAGGAGGCCCCTCTGATGCCTCTGGCGGCTCTGGAGACCCACGCGCCTGGGAATAATTCACTACACCCCTGCAGGTCCCACCATGTCCCAAGGAAAATGGGGACTTCACTGCAGAAAGATTGCTACCTTGCCCATTCAGCTGCTTCCTGATCTTTCCTGATCCCCCATGTTCTCCACCAGGCCAGAGTCAATTCTCTCCTGCACACAGAGAGAGGATCATATGGCTCTTGATGGTTAGATTTAGGCCCCAGGACCAGCCTGGGGGAGGCCCATCCTGGCTGATCTCTCCTTGACTTGTCTCTTCTGGCTCCAGGCTTCAGTGCAGGACATTCCTTACTCCTGGGTTCCTTTCTCCTTTATCAAAGCACTCATGCCATGGATGCTCAGAGTGGAGGTGGATTACAGGTAGGGCAGAGGAAGACAAGGTCAGTTTCCACTGTCTAAGGATGAACCAGGATCTACCTCTCAGAAGTTTGATTACCAAAGCTTACAAGAAAATATTTACATCTTACATGACTTAATATGTTAAAGTAAAAGTTGTTCTTATGAACAAAGCGGGAGACTAATGAAACTATTATCCAAGCATTTTCAGAAGTGCAATTGTATCAAATAGAGAAGGAATACGCTCTGTGTGTGATTATAAGAAAAGTGTGGATTCCCTGCTTCATTTTAACTGATTGACTACTATTGACTACTGAGGTGTTTGTTTTGTTTTGTTTTGTGGTAAAAATAAAAATCCTAAGAGATTCCCTCTTGCTTAGCCAAAACTAGCAGTTTTCATGTATGACAAAATAAACTCTTCCAGCTGCAGAAAGCTGGGGCTATATTTTTATCTCTGGGGTCTGGTGACTGCATAAACTATAAGAACAAAGCTAGAATGATTTATTTACTAAGTGTCAATTGGAAACTTCAGATTTTTTAAGGGTTTGTAAACATGTACAGTATGGGACAAAATATATATTTACTGTTTGGCTAACACAAAACACTCATAGCAACCTTGCGCATTACAAATTTGATCCAGAAAGCCATTGGCGGTATTTTTCATCCCCTTTCTTGTCCAGCCAGTGTCATTGTCTTGCCTGACCTCAGTGTCACAGGGCCTTCTGGACGAGGAAAGAAGACTAAAGTGGTCTGAGGGCCCTGATTTCGCTGGCTTAAGCCATCAAGGGCAATGGGATCCTGTGTTCTTTTCCTTGGACTTTAAATCTTTTTTTTTCTTTTTTTCTTTTTTTAAGACAGGGTCTCTCTCTCTTGCCCAGGCTGGAGTGCAGTGGCACAGTCACGGCTCACAGCAGCCTCTACCTCCCACCTTAGCCCCCCGAATAGTTGGGACCGCAGGCATACACCACCATGCTCAGCTAATTTTTTGTATGTTTTGTAGAGACGGGGTTTCGTCACATTGCCTAGGCTAATCTTGAACTCTTGGGCTCAAGCTATCTGCTGACCTTGGCCTCCCAAAGTGCTGGGATTACAGTTGTGAGCCAACTGTGCTGGTCAACTTGAAAACTTAATGTGCATCAGAAGAAGCATCTGGAAAATTTGTTAACAAAAATGTAATTGCACAGATTCCACCTCTGGATACTCTGATTCAGTAGTATGTGTTGAGATCTAAGAATCTGCTCGCTCTCTCTCTCTCTCTCTCTCTCTCTCTCTCTCTCTCTCTCTCTCTCTCTCTCTATATATATATATA
>NW_016804208.1:1309036-1334207 GCF_001698545.2 Rhinopithecus bieti | reverse complement strand
CCCATTTGTCAATTTTGGCTTCTATTGCTATTGCTTTTGGTGTTTTAGTCATGAAGTCTTTGCTCATGCCTATGTCCTGAATGGTATTGCCTAGGTTTTCTTCTAGGGTTTTTATGGTTTTAGGTCTAACATTTAAGTCTTTAATCCATCTTGAGTTAATTTTTGTATATAGTGTAAGGAAGGGATCCTGTTTCAGCTTTCTGCATATGGCTAACCAGTTTTCCCAACACCATTTATTAAACAGGGGATCCTTTCCCCATTGCTTGTTTTGTCAGGTTTGTCAGAGATCAGATGGTTGTAGATGTGTGGGGTTGTTTCTGAGGGCTCTGTTCTGTTCCATAGGTCTATATATCTGTTTTGGTACCAATACCATACTGTTTTGGTTACTGTAGCCTTGTAGTATAGTTTGAAGTCAGATAGCGTGATGCCTCCAGTTTTGTTCTTTTTGTTTATGATTTTCTTGGCAATGCAGGCTTTTTTTTGTTGTTGTTGTTCCATATGAACTTTAAAGTAGTTTTTTCCAATTCTGTGAAGAAAGTCATTGGTAGCTTGATGGGGATGGCATTGAATGTGTAAATTACCTTGGGCAGTATGGCCATTTTGATGATGTTGATTCTTGCCATCCATGAACGTGGAATGTTCTTCCATTTGTTTGTGTCCTCTTTTATTTCCTTGAGCAGTGGTTTGTAGTTCTCCTTGAAAAGGTCCTTCACATACCTTGTAAGTTGGATTCCTAGGTATTGTATTCTCTTAGAATCTGTATTTTAATAAGCACCTCCCCTCAATCTAGTCATTATGCAATATTAGGATCACATTTTTGAAACATTGATTAGCTCTTTCAATTATAGTAATGCTTTAAATATTATAATTTAAATTATGGAATTTGGGGAACACTTTTAGGAAAGTGTGACGCACAGCATTTAGTATGCATTGGGGACCTAGCCTCATTTGCTTAATGCATAGTATGATTTTAGGACGACTATTATCATCTTGATGACATTGTTTAGTGTACATTTCAGATGGAGTATTTTCTCTGTTCCCTCCAGTAGTCTGTTTAGGGCTGGAACCAAGTGATCATAAAATATTGCAGGGAATTTGAAAGTTATTCCATTTAACTCCTCATATTGGAGCTCTGGGATAGAGCAAAATGTGTGGGGCTCATGTCGCCTGTGTGTATGATTATGTGTGCAACTCAGAAACATGGGGCCTTGAACAAGAAAGTGACTTAGTGGGTGGCACTTTGTAAGTAGCATAACACAAAACACATAAGAAAACTATATGTGTGTATGTGCATGCGTGTATATGGTGAGTTACACTGTTTGGCACTTAATGGTTTGGACCTATACTAAAGGCGGACCACTGAAAAAAATACTTGCCATTTCAAGGACTGCATAAGGTGACCAAATTTCCTCTATGAGACATAAATTTCACTCTTGCTGCCCAGCTGGCTGATTGTTCAAATTCAGTAAATCACAGATTCAACAAACACATATTTAGAGAAGGAGGGAAGAGGAGGAGATGAGTAATATCAAGCTGTGCAGATAAGAAGGCCAGGGCTAAGTCTTTGAATTTGTGCACAATACCTTTTATCCATTCGCCCCACTAAACACCATCACCAGGAAAATCATTTTCCAATTAGTCAGCAGGTTTCAGCATCATTACCTTTGAGATCAGATTTGCTACCATTCAAAAATGCATCAGAGGCAGTGTAGGAAGAGTTAAGCATCATTCCTGGCACGCGAGGTCTGGGAGGAGGTGAAATTAGATTAGCTGCAGGAAAATGGGAGGGTTTACATTACCAGAGGGGCTCTACCTGGCTCCAGGCTTAACAGTGAACAACGCTTTCAGCATATGGCATTACAATGGATTAGTGATCAAGTACGATTAATCCTAATAGATCGTCTTTTGAACCTCAGTGGCTTGTTAGGTGAGAAAAAATTGTCTGTCCCCAAAGTGTCAGGTGAAACTCTCATTTGAGGTAAGACTGCCATGTGGAGATGGGTCTCCATCTGGTGGCTTCATTTTGTGAAACTCCACCAGAAGGTGTTTTAATGAGGCTTTTATAGCAGGCACCACCTGCCACTAATCTTCCCCTCTAAAAAGGTGTAATTGAGGGGTGGCTTTACAGTATGGCTCATATCCTAACCTTGGGAATTCATCAAGAAATGCAAGTCTGGGTGGGATGGTGTAATCATGAAATGCCATTTTGGCTTTGGATTTAGACTGAAGTGGTTATAGAAATTTGTGGTGGGCTAATTACAACCAGCTATATAGTAGCTTCCCCTTTTCAGTTAGATTAATATGTGTGTCATCTCAGAATTAAATAACCAAGTTGATGGTGACCATATGTCTTCATTCAATTTTTTGCACATGTAAAGAGTTGCAAGGCTGCTAGTGGTTCACACAATTTAAAGGTTTCATTTACACTATTAAGGTTTAACTGGTTTGAATTTACTGTACATTCGTCCCCTTAGTAGATACTTCAGTTCTACAATGCATGATTTCAATAAGACATGAGCAAATTACAAAATCACTGAGTCATTTTCTATCTATGGGACTTGGGGAGTAGAGGTATTTTTCTTTATGTCTTAATTTAAGATACAGATTTCTGTTACACTGCTATGCTGGCGGGTTAGTTATTGATTATGCTGACATTTCTACCCAGGACTTTGAAGTATAAGATGCTGTAGAAGATGGAGTATTATAGAACAACTTTGATGTTTTTAATTCAACAAACATGAGTTAAATTCCTGCTATGTACTAGTTAATGTTGCTACAGATTAGGAAATAATATTATTAATAACAGTAACAATAATAATATTACACAAACTCTGCCTCCCAATAGTGTGGTATCATTTTGTTTTCATTCTTGTGCTACTCAGAATATGTCTGAAAATCATTTCCTTTTGCCAGTACTACCTTAGAATAATATGTTAAGAAACATCTCAGCTATATGTAATCAAATCAATAAAATAGTATGTATACTTAGATAAATTTCAATATTTGAGGTTCATCTATACTCCATTTTAAAAGTCAAAGAAATGCATGGCTCCTGGTTACTTGCCTTTCAATTACTAGTTTAATGAAAGAGTATTGCAAGAAAGGTAGATGACCCAAAATATCCCCAAATCCAAGCCTGGTTTGCAGTTTGAGTTTGGAACAGCATTTATAAATATGAAATATGACTTTAAAACAGAAGACATAAACTGGCATCCCAAAGGCTCTGACCTGCAGTTTTATATTTGGGCTTTTATTATTCTTGTTTGCTGGACTACACAGGGTTTGTGTTTTTTAATACAAACTTTAATTCATGTGGACATAATACACTCTTTTTCACCAAAGGCCTTGTTTACTTCCTAATCTCACACCAAAGCACACTGACAAAATTGAATCCCAGATCTAAATAAGGTTGATATTCACACAAGTTTGCGAGCATTGATCCCATTACTTTAGAAGCAATCCGTGAACTTGTCTGCATGCATGCAGTGAAGCCCTTAGGGATGTATGAGTGAGGGAGAAGGCAGGAACCTACCCAATTAGCAGAATCACAGAAGCCAAATCTACCATTTGTAGGGCTCAACATTTTATAACTATTTTGCTCCCCGTCCCTAAAGTCCTTGCTACACAACCAGAAGCCAGAAACTGGAGGGACAGGGTAGGTGAGAAGATAAGACCACATTATTTAACCTATTTTCCACTTAGAAAAAGATTTACAATCAGTTTGAAAACGTGTAACTCGAACTTCAACTTTCCCAGTGCCTTTCACCAGGAAATTCAGTTCTCACAGACATGAATGATTAGAACTAATCTTGCCAAAGAAAAAGAGTACATGAATATTGTTCTCTCATTGACAGGAGAATGAGGTTGATTATATTTTTCTTTAGGCTTTGATAAATTGGAAAATCAGTCTATCCTTTCCCCTCAATAACCCCTCAGTGTTGGTTTAATTCAGAGGAAATAATAGCTGCCTGAAGGTTACATGACTGCCTGACACATCGTCTGTCTCTTAGTATTGGCTACATCCATGCATCATATTAAAAAAGTATCCAACTTCTCCCTGCCTCAGCTTTTCCACCTATTTTACTCATTCCACTAATGCCATAATCAGACCTAGCCTGGGGAATTATTATGAAGCAAGAAAATGTTGTCTTTGAAGTTTCCTCGCTCGATGCTGCCTTTTAGTTTCCTTTACTGTCTGGTAAGGCTCTTCCTGATCGCAGCCCACCCCCCCGCCGCCCCAACTCTAGGATACAATGCCAGGGCTTCCAGCCTCAGACAGTTCACAATCACATGTGTCCATCCATGTCTCTCCAGCCCAAACCCCCTGGGCCATGATTTTCTAGCTACTTTCACCAAGCACCTTGTTGTGAAGTAGGTTTTTGTGCCTTGTGATTTTGGACTTTAAAAGCATTGGGTCTGAAGCTAAGGGAATGGTTTTCTGGATAAAAATGAATAAAAACTCTGTAACTGGATTGGAGAATCATATAAGACCAGAAGAGACCTGTGGATCGCCAAATCACACCACGCTTTGCCAGGTGCCTGCCCCTGCGCCTGGATAGTTTTGTGTATTTTTAGTAGAGATGAGATTTCACTGTGTTGTCCAGGTTGGTCTCCAACTCCTGAGCTCAAGTAATCCACCCACCTCAGCTTCCCAAAGTGTTGGGATTATAGGCATGAGTCACCACACCCGGCCAATATGGATTTTTATGAGAGTGAGACAGTTATCTGGGCATGTTTCCTGTGACTTTTAGGACTTGGGGATAGTCACAATGGAGGTATATTGGCTAAAACTTTGTGATTCCATATTTTTGGTAATAAGTAGGAGAGTACTCACTTCTTTGGCTCAGCTAGAAGTCAAATAAATTTATTTAAACCCTTTCCTTCCTTCCTCACACAACATTCACCAGCATAGTGACGCTGGGTTGTATTTTGTGTCAAATTTACATCCCTCGGTATCTTCAGTTCACTACCTTTTGTCCTCTTTCATAAATTATGTTTTTATTTTATTCTTCAGCATTCACCTTTCCACCTCTCCTATGCTCTCCCTAAGAGCCTTGCAGTGTGCCATTCTTCCTCTGGAGAACCCACCTGTAAATAAATTCCCCCCCACCTCAGACTTTCTACGTGAATCCCAAAAATGAGGTTGGCTCACCTTGACATTTTATTGTTATCTGGCATTTTACCCTCTATCTTCCTCATTATGTCACATATGTTTGTAACTGAGGCCAGGAAAGTTTTAAGAGAAGAAAAAAGAGGACAGCAAAGGAAGAGAGGGATAGGGAAGAAAGGACCAGAAAGAAGATTTTTGTTTAAATCCTTGTTTCTGTTTTAGATAAATTATTTAGATACTAATCCATATCCCTAGAATCAGATAAAAATGTAGGTAAGCAAACTTACATGAATTTCTCTATAAGCATGAGAATAACTCACCCAAAACACTAGAATAGGTGTAGCACTGCCCCTGAAAACAAGTTGTTGGCATCTGGCAGAGGTTCACAAAAGTGCTTGTGAGATTTATATGTATGGAAGATTCCTGAACCAGCACAAGATTTTGATTTCGTAGACCTGGGTTGAATCCCAAGAATCTCAATTTATAACAGCCGCCCACAGTGGTTCAGACACTGTTCTAGAGAAAGAATATTTCAAAGTTTTGGGCTATTTCATCAGATCTTCATTACTCTCCTTGGCTGTTTGAGAATCCTGAGTGAGGAATTTCAAAGATGAATGTGTGTAGAGAAGGAGCCTGTTGCATAAACAGTAAATTTTATTGCATATTATGTATTTTTTAATTTAAAGAAGAGCTATCTTGGACCAGTTATGCTCCATAAATAAAGCATATAAGCATTAAACTTAAGAAAGAGTCTAGTCTCTGAAGCAGTTATTGTCTACTCACCAAAAGAACTGGAATGATTATAGGCAGCCCAGGCCAGGTATGTAATGTGGGTGTTAAGACTCTGTTTACAAAAACCAATGTGGGAAGGCATGGAATTTCCATACTGAGTGCTATTTGTGTATACAGTTCCTCAATTTGTATTCTAGAGAAACCCAAAGTTTGTTTGCTGCAGGAGCAAATCTCACATTGCAGCAAAGCTGGACATTCCATAGCTCCCAAGCTGATGTGTTGCCCTGCCTGCCCTATGCTTCCCTCCTTGTCCACTCTAGCCAATTCCTTAAAGAGCATCTAATTTAGATGAACTATAACTGTTCAGAGCATTATTGTTTAAAGCCCCCATGCCAGCTGACAGCACTATAAAGTTTGAAATCACCAATCAGCAATTATCTTCATATATTCATGATGAAATAAAGTTGCAGAAAAAGCCAGTTTTTGTTTCAAGAATACCCTCTTTTAGTTATTTTAGGGTGGTAGTGATGCTTATGGCCATTGGACAGTCTCATGCACAAAGAAATTCAAGTTGGATACAACAAAAGTATCCAAACATGAAGGGTAATGATAGCATCCCAGCCTTTGGCCAAAAAAGAAGGCCTTGATTCAATAATTTTTGGCTGGGTCAACTAGTATTTGAAATTTAAGTTTTTTACTCAATATTTCTCTCATATATAAAGGATTGCAGGTAGACTTGGACTACTAGTACATAATATAAACCACTGTTTTTTTCAACTTGGAATCTACATATGCATTCATTCTGAAGCTTATCTTTTATTCCTAAAGCCTGCAAACTAGATGTAATACTAACTTTCAGCAAGCAGGCCTGGTGCTTACTCAGGAGAAAGTTTCCCTTCTTTCATCCATAGGACTTTCTATTCTGAGAGTGTTTGACTTCATCCCTGATTGATCTTTAACTGGCATGCATTAAAAGACTCTCCCTGAATAAGAAGTGCCATGGAAATAGGCACCTTTCATCTTTGGAGGCAAAGGAGCCCTGTGCCACATGGTGGGGTGGCAGTTCCTTTGATCAGCATTTCTTTACTAGAGCCCAGAAATTGAGTCACCCCACCAGGCATAGCAATACAATAGGCAGTCAGTATCCCAATGGAACCAATGCTAAGCAGTGATTGGGAATTTCCATCAGAGTATCTTAATCCACTAGTCTGAGTTGTCACCATGAGTTCCACGATGCCCATTAAAATGACTTCAGGTCACCTTTACTGAGCCTGCCCATTCACTTCAAAACAATTATCCTAATCCCCTTAGCAGACCCAATCCCTTAACACTTACGAAGTGCCCTCCTATGCTGGGTGCTGACATTTTCCAACAACACTGGCCTCTTTGAAACGCCAATCAAAAGTCCTCCTTGTTAAAATACACGACCCTCTCTGCAAGTATAAACAGACCTTCATACATCACCACCACCACCATCATTAAAAAGCACTTACAGAACACCCACCTGTGCACGATGCTGTGCAGCCCGGCCCAGAACAAGCAAGTGTTCCAAGTGCTGACCTGATGAAGGAGTGGCTACAACCCTGCCGCTTCAGGGTTCTTCTGCTGTTTATTTAACACAGACTGTGCCTAAGGGCATGGGCCTGCAGCAGACCATTTCTGGTAGCTGGGTAATTGCCCCAAGAGAATTAATTAGCTGCTTAACAGAGCAGATCTAGGAAATGTAGTGTGTGACAAAGCTTACCATTAAAGTTTTACCAAAATACTACTTCCCAAAATGTTAGTTACTACTCCCCAGTACTCAACGACTTGGTTCTGCACGGGGTGATTCGGAAGGATCTTTCACAGTTATTTTCCTTCCCCTATATACTGTCACCCTACTGACTACTCACCACTAAGGAAGGAAGGGTAAATCGAATCAATGTTGGTCCAGTGTCATGCTTTTGGCCAGCAAATCAGGGCAGAGGACATAGGTTTATTTATCACTCCACTACTTACCAGCAGGGCAACTTTGGAGAAGCTGGTAAATGCTCTGGGCTTCAGTTTTCTTCAGTGTAGAATGGGAAGTGTACCATATATGGATTGTTTTAAAGGTTGAGTGAAACAACATAGGGTGAAAATTAAGTGCTTGGGACTCAGTGGTGTCAGAGAAATCTGGGCTAAATCTTAGACAAGACGGATAGTAGTTACTAAGTCTGGGAGCATTTTGAGAGGTGAAGCTGGGAAGGCCTTTGCACACTCAGGGGGTGAGAAAGTCTGATGAGAAAGGAGTGAGAAAATAACACGAGAAAAGGGAAGACCTTTTTTTTTAATTATACTTTAAGTTCTAGGGTACATGTGCACAACGTGCAGGTTTGTTACATATGTATACATGTGCCATGTTGGTGTGCTGCACATATTTATTCGTCATTTACATTAGGTATATCTCCTAATGCTATCCCTTCCCCCACCCCCTCCCCACAATAGGACCCGGTGTGTGATGATCCCCTTCCTGTGTCCAAGTGATCTCATTGTTCAATTCCCACCTATGAGTGAGAACCTGTGGTATTTGGTTTTCTGTTCTTGCGATAGTTTGCTGAGAATGATGGTTTCCAGCTGCATCCATGTCCCTACAAAGGACATGAACTCATCCTTTTTTTATGGCTGCATAGTATTCCATGGTGTATATGTGCCACATTTTCTTAATCCAGTCTGTCACTGAGGGAAATTTGGGTTGATTCCAAGTCTTTGCTATTGAAGTGAAGACATTTAAGGCTAGCAAAAGTTAGGCAGGGACAACCAAGGAATTTGGGTGCCTGGAACCGAGGGGCTTCACTGGGAAGTAAGAAGAAGAGAGGGTGAAACGTAAGAGAGAAGCAGTGGTGGAGGGATCTGTGCCATCCTCCATTTGTTTATTCATTTCCTCAGCCATGTACAGACATCAGCATTTATTGTTGTCTACCCTGTGCCCGATGCGATGTTTGACAAATTTACACGATTCTTTATGCAGAAAGCAATATAGTAACCTGGAAGGAACAATGATTGTGGAGATGTGAGCTTGAATCCTGGCTCTCACCTCTATTATTTTAGGCTTCTCATTAGCATCATTTTACCCTTCTTTAGCTGTGTCCTTCCTGTGGGCCCAAGGGAGACATATGTTTCACATAATTTTAAAACTTGGCATAATAAAGATACTGGTGCTTCAAATCTAGCTAAAAACATGTTTTGACAAAGATGTATATGATTTAATTTCCTCCTCCCCATTGCAATATTTTCCCCACAACGCAAGTTTAGGTATCTGTCCTTTACTTAAACCGTACACAACGTGACAAGTAATAAAGGCTTTAATAAGAAACATGAAAAGAGTAAACCTGAAGATGCAATCTTTCCCAATTCAAAGATGTTTGTTCAAAGCAGTTCCACTCAACAGTCTTAATCTCTTGAGAGGAATCTTGGTTTATTGTGAGAGTCTCCTACCTAAGATTGCTTGAAACACCTGCAAAGGGAACCTGGTCTGTAACCTAGCACTGTGATGGTCTTAGGTCCTTTCATGTCTTTTCCAGTGCTTAATGATAGGTAACCTATATTCCAAAATTCTAAGTGGATATCGCTGATTCACAGTACATAATACATATAGGTTCTAGCAAAGAATATTTTACCTACAAAAGAAAAGTGAATGTGGACTGCAGACATCCATTGATTTTAGACGTCCACATACCGAAGAGGATGTATTCAGTGTAGCTCACTCGGTTCTGATTGAATATCCACATTTTTAAGCCTGCTCTGTTAGAGTTAACCTATAGAACTTCACTTTCTCTATTGGCAAATGGGAACAGTAGTGCCTACCACAACAGGGATATCAGCAAAACTGCATGAGGATAATTATTTAAATATCCTGGGACTGTTCTACCTAAAGCAGTCTTTTTAGTTCCTCATTGTACCATCCTTTTAAATGCTGAGGATAGGTGTCCCCACAATCTGAAAATGTATTATTTATTTACATGTTCAATTGTCTGTTTTCTTCATTTACTAGAATGTGTGCCCCAAGAGAAGAGAAATCTCACTTGTTATATATTAAGACTTGCCTGCTCATAGGAGGTACTCAATAAATGTTTGTTGAGTGCATAGCAGTTGATCAACAAATGACAGATATATACAAAACTATACATATGTATATATATTCATATATTTATAGCTTCTTTACTAGTGTCTGTTTACATATCTATTCATGATAAAAACATTCTATATGAGCTGTCATAATCCTAATTTCATGTACATAAAGAAATGAGTTGAGGAAGGTTGAGTAACTTGTCTAACTTCACAGTGCTAAGAGTGCTGGTCTTGGGAATTGAACCGGTAAACCCACACCCAGTTGACATTTCTTCCATTACAGCACAGCTCCTACTCACTAATTTTTTTCTTCAAGAGATGGCTATCAGTCTTCCTTACCATACCCTGTTTCAGAGTCTATTTCATAGGTTGTAACTGTATCTATCCTTCCCAATGTTTCCTCAGCCCACAATAGCCTGTTCCATATGTACAAGGCTATAGCCTGAGGTATCCTTGTGTGGCTCTCTGGCTCTGATCTTGTCATGGAGCCATCTCAGTGCTATTATTTCCAGCAGTGTGCTGCTCCAGCATTCTTAAAGCCCCTCATTTAATTGGCTATTCAAAACTCAGATACTGTGAGCCCTCGTCCCCATGGGGTTAAAGCACCCAAAAGAAACCCCACAGATTTCCTTCTACTTCCCAGCAAATTTAAGCCACACATGTACCAGCTGCTGATGGACTCCACACCCCAGCTGTGCTGCTGAAGGGTGACTGTACTCGGGCAACCGCTTCCAAATCGAGCTGCTGAAATGGGGCCTCATGAGACTTTGACAGTGTTAATTACTGAATCCTCCCAGCCTGCCAGCCAGGCTTCTCCACGGAAGGCCTCGCCTCGCCATGTGGAACTGCTCCTGGTGGCACTCCCTCTGAGCTCCCATTTGGCAGCAAACAGGCAACATTTTAAAAGATGTTTTCATTTGCTTTAGCATTTGGTTCATCCTCCCCCTTCTGCCCCCGACTCTGACACTTCGGGACTGAAATATGTTTTTTGCAGTTGTGGCCGAGTTCCACCAGGTTCCTGAATCCTGTATTTAATAAGATGGCTGTCAGAGGAGAGGCCACAGCTGGAGGCATTGACCCAGGTTTTACATTCAGGGGTCTGTGCACACAGACCGCATGAATGGTTACAAAGGCGGGCATGGGACAGCTCTTCAATTTGTAAGTCTGACTAAGTTTTGTTCCAGAGTCCTCCTACACAGGATATGCTCCACGTTCATATATAATATTTAACTTTTCTGTAAGAGTACATACAGAAAGAGAGCCTTGGTTGGGACAAGAGTGCTTTTGTGACAGGTTTCCTGAAAGAAAAAACTCCACATCATTTTTATGCCTGATTTAACTTGACCCGTCAATCACAAGAATTTGGCCAGCTACGCTATGAAACAATGCAAGTTCCATTCACAAGGGCTGTAATATGCCATTCATTAAGATGACTCTCTTGGCTTCCACCGTGGGTGTCCTCTTGCTCCACCAGAAGACCTAAGGGGATAAAAAAGAGCCAAGCCACTAGAATAGCTGCAATAGAAAGCACTGTGGTCACAGGGCCAGTGCCAACTCCAAAGGCATGTACCAACCAAAATGCAGATGTTCGATTTGGCCATGAGAGATGGCATGCAGGCCTTTCAGGTTCAGTGAACCAAACAGGATGATGAGGGTTTTCATCTTCCAGAAGTTGTGCCCATAATTCTAATTGCTAGATTGAATTCTCCTCCTCCAGAAGATTAGCTGTAACCAGTTACTAGGGACCCATGCAGGGAAGACACTTTATTCTTTTTCTTGGTTTTTGTACCATAAAGTTTTCAGATGGAGCAGAGAGAAAGGTATAAGTCAGGATACAAATGGAGTCTAGTGCTTTCTGCTGCCTCATCTGAAAGGCAGCCATGCAGGAGATACCCCAGACAGCAAATCATTTTTCTTGTGGAATCATGATCTAAATTTTCCACATGAAAAGAATCCCAGGCCCATTACTTCTACAATTTGTATTTTTTTTCCCCACTTAACTTCCCAAAGAAATGCAATCTTTTCCCCAAAGTTCAGTTCCATGGGCTGAATTGCGTCTCACAAGAATTCGTATGTTGAGATCCTAATCCCCAGTATCTTAAAATGTAATCTTATTTTGGAAATAGGGTCATTACATATGTAATTAGTTAAGATGAGATCATGGTAGAATAGGGTAGGCTCCTAATCCAGTATGATCGATGTCCTTATAAAAAGGGAAATTTGGACCAGAGACACTCACACAGGGAGAATGCTGTGTGAAGACAAAGGATGAGATTGGGGTAATGTCCCATAAGCCAGGGAAGACCAAAAGTTGCCAGCAAATCACTAGAAGTTAGGGGAGAGGAACAGCCTAGAACAGGTTCTCCCTCTCGGCCCTCAGAAGGAACTCACCTGCCAATGCCTTAATCTTGAACTTCCAGCCGCTAGATCTGTGAGCGGTACATTTCTTTTTTTTAAGCCATTCAGCTTGTGGTGCTGGTTACAGCAGCCCTTGCAAACTAATGAATACAGCAAGTGTAACTGCTTTTTTGTACTTGTATCCCCTCGAAATTAAAACTCTTGGGGAGAATTCTCTACCAGTTTTCCAGGTAAGTTATAGAGAAAGATACCTGCCTTACAAGCTGAAAAATGTCATAGGTGAGCAGATGATACTATGTTTACAGGTCAATATACTTTCTGTAAGGTTATTTATAAGCAGTGTATTTATTGCAAATTATTTAATGTCCCTCTGAGGAAAGGGGAAATTGAGATATGAAGGGCAGAGTCTCTGCAAATGAGGTTCCGTAGTGGAGAGTTGCAGGCACACTAGGGCTTGCTCACAGAAACAGGACCTGTAAGGAGATGAGGCAGAGGAGAAGTTGAGTGGTAGTGTGGCCACAACAGACGGATAAAATGATGACCATCCATTGTGGCCCTAAGACCAGCTCCAGTGTTGGGAATTGTAAATTGTGTCACTAATTTCCTATAATTTTGCAATGAAGAGAAACTTACCAGAATCTTGAGAAAGCTGTTCCCAGATGGGGTGAAATGTCCGTAAAAGTTGTACACTGCCCAGCAGTGCAAGGAATGGACTGTAGTGAATGCTGTGGTTGTTGGCCAATCCCCTCTTCAAGATGAAGACCCTTATTTCCTCAGATGCCAGGAGTCATGGCTTGCTGAAGGCTCATAGCCGAGTTCCTCCCTCAGCATTGACCTCTGTCAAAGAAAGCTACCTAATCTTAGGACACACCCCATCTAAGGAACATCCCACATTCAACAGCTCAAAGTAACCAGGTAGCAGTCAGAATTCAAAGCTGGTGATACTCTTGCTGTGTCCTCTGGTGGAATCATTCCCTCTCCGAGGTTCAGAACTTCTGGGTCTTTGACCCACAGAGTTTCAGAGACAGAAAGCATAAATTATCCAACTGGGTCTGTGGGAATAATCAGGGGCAATCCCAATATCACTTTGCTTCCTGAGTCTTGGTATTCTACCTACTGGGGACATAATACCATGTAATGGTCATTGTATGTGAGTGTACATTGTATACTGTAGGATGGAGCCCCCTTCCTTACAGCACCCTCTCCAAGCTGGCACATCAGCTGCTGTTTGAAAATGCTATCCCTGTGGTTCAGCAGGCCAGCAGCTACTGGGCAGTGCTGTAAGTGTTATGATTAGTGGATCCATGGTCATATGTTCATAGTGGTCCCTTCTGTGCTATAAAGTGGGCTCTTTGGTCTGATGTGATATGTGATCTTGTGTTTGTGGATCAAATGTGCCTCCAGGTAATGGGGCTGATTGAGGCCCTAGGAGAAAGAAAATCATACCCATATTCAGAATGTATTTATTTCAGTCAAGATAAATTGCTGTTTCTTCTAAAGTGGAAACAGTCCAATATAATCAACTTGCCATGAAGAGGCTGGTCGGTCCTCCCAGAAATGTTGCCACATTAGAGGCTCGGTGTGGGATTCTATTGCTGGCAGGCTGGCTATTCAACAGCAGCAGTAGTTAAATCAACTTTGATCGGTGAGAGTCTGTAGTGTTAAGTCTAGGTAAAGACTCCTTTCCTGCCACCATAACTACTTTGTTCATGAGTCAGTTGTGCAAGCACCAGGATATGTGATGACCTAGACTCTGTTTCAGATGCACCACTTCCATATTACAAGAGATTGCTGTTAGGTTTGTCTCATTATATGAATTGATGTATCTGACAGGACCAAAACCATGGTGGGAAGTTCTGGTCACAAGATCATTTCATGTCCTACCACAATGCTACCAAGGTAGTAGCATACCATGGTCTTTGACATAATTTTCTGGGGGCAGATGGCATATCTTTGTTCCAGAAACATATGTACCTACACTGTGGTGCTTTTACTATGGTTTGCCATATACTTTGTATAGGATCTTTTCCACCAGTTATCTCTGTTATAATACCATATACTCTGTATAATACCATAGGGTCTGCCAGGCCTTAAGACCCAAGCAGCAGTTCCACTTGCATTGCAACCTAGACCGACTACAGAGCTTTCCTGCTAGGGTCCTATTCAAAGCTGACAGCCTTCCAAGTCATTTAAACTTGCCAGTGAGGAGCGAGTTTATAGAGAGGATGAAACTGCAATCCCACCATCATTCAATGAGCCAGAAGCCAACGGCGACTTACTGATACCCAAACCTACTGAACTTGCTGTTGGAAAGATCTTTGTGAGGATTAGGAATTAGGTTGAAAAAAGAAGAACCAACTTCAAGCAAAAATTAAACTTTATTTCTACTTAAACAATTAATACACTTGAGTTAGCTTTCCAAACCTAACCTCCTGATTAAATGCCCTTAAAATTGAAAAAAAAAATTGTACATTTAACAAATCATACTCAGAATGTGTTGACTCCAATGTAGATACAGGAATACACTGCTTCCTAAATGCAAGGAGATCTAACAGGCACTGTGTTTCCTTCTTAGGGGTGAGAAGTACAAGGACACTAATTTGTCCTGTACTTCAAGGGCATGCTGCTGCATACCCAACTGATGCCTAAAACTTTACTAATATGGTTGGTCCTGGAATCCTTATACATCTTGTCTTTCATCTGGAGTGTATGTGTATGTGGCTTCACAAAACACCTAAAATCCTTGCTGCTTCCTGCTAGTCTTGTTTGATTAATATTATGTCTTTGAGATAGTGGGTCAAAATGACATTCTACAGAATGCCCAGATAGTACGTGTCCCTTTGACTATATAATTATGGAGGGGGAGAGTCAACACAGCTCTGGGGAAAGACTATATAGGCATACATTTGTCTATTTCGTGTAAAAACAAATTGCTTCCAATCCTCCTTCCTAATAGAGTTGAAAATGAACACACAAACCAGCCCAATGGCTGCATACTATGTTACTAGGGCTGTGTGGTTATGTGCTTATGAAGGTATAACATCTGACAAAGCAGCTACAATTGGAGATACTACTTGGTTGAGTGTTAAATGCTCCATTGTCATTTTTGAATTTTGCAGCAGCGAGGCTGATGAATTAAATGTTTTTGTATTAGTACAGTTTTTGCATACTGTAGATCTTTAAGGGTAGCACTAATCTCTGCCATTCCACCAAGGATGCAATATTCTTTTTTTATTTCCTATGTTGGCTGGAGTGGAAGGGTATCCTAAGCTTTATCATTGTATTTCCCACTATGATGATTATTGCACCTCAGGTCAAGAAATCATTGTGAAGATTCTTCCAACTACTAAGTATATCATTCCAATTATATATTAGGGTCTCGGAAAATGATCATGGACTGCATCTCTGAATCTAGTCACCTCTATGAGCCAGATCTGGGGCAGGACTTCATTTATTACTTGGCTTTCAAATGCTCAGTCTTATGCAGGGCCATGATGATAACTACTGTCCCCAGGTACTAATGTCAACTTAGATTCTGTGTCTGTACTACTTGAAATGTCTGGGTATACCTTTTTTTCCTGGTGTATGATTACAAGAATATGGCTGCAACTATTTTAGGTGGGAAACTGGAGCATCTTTACATACTAGTGGAGTTGTAGGGCCTTCCCAGGGACTTGGCATCTCCTTCAGTATGTGAGTTGTGAAGCTGAAAACTCATGTAATTCAGGAAACTGGACAAGGGATCATGACTTACTAGGTGGTTTCTTATAGTCTCCTGATATATTGATCATATAGATTGAGCAATATCTTTGATAGTTGCCCACCTATCCTTCTCCTGGGTTCTATCAAGTATCTCCATGTTTTTATGTAGCTCAGGCACTGACACTACCTCACTGGCCATGCTGTCATTACTGTGCTTGGTTAAACAGCCACTTGGCCTCTGTCATTGTGGGATTCTATCATCTGCATTGCTCTCAGGGTGCTCGGTTGTAGCAGCGTCTCTGATGTTCAGCTCTGGCCTGGCCTTCAGGGCTTCAGATCATGTGAGCAGTCCTCATGTTTTGGAGACGGTCATTTTTTTTTCCCTGGGCCTTCCCATGGAACAGAATCAGATGGAGTGTTTGCGGGCCATATGCAGTGTATTCTCTCACCATGTCTATTATCAGACTCTTAACTCCTTCCTCTGCTGTCTCATGGCAGTTCTGTTGGCTCTACTTCATTCAGTGTGAGCCTTTGCTTTCTCTAAGTTTATATCAGGATCATTGCCAGGGTGTTAAAAACTGTGTCACAGAAATTTGCTCTCATTTTGATAAACTCTTCGTTGTCCAACTTCGTGTCAGTTACCCTTGATATCACAATGCTAAGAATTCTAGTTACTGTCTCAGCTACATTTTGACTTGGACCTGCAGTTATTTTGTGGTATGGTCTATTTGCTTCATCAGGCTTAGCACTTTCATGGTTGGGTTATGTTGTGGTATAAAAGCAATTACTGTTTTGGTGCCCATGGAAAAGTGGAACTAGATCCTGAGAAAAGTGTGTATTGTCCTACAAGACTGAGACTTCTGCTTCATCTTCAAACAAGGGGACAAAGATAGCTATTATAGGGAAGAATGGGCCACTTTACATAGAGTAAAGGATAATCTACAAATTCAAGGCATTCGAATTCACTGATCCAGACTCCCCCCTCAAATCTCAAGATCCTACTCTTTGCTAATCAGGGTTCTGACCTCAGAGTAGCAGACTTGCTGGGATTTGAGAAGTCAATCTTCTTTGGACATCTGTTATTCTTTCAATACAATTTCATATCTAATCTGCATTTTCTGCTTCTAGCTCTGTGAATGTCTTGTCATATGCTGTCAAGAAGGCCCTCTGGCTTTCATACTTTAACTTGAATTGGTTGTTAATCACCCTTAAATTTTATTGTTTTTGTCAATGCATCAATAGTCCTTAGAAAAAGCCATCTGATTCTGTAATCCTTATGGTTACCATTTCCACAGAACTATTCAAACACTTGAGATATTTCACTGACAAGTGTATTCTCTTTCACCAGAATCCCATCTGAATTCACCACCTGTAAAAGTTATAACAATTGCACCACCACTGCATGGGAGGGTTTTCAATAACCCCTGCCTTACTCTGCTGGGACTGCGACAACAAACTACCATAGACTGGGTGGCTTCAACAACAAAAATTTATTTTCTCACAATTTTGGAGACTAGAAGTCTGAAATTGTGGTGCCAGCATGGTTGGGTTCTGGTGAAGGCTGTATTTCTGACTTTCAGATGGCCACCTTCTCACTGTGCCCTCACAAGGCAGAGAGAGAATATGAATTTTCCTCCTAGGACCTCATTTAATCTTAATTATTACCTCCTAAAATCCTATCTCCAAAACAATCACATTGAAGTTATAGCTTCAATACATGAATTTGGGGGAACACAGTTTATTCCATTGCACTCAACTATTACTGGCACCAAATGTTAGTTTCCCAAGGAAACAGACTCTGAAATTCTGCAATTTTCATCTAGATCACTTACTGGGAACTGCTTTTAGGAGCAACACCTGTAGGAAGGTAAAGGTAGCAAGACTGGAACCGTGATGCAGCCTCAATCAAGTCATTGGTTGATTTCAAAGAAAGCTTTGAAGCTAGAATGGCCATTCAGAGATGTGTCACACTGAGGCAAGGAGACAGAGCTTTTGTACCACTTCCTGACCAGCCTCAAATGGAGGCTGCTTCCTGAGAAGAAGGGGACAAGCTTGGATGAGGTAGCTTTTTTCAGCGAAAGGCAATTCCCAGAGAGAGATTTAGTGGTCAGTCTCAGCAGCCATCACTCCCAGAGATTGGGGTAAATGTCAATTCTAGGGTGGGGTGGGGGATCTGGGTGGCATGCTATAGCATCCACCTGTAACAAACAAAAGCCATTGCCCAAAGATTACATTACATGGAAAGACTTAATTAATTATAAAAATTACAGTAGGAAGGAGGGAGCAAATCTTAATTACTGAATTTCAGACTATTTGAAAATACCTTTGCTCAGTGTGTTTATATTATACTAAGATATATAAATGGATATCAATAAATGTAAAACACTAGATATTATTAACTGAATTAACACTAGATATTATTAACTGAATTAACACTAGATATTATTAACTAAATATTAACTGAAAGCATTTCAAATATTTTATTACCTAATTCTTTGATTTCAAAAAAAGGAAACTATCAATTTTATTGCTCTTAACCCAATTCCATTTTCTTGGTGAATACCACCTTGAAAATTAAAAAGTAAATCAAATGTTTTAAAGTCTCATTTATTTTGTATAAATTTTGTCAGAATTAGTTCATATTTCTAATTTGCATAGTCTAAAAAAACCTTACTATGGTGTAAATTATTGATATGAAAGAAAATGTTGCTTTGAGAACAGTTAAAAACATTTGAGTCTTCAAGTAGTACTTCAGAGAGTATTCTCAGAGACAATAAGCAATTTCTCTGTATTGAGTCTAGCTACTTGAACATATTATAATCAATGTCAATGTGTTTAGAAAAACCTGAGCCTTATGTATGACTTTATACTTAGATGGAAGTTTATGTATCAATTCAAGCAAATTTTATTACATAAAACTATCTGTTCAGAATTAACGTATAGATCAGTAGAAAAAAACAGAAATTACACAATATAGAAAATGAATGTAATAAATATCAATAATTTCTTTTGTTGGACATTTTACCTTTACTTAAAATTGGTCAAATTTAGAAATGTCACTCTGAAAGTTTCATCAAAAGTTCTCAGAAGGTTTATGTCTAGAGAGCTACATTCATCAACTGAGAAAATACTTTGACTATTTTTTTTTACATGATTGTAGCAACTGCAGGATTCTTTTCAAGTAGGGTATTCTACTTTTGCCCTAATACGAGCAGTATTAGAATTATACACTGTCATAAATATATCTTACTACTGATTCATTTAATATGACTTGGACCTTAACCAATAGCTTAAATTATACATAGTAATCATTCAAAAATGGACCCTTCATGGGTGGGGGAAAATGTTTTGTTCTATTTAAAAAATCCCCATTATGTAATAGGAGTTCAGAGACACCACATTCAAAAAGAATAAGAGATACAATAAATAACAAAAATTATGCAGGCAATCAAAGCTCTAGTGCCAACATTTGTCATAATTATTTAACCGAAATGAACTGGTCATATGAATCTCTTACACAATTTTTTCCTAAAACTGTTGCCATTTGTTATCCTATATTCTTACATTGTTCTGATTAAATTAGAAGGACAGGCTCTGGCTTTGATCTTTTTCTCTCTGAATTTCAGACCTTTCTTTTTCACTCACTCACATTCTCACGTGTATACTTGCAGCTCACACTTCTTTTCTGAGCTCCTGACCTATATGTACCCAACTGAGTATGATCTTGACTCTGATTCTGATTCTTTTATCAATTTCTTAATGACTATTTTAAAGATCCATCCCTTATTCTCTGTCCTCGCTGCTTAGGCCCCCAGCAGCTCTTGTTTGGATTATTATCTGTCTGCCTGACATTTTATTCCCTACTCATCTATTCTGTACATTATTTCTATGTATACCACATAGAAATACTAAAGTACAAATCTAATGAGGTCATATTTTCAGTTAAAAAACTTTAATGTGGGCCAGGCACAGTGGCTCATGCCTGTAATCCCAACACTTTGGGAGGCCGAGGCAGATGGATCACGAGTTCAAGAGATCGAGACCATCCTGGCCAACATGGTGAAACCCTGTCTCTACTAAAAATACAAAAAAATTAGCCAGGCATGGTTGCAGGTGCCTGTAATCCCAGCTACTTGGGGGGCTGAGGCTCCAGTGAGCCAAGATCGCACCATTGCACTCCAGCCTGGGCAAAAAAGAGTGAAACTCCATCTCAAAAAAAGAAAAAAACCTTTAATGTCTACAAGAAAAAGTTAAGGTTCTTGACGTTACAGAGACAGCTCACCATTGCTGGCTCCTGGTTTCTTCTTTAGCCCATAGCATCTCATCCCTCTCCTACGAGGCACAATCACGTGAACAATATTGCTCAGGTCACTGGGCCCATTTCTTTCACCAGTAGTTTCCACTTCTGTCTCACTAGGTTGGCAAAGTTCTTCTCATCATATTTCTTGCATTCTCTTACTTGACCTTTTCACTAGAGATAGTATGATGGTTTATTTAGGTGTCAACTTGACTGGCTTAGTAGGGGATACCCAGATAGCTGGTAAAGAATTATTTCCGGGTATGGTCTGTGAAGGTGTTTCCAGAAGAGATTGGTATCTGAATCAGGGTAAGGAATATCCACCTTCACCCAATGTGGGTGGACACCATCTGCTTGGCTGAGGGCCTCGACAGAACAAAAAGGCAGAGGAAAGCTGAATTTACTTTCTTTCTTCTGGAGCTGGAACACCCATGGCCCTCAGACTTGGGTGCTTGCAGTACCTCCTCCTGGTTCTTAGACCTTCAGATCGGAACTGTGCTACCAGCTTCCCTGATTCCTCACTTGCAGCCATCCCACTGTGGGACTTTCCAGCCTCTATAATCATGTAAGAAAATTCCCCTCACAAATCCTCTTATAGAGACATATACTGATAACGTAATCAGATTTTCTGTGCTGACTGTCATGTATGCAAACATTAATGAACCATAGTGTCTATAGTGTCTATATAAAAAAAATCCATAGTTTCTAATTATGTGATATATAGATATCTATATAGATGAATAAATCCATAGTGTCTAATTATTTAATATATAGACCTACCTATATAGATTAACAAATCATAGTGCCTAATTATATGTTATATATATGGTGACCCTGCTTGTATTAGTCAGGGTTCTCCAGAGAGACACAACCAATAGGGTAGATACAGATTCAGTTATAATATATCTATGTATTCTATAAAACATATATCTCAATCTGTGTCTACCCTATTGGTTGTGTCTCTCTGGAGAACCTTGACTAATACAAACAAGGTCACCCCCTTTTTTTTTTTTTTTTTTTTGGTCTAAACTGGGACACCTTGGAAAGTGAAAAGGGTGAGACTAATGCTTACTCTACTGGATTTTGAGGCAAGGTCATAACCTAGGACTTTTCTCAGCAAACTGATATGTATTTATCCCTTACTTATAAGTAAAGTTCATTATTCCCTTTTCTTTATGCTTCCTCTCTCTGTGTCAACTTGTATCCCAATACTTATTGTATTATATTGAAATTACTTATTTATATGTCTCTCTCAACTACTATATTTGCAGCAAAACCCTTGGGGATTAGACACTATGGTTTATTACTATTTGCATACATGAAAATCAGCACAGCAAGTCTGATTAGGTCATCAGTATATGGTAGGTAATAGAAGGCTATTAGATACCACAAATAAAGGGATAAAAAGCCAAACATTTTACTAAACTTAGATTCCTATTAAACCAGCCTGAAGGTAGAAAGTTCCATGTGCTCACCTCAGGATAATTCTTGGAGACAGTGTGAGCAGCCAGGATCAGGAAGGTGCAGACATGTTTGACAAACAGCATAAAGGGCTAGGTAGTGCCCAGAAACCACAAATGAAATGGAAGCCAGATGCATATGAAATAAGAGTTGAGGAGTTCCTTGTATGAAAGCAAGGTTAAGACAATAAAGAGGGTCAAAACGCAGGAGTCAAAACAGCCAACATGTGGCATGAATGACAAGAAATCTTGAAAATTTGACTAATTTAAACTTGTCCATGTTCACAGGTGGAACTCGGAGTATAGAGCCAGTGATAAGAGATCACCTGAAATAAGCAGACCTTGTTGGCACCAAATGATCCTGTGTGTGTATACAGAGATATACACATATACAACAAGGTCATACTTTAATCAGGTTCATACATATTGATGTAAGCATATGTATAGATATACACTTCTCTGTGTGCCTAAAGTCACATGGTATAAGCAACAAATAATTTTCATTTTATCTGCTGACAATTTCTATAAATTTAGGTTTTCTTAAATATGCAATATAAAAATTAGCTTAATTCTGAAAATTAGCTAAGTCAAAGACATTCTGGTTTCTGATGGAATGAAAGTTTCTTACTGGAAGGCAAAATATTATTTTGATTACTTAGTTTTATTGCTCAACTTAAATATCCTCTCCTCACGAAGACCTTCTCAAACCTCCACTTAAATTATCCCAGCTGGGCACAGAATATACTCAATATGTTCTAATCTGGAACACTTATATTTTGTTTCAAATTAGATACATCTCTATTTCTTCACCAATCTACACGGAGGCAGAAAGTCTGAAAACAGCCAAGGCTATCATGAACATAATACTGAGTCTCGTAAATAAATTATTTCCATTCTATCATCTCCATTTAAAGACTCTTTTTTCAGTGATTCATTCCCCACAAGAAACATGAATAACTTTTCCCTTGGTGTTTTGCTTCTTTGAAGCTCAGTCTGGCCATCTTTTCTCCTACCACTCTTGTTTTCTTTGTTATCACTGAAGCCACCATCTGCTCCAAAGCGAGGGTCCTTAATGGGACTTGAAGCGCTAACAGTGCTGCCTGAGGCAAAAGTCTGAAGTTAAAATTTGGCGCACAACCATCTTTGCTTTCAGCACTGATGCAGCCACCTCCCCTGGGCACCCAGCATTCCCTGGGGCTCTCTGTTTAGAGACCTCCCTGGTAGCGCTGCGTTTCCTGACAGTGTCTCTTCTTCTGTCACAATCTATTCCATATCCCATTTCATCTCAGGCAGTGGTCTGAAAATCAACTTTGTGAACCAGCCCATGCTGAATTACTACTAACTGATCTCCTGAATTGACAAAGGTTTCCAACCAAAGAAAAGGGATGAATGTCCATGGTGCAATTTCTGGCCAGAAAATAATACACTGGGTAATTTAACAATTCTGTTACTCCCCAAAACATATCATGTGGGTTTACTGCCAAGTCTGCAAGGGTGATATCAATATATAGTTTAAATTTTCACAAGAATTGTTGTTTGGTGAAACTCTTCTAAAAAATCTTGCCAGCTCTTTAACACAACACACTTAAAGAGATGTGAGTTGGCTAAAATGCTAACTCCAGAAAGGCAATTTGGAAACATCTGAGGGTCAAAGACAGGTAGCAACCATCGAGAAAAGGCTTTATAGAGTGGTAGAGGAGAGCTTTCTCTGTCTAGAAGACATATTGCTCTCACCCAAATCCAGGTTGGTCTATAAAAGCCCTTCCCTGGCAGCTGCAGCAGGCATTTTGAAAATCACATTATATAGGAGGCATTTTTTAGAGGGCCTTTTGCAACGCACATTAGCAAAATGTATTTCCGTACTTCCGTGAATTTGTGAATTAGTAGATTGCACTAATGACAGCCATAGCAAGAGAACTACAGTTAATGAAGAAACTCTAATTGAGACAGAAGAAGCTCTGTCCTTCAAGAAATTGCAGCCACAAATACTGTAAACTGTCTGAAATTAATACATGGAAATAAACCAACATGAGTGAACATGGAGCAAAGTAGCAAAACTGCTGGACTAACTGAACAAAAAATAAAATTAGTAGTATAATAAATTATGATTCCTTAGAAGAGAGTGCTGGTTACAAGCATATATATACATATATAATGTATATATAAGCACGTATATATACATACTATATGTGTACATATACTATATATACATAAGCGTGTATATGTAATGCACATGTACATTACATATATACATGCACATATGACATTTGTGCTTGTGTTAACACAAAATATATTATAAAATTTACTTCCATGTATTTATAGCCATAATCCTTGTGGTCTTTTATTATTAAGGTTATAAGTAAAAGGCATTATGCTAATAAATTAAGGAGAATCTTGAATTGGAATTAAGATTCCACCAGATTCTATTGTAATATCTCTGCTTAAAGTATTTTGGTGGCTTCCAGTGGCACTTGAAATAAAATTCAGCCTGACTCTTGCATTTCCCAACCTCAAGTCAGCCACTCTTTGCTTTGATCCTGACACTTCAACCATCCTTATCTTCCACAAGTGCCCCAAACACTCAAACCCCATTCTTGCTTTGAGGCTTTGCTATGTGCTGTGTACTCTAGCAGCTAAGAGTTCTCTTCCCTCTGCTATTATCATGGCTGGTTCCTTCCATGGCTTCATGCCTCAACTTAAGTATAAACTCCTCAGAGAGACCTCTTCAATTCTCCATATTTAAACTGATTTTATCCAACCCCTCTACCACTATGCCCTCCCAGAACTAAATTTTATTTCATTATGGAACTCATCACAAATTGTGCTTTTTTTCCTGTTTATTGTTGTTTAATAGCATATGGCCTGTCTCTCTCACAAGATCAAAAACTGCATAAGTGTGGGGCCCAAATCTGTCTTGTTCACCATTTGATGTCCCACACCTAGCATGGTGTCTGGTTCACATTACCTGTTTGTGTTTGCTGGCAAGGTCGTCAAAGAGGTGTGCCAAGGCAAACCTTAGTGGTAATTATTTGTTGGGAGGTATAATCTCTGGGCAACAAGGCTGAGAGGGGCAAAAACATGAAATAAGGAAAAAGGAGGCACAAATACAAAGGTCATAGTCAGGGCTCTCAATTACCAAGCTGGCTGTAGCTTCCCAAGAGACACAGTCAGTTGCTTAGCTATAAAAAGATATGTTCAGATAAGCTAAACAGAGTCACTGCACCTTAGAATGGTGGATTGGAGAAAGGAAAAGAAAGGAGTTCATATCCTCTTTTCTCTCATTGATCAAAGTTCTCCAGTAGGCAATTACCTACCCAGCCCCTGGTACTCTCAATCCCCGTACTTCAAGGTAGCCACTAGAGAAGCCAGATGGCAGACCCTGTGTTAGAATGCTTTATTATTATTATTATTATTATTATTATT
>NW_016804208.1:1245678-1308766 GCF_001698545.2 Rhinopithecus bieti | reverse complement strand
TTTTTTTGGAGGTAGAGTCTCCCTCTGTTGCCCAGGCTGGAGTGCAGCAGTGTGATCTTGGGTCACTGCAACCTCCATCTCCCAGGTTCAAGCGATTCTTCTGTCTCAGCCTCCCAAGTAGCTGGGATTATAGGCATGTGCCCCACACCCAGCTAATTTTGTATTTTAGCAGAGACGGGATTTCACCATGTTGGCCAGGCTGGTCTCGAACTCCTGACCTCAAATGATCCCCTGCTGTGGCCTCCCAAAGTGCTGGGATTATAGGTGTGAGCCACCGTGCCCAGCCTAGAGTGCTTTATTTAAGTTGCAAAGTGGTAAGAGGAAGAGGAGGCTTACGAGTCTTTTTAAGTCAACCCTGAGTTCCAGGTTTGTGTGGCTTCTACTAGCAAAGGGTATCATAGACATAGTGTCAGAGCTGAGCACTCATCAGAGAAGACTGAGAAAGTGGGTGTTCCCCAGAGACAGTCATGGCAGCTGCTGCTGTGGCAGTACTAGTAACAGCCAGAGGTCTCCAAAACCAAGTGGCCAAGGGCCTAGGACAGAAATAAGGCCAAGGAAATGGGAGAAGGTACTTAAATCTGATTTAGTGCTCAGTGTTTGTCAAATGAATAATAGCAGAATGGATAAATATATTGCTAGAAGCAGGCCAACTTAGTAAACAGATCCACTTAGAACCTGAATGGTTTGAACATTTCTTGTCTGGAAAGAAATCACTCCTGAATCTTACCATTTTAAACATGCAATATGATTTACCACTTCTGGACTTTCAATAGAACAGAGCCTATTCAATATCTCCCAGCTCAGCCCTTTATTTCATTTCTGGCCACACGCACCAACAGCCTCATCCACCTTTCTGGTACATCTCTGCCCACTCCTCATCAGTCAAAAAGTCATTTGCTTTGGTCTGATCCATCTTTCTGTATCTCAACAGATCAATCAGCAACTATTTATTGGGTGTCTAGTGTGGACAAGCAGCATAGGAGAAGTAATTGACTAAAAGTTATGGCAGCTGGATTCAAATCTTATCTAAGCTCCAACTTTATGGAAGGGAAGCCTAACTTAGCCACTGCATATCCTAGCATTGGACCAGTGGGAAAGGGAAGGAACCTGGGAATGAGTGGCTTTGAGAACATGTACTAACATGTACTATTCTGGCTGATGCTCAAAGAAGACCACCAGCAGCTCATAAGTTTCAAATGGCATAAAAATGTGGGGCTCAAATTGAGTTGCAATGATATCTAAATGAGAGAGTGGGTGGAGAACCACATATATGAAGTGCAAGACAAGGGAGGACAATTCTGTAGTTGACATGTTTTGTCATTTCGTTTGGTTTGGGAAAATATTTAAACCCTCAAGCCTATAGTATACGAAGCTGATACCAGCCATCAAATAGAAGGGCCTGGCACAGAGGAGAATGGAACTACAGTTTATTGCACATCTGGTATGTGGTAGGCAACAAACATACAATTATTCAAATTAAGTTTATCCTTACCAGTATTTTATACAGAGGTTTTATCATTTCTGTTTTACAGAGGAGCAAATGGAGACTCAGTGAAGTTATGCCACTCCCCCAATTAAAGGCAATAACATTCGCTTGACTCTAAATTTTATGATTTCCTGCCATATCACTCAAACTTAGAGAGAGACAAATACTGGGAAGGCAGAATTTCATATTTCTAATCCAAGAGGCTGGAGACCAGGGCAGGAGTCCATTCCCAATGGGTTTAGGGGCTGCACTCCAGTCCCCTCACTGCTTGTCACTGGACAAAACATTCCACCCACTGTACTTCTATTTTGTCTATATAATTGAGGAATAATTAGTTTCAGAGTGTGCCTAGGATTTATCTTTCTGTCTCATTTACTGTATTGTTGTGTGAACTAAACAAACAAAAACCTTATAAGTTCCATATCCACAAGGAAGTTACAATCTCTTAGAGAAAAGAAGAATACTCATGAAATTATTAGCAACACCAGATAGCATGCAGCTCCTCTCGGTGTGTATTATGTATATGTGCATGCAATATAGATACGACAGAAGTTACCACAGGCATCATTTTAGAAGGTGAAAAGGAAAGCAGGAATCTGATTCTGTGTAGAATGAGGGATGGGAAAGAATGAATAAGGGAAAAAAAAACAGGCAGAATCTAAGACAATTGCTGTCTTTCTTCAAGACCATTGGAATGGCTTCCATAGTCCTGTTAGTACAGACCAAATGTTTGGTCTAAGAACTCCCCTCTTTACCGTCCCGCCTCTTCCCAAATACACACAGGTGCTTACACATACACACACACCAAGATAAACTATAACTTTCCCCAAAAACTCTGCAGTCACTTTTCATTTGACTTCTAGTGCTATTTGTTGGAATTTTAAAAAGGCACGTTCTCTTTCCCATCTCACAATTTTGTGCCCTGTTAATAAAATACAGCTAGTCTACTTGCTTTCCATACTCAAAGATGTTTGCTGGAAAGGAAGGGAAGGAGAATACTAAAAACAGAAAATGTAAAACTGTTGAATTTTTTTTGAAAGTTGGGGAATCATCTATTTAGGATTCCATTTTCTCTTCTATTGATTTCAAACAAAAGTAATCCAAACCAAAAACTTGTGTCAGAGGGATGGCATGCATGTGTAGAGACAAATAGCTTAGTCTAAAATGGAGTAATAAATAATTGCATTCATTGTTTTGCAGACCATACTTAAAATTATATGCAGAGTTCCTGCATAAGCTACTTTTTCATTCACAAATTTTTCTATGTATTTTTTTGGACTCTGAGCACTTTTATCTTGGTCTTATCCCAAAAATAAAGTTTTCATAAGTTGAACATAATGTCATCAGTTGCATTTGAGCTAAGCAAGGATAATTTTAAAAATCACATTTCTACCTTTACAATTAAAGAGAATATTTTGTGTATGGTATAACTCCAAGCCATACAAAGTATAAAGCTGAAACTTTCCATGTGTCCAATTCTCAAGGAAAGTAGATCCCTTGGATAATTTCAATCCTGTTTCTTAAAGATAATATAGCCCAAAAGCCTCAGGCCTCATCACCCTGTGTATACGAATGTTTTAACATTAAAATGTAAACCCGACTTTTTCTATTTAAAAAATATTTAACTACAAAACATTTAAAACTGCAACACATTAAAAAAAAAGAATAAACTCATTGCCTAGAGAGAACAAGCATTCAAATTGTGCCATATTTGCTTCAGAAATGTTTTTGGGGGAAAATGAAATGCATGGAGTTGAATCACAGTGTGTCCCTTCACAGATTCCCCTCTCTCAGAGGAGATCTTCTTGGGGGTAACTACCATCCCAAGGCAACTTGTGTTCTTCCCCATCCTTGTTTTTAAAAAATGCCACCATAGATATGTATATGCATCCAAAAAATATATTCCAATGTTTCATGTATTTTAAAACATATATATAAGTGGCGGCATATTGTACTTATCCTTTTGCAATCTGCTTTTTTCACTCAACATTTTGTTTTTGAGAATTATTCATGTTGATGCAGAGAGGAAGTTAAACATTATTTCAGACAGTGAAAACATCCCAGCTCACAGAGGAACTCTTGAAAAGTCCACATGGCATTTTGTGGATGTCCCCAAGAGTGTCTTGCACATGCTCGGGAGTCCCCAGGACCTTCCTTCCTGTCACCATGCTATGTGGGGCTGCCTGAGCATCAGGTTCCTCAGCCACCCTTTCCTCAGCTGCTGACTCAAGATTCTGCTGTCTTCTAGACAGCTAGAGCCAGGACCTGTGGATCCAGATGTCCTCACTGCTGCCACTCTTGGAGCCAGCCAACCCTCCATGCTGCCCTCACCCTCACTCCAACAGACAGATATTCACCAATGTCTCCAGGCATCAATGTCCCTCACACTTGTGGGCCCCCAACAAACAGTAGTTGGCCAGAAAATGAGAAAGAGCTCACATACTTTGGTGTAACTATTCAGAGGCCTGTATCTGGGTACTTCTGTTAGGTGTTTCACAATTTGAGCTCTCTTAGGTCACACATAGAGCTGTCAACATTTGCTTTCTCTACCTCAGCAGGCACGTCGCCACCTGACTGAATCAGACTGGGTTCCAGGCCCAAGTTCCAACTGTGCAGATGTCTCCTCATTCTCCTCCAGCTCTCTGGCTGGGTTTCTGAGTGAGTCTTTATTCTGTCAAAGAAAGATCAGCTGATTTCTTCCTGAAATAAATGGTTTGCATCTTTCCAGGCTCATCCTCGATGAAGACGAGGGGTTCATATATTTTATTTTCTTTTTACTCCCATGTTTGACTTCTAATATAATGCAAGTAGATGCTTGGAGAAGTGAGACAGAGAAAGGGGGAAAGTGCCACCCAATTCCACTCACCAGAAAAAATTAAACTTAGCTTTGCCTCAGCTAGGACCCCAAATACGTCAAGACATGTATTTGAGGTGAGAGGCTTTTTATGTCTGGGATAGGTAAGCAAAGAAAGGAATTACAAAAATGTAACCTATGATGACCTCATTTTTTGGAGGTCTGTGTGGCAAGCAAAACATTTGGGAGCCAGTCTCTTTAAATTGTTGCTGAAAATTATTCTGAAAATAGTAGAATAGATTTATCCAAGCCCCATGTGATTCCTTTCATAGACTGTTTTATTCCTAGGTTGAATATAAACTTCTTGTCATACAAACACTATTTCAGAGTTCATACTTAAGGGTTTGTTTATACTTATCGTCCACATTGCTCATGCATATTCTTTATTCATTAATATCATAAGCATCTATAGAATGCTTACTCCAAGGTACACACTCATTACAACATTAATCTTGGTCTATCTTGGATTGAGATCGTCTGTTAATACATTACTCCCCTAGTAGCTTGGGGCTTTCCTAGGCAGGAGTTGTGTCTTATTCATCTGTGTATGAAATTTTCATTCAAATTATGGGTCTATCATTTGCTGCGTTAGCTGCGGTGCATTCACATATTAGAGACCTCAGTTATGTGAAATTAATATAGTGATATTTAATGTAAAAAATTAGAGTGAGAATTGAATTTATTATAATATATGTAGAAAAATAAAATCAGTACCTAATGAGTATCAGTTTCTTTTCTAGGTCTGTAGCACTTTAAGCAAGGCTTTAAAGGAGAGTAAAGAGATAATAAATGTTTTCTGAATGAAATCATACAATACAATTCAAGAAACCCCGGTAACAACCACATGGAAAAACACACAAAGCTTAGAAAATGCTTTTTAGAGCTTCATGTCAGCCCCAGTTAATTTCCTCACTAATGAAACTCCGCCTGCTTGTTTCTGAAAGACAGAGGATGCACTGAGACCCTCAACCTTTGTATTTGCTAATCTGTACATCGTAAGTACTTAGCACAGAATTGACTCAGTGTCTGCATCAGGGCAGCACAAACCAGCATGGGGCTGTGGCTGACTTTGATTTGGAATCCTAAGTGAGCCCCCTCAGCAGGATGCCTGAGCTCACATCACCTGCCCTTGTCAATCATTTTGCCTTTCCCTCAATTCTATTTCAGATGAGACTCCCAAGGAAACATGGGAAATCATGTCATCCTCAGAGGCTGGGAAAGTTCAGTCCGATCTGAAACCCAAACGGCCTAAGAGCTTCTAGTTTTAAAAATAATTTTAAAGCTTTTGATACTTTTGTCTCTAAAGATGTATTTTACAGTGGGATGGCCGCATATACACAAATTAGCTTACCATAAAATGTTCTTTATTTTTAACAGTAGATTTAATTTACTCTGCAACCCAGGGGAGTCCAGACCAGGAAAAGGTCCAAAGCAACAGAGAAAACAAAGCATTGACGATGTGCAAAGCTGGCATTTCTCTGAGCTCAGGCTGTGACAATCATCTGTTCAACTCATTTGTTCATGACCTTTTAAGACCCTTCTAAACATCATGACATTTCTCAACACACATATATCAATGGCTATCAAAATAATAAACCAGTAAGGAAACATAGCCAGGTAAGGCAAGTGACACGGGGTGCAGAATGGCCCATTTTGCTCGGCAGTTTTCTTTCACAGGGTCACTGAAGGCCACACTGTTTGCTCGCTCTCCATCATTATTTTTATACCTCACGTCTTTTTCTTCTGGTTTGTTTCCCCATATACCACCTACATTTCTTTGCAAATGAAAAAATCACCATTGATTAAATATTCATAATCTGGCAGGCACTTTGCATATGCATAAAGTATATGTATCACCTCTCCGAACTAGGCATTATTATCCCCATTTTACAGGTGTAGTAACTGAGTCTTAGAGAGGTAGGTGATTTGGCCAGTTACACAGTGCGTTCATGATAGATTTCACGCCTTGCAGATCTGTCTGATGTCAATACCTGCATCCTTAAGTGGTACCCTCTACAACTCCCCACTGCTGATCTTCGTCTTTGAACTCTCAGAAGCTAAAAATGGCATTCCTTGCTCATCTCAGAGACGATGACTATCTACATTAACTTTTCTCCATATATTTTTTAAGTGAGATTGATAGAACAAGCAATATGCCATCATCTTCTCATTTTGTATAAAATGAATCATATTTAAAAGGACTAAATAAAAAATAGACAGGATACAAGCACAGCTTTTTGTGTGCTTTGCCCATATGGCATTTTTTACAAATTGCAGGTTTGGGGCAATCCTGGGTCGAGTAAGTCCATCGACGCCATTTTTCCGACAGCATGTGCTCACTTTGTGTCTCTTTATTACACTTGGGTCATTCTTGAAATACTTAAAGTTTTAAAATTATTGTTCTATATGTTAGGGTAATCTGTGGTCACTGCTCTTTGTTGTTACTATTGTGATTTTTGGGGGCACCATGAGCGTTACCCATATAAGACGTAATTTTTGTGTGTGTGTGTTCTGACTGCTCGGCCAACTGACCATTCTCCCATGTATCTCCCTCTCCTCAGGCCTTCCTAATCCCTGAGACACAGCAACATTGAAATTAGGGCAAATAATAACCCTACAATGTCCCTCAAAGTGTTCAAGTGTAAAGGAAGAATGGCACATCTTTTACTTTAAATCAAAAGCTAGGAATGATTAGGCTTAGTGAGGAAGGTATGTCAAAAGCTAAAATAAACCTCTTGCACAAAACAGCCAAGTTGAGAATTCAATGGAAATGTTTTTTTAATATTTAATTTTTGTGGGTATGTAGTAAGTGTATATATTTAGGGGCTACATGAGATGTTTTGATACAGTCACACAATGTGTAACAATTACATCATGGAAGATGGGCTGTCCATTCCCTCAAGCTTTTATGTTGTGATACAACCAATCCAATTATACTCTTTTAGTTTTTAAATGAACTATTAAATTATTATTGACTATAGTCACCCTGCTGTGCTATCAAATACTAGGCCTTATTCATTTATTCCAACTATATTTTGTACCCATTAACCACCCCACTTCCCCCTATCCCCTCCACTACCCTTTCTAGCATCTGGTAACAATCCTTCTACTCCAAGCTTGTCCTACCCATGGCCTGCAGGCCACATGAGGCCCAGGACTGCTTTGAATATGGTCCAACACAAATTTTGTAAATTTTCTTAAAAGATTGAGGGTTTTTTTGCATTTTCTTTAGCTCATCAGCTATTGTTAGTGTATTATATGTGTGGCTCAAGATGATTCTTCTTTTATTGGGCCCAGGGAAGCCAAAAGATTGGACACGCTTGTGCTACTCTCTATCTCCACAGGTTTAATTGCTTTTGATATTTAGGTCTCACAGATAAGTGAGAACATGCCATATTTGTCTTTCTGTGCCTGTCTCATTCCACTTAACACAGTGACCTCTAGTTCCATCTAAGTTGTCGCAAATGACTGAATCTCATTCTTTTTTATTGCTGAATAGTATTCCATTGTATATAAGTACCACATTTTCTCTATTCATTCATCTGTTGATAGGCACTGAGGTTGCTCCCAAATCTTGGTTATCTATTGTGAAAAGAGATGCAACAAAATATTTCTTTGATATGTTAATTTCCTTTCTTTGGGGTATATACCTACCAGTGGGATTGCTGGATCATATAACTCTATTTTAGTTTTTTGAAAACCTCCAAATTCTTCTCCATAGTGGTTGCACTAATTTACACTCCCACCAACAGTGTACGAGGGTTCTCAAAAGTGCTATTCCAGTGAACACACAAATGGTTAAAAAAATAAAAAATAATAAAAAAAGAAAACAGCCTTATTGCTGAAATAGAGCAAGTTATAGTGGTCTGTATAGAAGATCAAACCAACACAACATTTCCTTAAGCCTAATCCGGAACAAGGTTCTAACTCTCTTCAATTCCATAAAGCCTGAGAGAGGTGAGAAAGCTGCAGAAGAAAAATTGGATGTTAACAGAGATTGGTTCAGGAGGTTTAAGGAAAGAAGCTGTCTCCATAGCATAAAAGCTCAAGATGATGCATTAAGTCCTGATGGAGAAGCTGCAGAAAATTATCCAGAAAATCTTGCTACACTCACTGATGAAGATGGCTACACTTAACAACAGATTTGCAATATGGACAGAACAGCATTCTCTTGGAAGAAGATACCATGCCATCTAGGACTTTCACAGTTACAGAGAAGTCAATCCCTGGCTTCAAAGTCTCAATGGACAGACTGATTCTCTTGTTAAGAACGAATGCAGCTGGCAACATTAAGTTGAAGCCTATGCTCTTTACCACTCTGAAAATCCTGGGATTCTTAAGAATTATGCTATGACTGCTTTGCCTGTGCTCTATCAACAAAATAACAGAATCTGGATGACAAAGCCTACTATTGAGAACTGCTGCTCAGAGAAAAAAAAATATATTAAAACATTACCACTCATTGACTCATTGACAATGTACCTTGTCAACCAAGAACTCTGATGTACAGAGATGTACAAGGAGATTAATGTTATTTTCATGACTACTAACACAATATCCATTCTCTAGCCCATGGATCAAGGAGAAATTTCAACTTTTAAATCGTACTATTTACGAAATACATTTTGTAAGGCTATAGTTGCCATAGATAGTGATTCCACTGATGGATCTGGGTGAAGTAAATGGGATACCTTCTGAAAAGACTTTACCATTCCAGATGCCATTAAGAACACTCACGATTCATGGGAGGAGGTCAAAATACTAACATTAATGGGAATTTGGAAGAAGTTGGTTCCAACCCTCATGGATGACTTTGAGGGGTTCAAGGCTTCCATTGAGGAAATCACTGCAGATGTGGTGGAAATAGCAGGAGAACTGGAACAGAAGTGGAGCCTAAAGATGTGACTGAATGACTACAACTCATGATCAAACTTGAACAAATAAGGAGTTGCTTCTTACAGATGAGCAAAGAAATTGGTTTACTGAAATGGAAACTACTCCTGGTGAAGATGCTGTGAACATTGTTGAAATGAAACAAAGGATTTAGAATATCACATAAACTTAGTTGATAAAGCAGTGGTAGGGTTTGAGAAGATTAATTTCAATTTTGAAAGAAATTCTACCGTAGGTAAAACACTATTAAGCAGCATCACATACTACAGAGAAATATTTTGTGAAAGGAGGAGTCACTCAATGAGGCAAACTTCATTGTTGTCTTATGTTCAAAATTGCCATAGCCACCCCAACTTTCAATAACCACCACCCTGATAAGTCAGCAGCCATCAACATCAAGGCGAGACCCTCCACCAGCAAAAAGATTGTGACTCACTGAAGGCTCAAATGATTGTTCACATTTTTAGCGATAAAATATTTTAAAAATAAGGCATGTGTAGTCCCAGCACTTGAGGAGGCTAAGGCAGGTGGATCACTTGAGGTTAGGAGTTCTAGACCAGCCTGGCCAACATGGCAAAACTTCGTCTCTACTAAAAATACAAAAATTAGCTGAGCATGATGGTGCATGCCTGGAATCCCAGCAACTTGGGAGGCTGAGGCACAAGAATTGCTTGAACCTGGGAGGTGGAGGTTGCAGTGAGCTGAGATTGGGCCACTGCACTCTAGCCTGGGCGACAAAGAGAGACTCTGTGCATGCCTTCTTTTTTTTTTTGTTTTTTTTGAGACTTTTTTTTAGGTATAACACTATTGCACATTTAATTGACTATAGTGTAAACATAACTTTTATGTGCATGCAGAAAACAAAAAAGTTGTGTGACTCATGTTACTACAATATTGGTTTTATTGTGGCAATCTGGAACTAAACCTACAGTATCTTTGAGGTGTGCCTGTATCGAGTCTTTTACTCTTCAACATTCAGCGGGACATACTGAGCCTAGGAATCGCTCTTTAGGCCCAGCTCCTGTTGGGTTGACTAGTGAAGTATAAACAGTTCTTTCTAGCCCTCCAACTCTTCAACATGTACCCAAAGTTAAGTCGTGAGAAATAATATTCAGGAAGCATTTTCTGAAAGATGCAGGATTCATCATTTTAGCCCTGGTTTAACCCAGCACAGTGGAGTTTGCGTAGTTGGGCCCCTCTAGAATTACTATGTTTCCTAAATTTAATTTTATGGCCACCAAGTATGGCAACAGGGTACAATTCCACTGTGCACCTTCACACAAAGATGTGAATAGTGTCGTTTGGAGCTGTTCAACAGATAGTCCTCTCTACAGAATGGTTCCATGAACATCAGCCTAGAATTTAATAGAAAGGTTATGAGCCTGTCTCTTATTCCTTCACTCTGTATAAGGATTCACAAAAGAAAATGCCCTCAGGCTTCAATGCCTGGAGCAACGTCCTTTTCCAGATTAGTTGTTATACCTCCAGTGCACAATGTAACACTAGTTTGACATTTTTGTATAGTTTTGGAAATTCAGAGAAAGTTTGATGTAGACTTTTAATAATTTCAAAATTACATGGCATACATTTGTTATATTATTATTCCCTTTATTTATTCTTTATCTCAATAAACCCATTTTCATCTTAAAAGGTTAAAAAATTATTTAGCCTTCTAATATTCTTTTGGAATAAGTTAAAATAAAATAATGCATAAAACTAAGGTGTTCATTAATTTTAACTTAAAGCAGTATGTATTTTATCACATTACAAAAGCAACATATAATTATAGAGATATTAGATAACACAGATTATCTAAAGAGCATCAAAAGAGAAAATAGATGATCAAAGATCATCAAAAAGAAGAAAATAGAAAATACATATAATTCCGAACCCAGGTATTTACTATTTGGTAGCCTGTTTTTTCAACATATCAATAGAGCAAGTGCATTTTCCATGTGCTTTTGATGTGCACATAGTATATCTGTTGATTAATTTTTGAGGAGTATATTGTATTCTATTGCATGTATATACCAAAGTATAATTAATGGCCTATGAATTTGGGGCTTTTAAAATGTTTCATAATATTCACTGTTATACACAGTATTACAATGAACATTTTCAAAGCAAATCTTTAAAAATATTCTCAATAGTTTCCTTTTAATAAGCTAGATTAATTTTAAAAGTATTAAAACAATTATAGATCTGATATCAATGAAGGCCAACTGAATCAAGTCAGTCTCTCCCCCATCCCTTTGTGTGTTTTGTTTTGTTTTTTGTTTTTTTTTGAGACAGATTCTCACTCTGTTATCCAGTTTGGAGTGCAATGACACAATCTCAGCTCACTGAAACCTCTGCCTCCCAGGTTCTAGCAATTCTCGTGCCCCAGCCTCCCAAATAGCTGGTACTACAGATGCCTGTCAACACGCCCTCCCTAATTTTTCTTTTTCTAAGTAGAGACAGGGTTTTGCCATGTTGGCCAGGCTGGTCTGGAACTCCTGACCTCATGTGATCTGCCCACCTGAGCCGCCCAAAGTGCTGGAATTACAGGTGTGAGGCACCACACCCAGCCAATGTCTCTGTCTTCTACATCCATCTCTCTGATTTTACTTTTGACCAGTATTTCTCAAACATCCTTTTACTTGAAGAAAAAAAAGTGATGACTTCAATCCTTCTAAGTCACTTTTTGAATCATACAGCTTATATATTTACAAATATAAAAGCAGGAATGAATCCATATGCTACAGATACCGGTGAGTTACAGTTGTCTATGAAAGGTGGTATCCATCTATTCACATTTTTCAGAATAAATGATCTGTTGAGTTTGATGAGGTTTAAAAAGTATGAGTCATATCCAGGACTATGATTTACTTCTCACACATAGTCTACTAGCCCTTATAACCTTTTAAAAAATGTATGATTAATTAAACGTTTTTCATTGACTTATTCTTGGAGCTTTGCTTCCGTTGAGACCACCTGGGGCTTGGAGCACCCAGATTCTCTAGTGAGCTGATCTGAATGCTATGCCTTCAAATTGCCTACCCAAAGCCGCCACCCCTTCCTCAACTAAAGGATGAAAATTGAAGCCAGAAGTTCAAAATACACCTGTGATTTCAAAGAGGCTGTTGGGATTCTCAAATAACAACAAAAAAGTAGTTTGGTGCTCTTCTCTGCACATGCTACAGTAAGTCCTTAGGGAAACGTTCTGAGAGTGATGACTGTCATGGGAAGCAATGGTTTTTGTAGGTGCTGGTTTGTGGGGTGATTACTTGGGCTTAACCTCTTTCTCATGGGTAAATGTGAAGCCTCTCAAGTTCATATTTGTTATTCAGGCAGAAATCAACTGAAATTTGTCTGTGAGAAGATATTGGGCTGGCCCCTGTTTTGCCTCTTACCGCCCTTCCTTACCTATCCTACAGGCAAGCTCCCCACCCAGAAAGGGCAGCTTCCTCCAAGGGATCTGTCTTGTATCTTGTCTCCATATGTTGCTGGGAAACCTCTTCTTGAAGTCAAGTGATAAAGTTGCACTTCTGTTTCCAATGGCACCTGTCCAGCCCAAAGTGAGACTGGCTGCTTTGTGAGAGTTTCTCAACTGGGTCGCCAAGCACAGTAGTGCAGCTGGAAAGCGTTTTCTCACTGTTGTGCCCCAAGACTGCGGTTACTTTCAAATTCCTATGAATGTGACTAAAAAATGTTTGCGTTTTAGCCACAATCACTAACAAATTACACTCAGTTATTCAACGCACAGACCAGAAGAGAGCCTGACCCCATTATCAGAACTCAAACCCAGATGGTGAGGAGTCCCAGCCTAATGAGGGCCTCAGTGATTTCAAACAAATTTCTTGTCAATCATGCCACATTGCATATGGGGGTCTTCTTTCAAAGACATCCAAGTTTGAGGACTCAGAGGCTTTCCAGAGCAAAGCAATGCCTTCCTCCTAAAATTACTCAATTTTAAAGAGCTTTAAGAAAATCTTCTCTCCTTTTCCTCCCTCCCTTCCCTAGAAAAAAAATATTCTAGCCTGTCTACACTAGACAACTTTATCAGACTCAAATCTCAAAATGGAGCAGCCAGAAAGTCGGAACTACATTCTTGGCTCACTCATCAGGGAAAGAAAAAAACAAAATGAACTCAGAAGAGAAAGACAATATCAAAAAGCTTTATTGAATGGTCTTCTGAATGTAAAATAAATTTACCAGAAACTGTAATTCCAGGATCCAATGCTCACTTTGCTTGCAATGAAGAGTTAGAAAGAAAACCACACTGTTGTCTGGAACTTGACGAAGGTACAAAGAGAATCCCCTGTTTTTCCATCTTTCTAAGTGAGATGCAGAATTTTGTCCTCTGCCCAAAAGGGCTTGGCCTTACAGGCCTCTCTTGACCCTGTGTTTGCTCCTCTTCCATTTGGTTCCTTCCCTACCGTCAGTGAATCAAAGCCTGACCTCTGCTTCTTGGTTTTTTCTCCTTCCTCAATACTCCACGCACACTTCTCTGACTATGAAAGTGTCACCCCTGATGTTCTCTCTGGCATCTCTCACAGGCTGCCACGCTTAGTGGTAAATTCCCTCCCCTGGAGAGGCAGTCACAGCTGTGTGTCCTATGAAAGGACTGAGCTGCTTGCTGCGTGCAAAGTAGAAGAAAACCAGTGTAAATCGCAGTCCTAATTGCCCATATGGGAGATTTGCAAAGAAGGGAATGAGTACAATGAAAGAGCAGGGCAAGTTGTGAGCAGAAGGCTGAGACCGGAGTGCTGAGGGAAAAGCAGTCACCATATCAAGAAGTTCAGAAATTGTTTCTGTTACTGCTGCTGAGGATTCAAAGAGGGTTTTAGAGTAAAACAAAGTCCGCTGGTGTTAGGACTGAACTCCATTTTCTGTGTGAGTCTGAGCAAAGAGAAAGATAAACAGAACCTTTCACTGACAGGCATATTTTAGAGTTCAAGTGTGACATGACGTGTCCAAAATAGATTCCACATGATTGGAGCAGATCCAGAATCCCAGTCCCTGAATAGCAATCAGTGTTGGAAGCTAAGAGCCGGCATCCACTATCATCACATAAAACATGGAAGAAACGGCAAATCCTACACAGCTGTTAGTGAGTAAGGACAAGCCATACCTGGAGCTGTATGCTATAGGCACATTTTCTTAAATTACTCAGCTTATTTTAAATTGAAGGCCTATTTGAGTTTTTACATGTCTTTTAATGAATAGTCAGAATTTTACAAAACTTTCTTTTCATGAATTTTCCTTTCAAAGAAGGAGAGTTATGCTCTTTGCAATATTCAATACAGGCAGAACTAATGACCCAAGGGCTTCACGCTAGTTTATTTTCATGAAAAGCTCCCCTTAATTTGAAATCACATAGGGTTCCAAGCATCTCAGAAGACAGAGGCCAAAAGTCCAGGGCCCTATAATGGCTTTGTCATGAAGAAGACTGAGAGATGGTGGGAAGCTTCACTTTCAGGACCAGGTAGGCTGTTCTCTGTGGTCTGTCACTATCTGACAATTTTCAAATAGGAGGAGAAGGGAGGAAAAATTGAAGAAGAAAGGAGGCAGGAAGTGAGAAAAAGAAGAGGAAAGAGAAAATGAGGGACTAGAAGAGAGATGAGGTCTGTGGTACTCAGACATTTTCTCTTCTATTTAAGGACAACTATTTTCCTTTAAAATAGTCACCAGACAGCCTTCAAGATCAGTCCCTCCCATGTGGCTAATGTTTAGAACATTTAAGAAATCTTTAAAACTGTTATAATTTAAAAGGGTCAGTTGTAGGTCATTCTCCAACACACACGCACACACAAAAAAATCTAAAAGGCTCTTGTTGCTAAATGCATCTTTGTGAGAGACTGTCAATCAATGAACGATCCCTTGTGCCATGTTTTTTTTGGAGCCATACTATTATAAAAGTAGGAAAAGTAGCAATACATGAAGAATCAAGCACTTATAGAAAAATGGCTGGTACAGCCATGTGCTACAGTTGTACTCAAACTGGCTAGGAAGTCAGCCTCTGACCTCAAACCAAAATGATGGGCATTAGACAACTGGATTTTTCCCTCTGTGTTAACATTCCCTTCATTATTTTAGTGTCCCTATATGTATTTGAAATTCTGTGACTGCTACTTTAGCACATCATGGACTGTTTGTGTTTACAGATATTTCTCTTTGGTTATACAATTGCCCTTTAAACAACACAGGTTTGAACCATGCCAGTCCACTTATATTTGTTTTTTGGGTTTTTTTTTTTTTTTTTTTGAGCAAATGCTAGATGGAAAAGATACAGTATTCATGAAACCTGCCTATGTGGATGCAAGTTCCACAGGTCTGACTGCAGGACTTGAGCATGCACAGATTTCAATATACAAGAGCAGTCCTGGAAGGAATCCCCCATGTATACTGAGGGACCACTTTATTAACCTCAATTGTCCTTTAGTATCTTAAAAATAGATCAAAGCAGAGGTTGGCAGTTTAGAATGTCTACAGGTTATTACTAAAATACAATGAAAATACAGGGGAAAATGACAAGGCTCCTTCTCTCTTCATAGCATGGTATGACTGATGCAAATCTTAACACAAAGAGTCCTTCCAGAAAGATTTCTGATGACTTTGGAGCTTTAATTTTTTCATTATACTTTGCGGTGCCTGCAAGTACTGTAGGATATTTGTTTAAAGAGAGGCTTGTGATGGCCTGCTAGAGTTTAATTACTAAGGTTACAAACAAATAAAGCTTTAGTGTATTGCAAAGCATTGATTCGTGGTTTTCACAAATACCATGAAATTACATAATCATAAAGCTTAGAGCTCAAAGCAACCTTTAAGGATCACCTGATCTTGTCTCATAACTTCAGAGAAATCAGGTATTATTTATGTTTGGTAGATAAAGCACCTGAACTTCAAAAAGGCACACTGTCTTGCTCAATCTCACCCAGTTAGTTTAGGGGATTTGACCTCTTATCTTTTGCTTCTAGTACAATTATTTGTATGGAATGAAAGTACAGTCAACCTTAAATCCACAGAGATAGATAGAAAACAGATTAGCAGCGTGCAGGGGTGAGAAAACTGTTCCAGAACTAGATATTGGTGGTAGTTGCCTAACATTTGGAATGTACTAAATGCTGCTGAATTGTTCACTTCAGATGGTTAAAATGGTGAATTTTATTTTATGTGAATTTTTCCTTAATTAAAAAACAAAATCAAGAATAAGGTATTGCTATTAACTGTTCATCTTTCTGTCTCTTCTACTTCCTGTCAAGTTCTTTGAGTTCAGGAACTGTGCCTTATGTCACTTTGGCCCTCTAACACCTGGCACACCTGGCACCATGTTTGAGAAATTCTACTGGACCTCTTCCCCCAAAATCCAGCCAGCCAAAATAATAAGAATCCTCACACATAGCAAAACCCTTTTTATTGCTGAGTTTACAACACTACCATCATTTTGTCTAGTTTGCCTTACTCCACTGTTGAGTCAGATCAGATTATCTGAAACCTGAGTAGAGCTAGCTCACCTCCAAGAGCATAAATAAAAGAATATATGGTTCGTTGATAGGACCAGCAGTGCCAAGGATAGTGGCCTGCACAAAGTAGATTCTTATTAAATATTTGTCTCAGGGGTGAGGGATGAATCCCCTGGGATCCCCAGGATCTGGAAAGGGATATTTTTTCACAAGAGTACAACCCAGTTTAGGTCCATGAAAACATCAGGTTTGAAGGTCCTATCCCTGTTAGGTCATTTAGACCACTGCTCATGAAGTAGCCCACAGGCAGTTTACCAGTCCCATGGCTACTATCACTTACCAGAGAAATATGGTGGCCAAAGCTCAGTCCTGTAGATTAATAGCCTCTCAGACAGTGGAGAAAGAAATGAGTTTGTTGTTTCAATATATACCTATTCCTCACTATCAGTGTTAATCTTCTCATGAAAACTGTCTCTAAATGGAAAGCTATGAATTAAAAAGAAAAAAGGTACTAATTACAATGGAAAAAGATATAAATGGAATAATACAGTATGTGTGCTTCTGTGAGGGCTTATTTCTCTCAGCATAATATCCTCAAGATTCACGATGTTGTCAAATGTGGCAGAACTTTCTTCTTTTTAAAGGCTGAATGAGGCAGAGCACAGTGGCTCACTCCTGTAATCCCAGAACTTAGGGAGGCCAAGACAGGTGGATCTCTTGAGGCCAGAAGTTTGAGACCAGCCTGGGCAACATGATGAAATCCTGTCTCTACTAAAAATACAAAAATCAGCCAGACTTGTCGCCATGTGCCTGTAGTCACAAATACTTGAGAGGCTGAGACAGGAGGATTGCTTGAACCCAGAGGCAGAGTTTGCAGTGAGGCAAGATTGCACCACTGTCCCACTGTACTCCAGCCAAGGCAACAGAGTAAGACCCTGTCTCAAAAACAAAAAAGGTTGCAAAATATTACACACACACCCCTCACATATTTTCTTTATCCATTTATCTGTCAGTGGACATTTGTTTCCATGTCTTGTCTGTTAATAACACAATTAAAAAAAAAAAAAGACATTGGTATGGTTTGATTTGTGTCCCCACCCAAATCTCATCTTGAATTGTAACTCTCACAATTCCCACATGTCATGTGAGGAATCCACTGGGAGGTAAAGGAATCATGGGACGGGTCTTTCCCATGGTGTTCTCATGAGAGTGAATAAGTCTCACATGATCTGATGGTTTTAAAAATGGGAGATTCCCTACAAAAGCTCTCTGCCTCCTGCCATCTGTGTAAGACCGTGACTTGGAGAGTCCAGCAAGATGGCCAAATAGAAACAGCTCTGGTCTGCAGCTCCCAGCGAGATCCACACAGAAGGTGGGTGATTTCTGCATTTCCAACTGAGGTACCTGGTTCATCTCACTGGGACTGGTTGGACAGTGGGTGTAGCCTATGGAGGGCGAGTTGAAGCAGGGCGGGGCATTGCCTCACCAGGAAAGTGCAAGGGGTCGGGGAATTTCCCTTTCCTAGCCAAGGGAAGCCATGACAATCTGTACCAGGAGGAATGGTACACTCCTGCCCAGATACTGCACTTTTCCCATGGTCTTTACAACTGGCGGACAAGGAGATTGCATCTGGTGCCTGGCTCAGTGGGTCCCACATCCATGGAGCCCAGCAAGAAGATGCATTGGCTTGAAATCCTTGCTGCTAGCGCAGCAGTCTGAGATCAACCTGGGACACTGGAGCTTGGTGGGGGGAGGGGTGTCTGCCATTACTGAGACTTGACTAGGTGGTTTTATGCTCACAGTGTAAACAAAGCCACTGGATAGTTCAAACTGGGAGGAGTCCACCACAGCTCAGCAAGGCTGACTGCCACTCCAGATTCCACCTCTTGGGACAAGGTATCTCTGAACAAAAGGCAGCCCCAGTCAGGGACTTATAGATAAAACCCCCATCTCCCTGGGACAGAGCACCTGGGGGAAGGGGCTGCTGTGGGCACAGCTTCAGCAGACTTACACATCCCTGCCTGACAGCTCTGAAGAGAGCAATGGTTCTCCCAGCATGGCATTTGAGCACTGATAACAGACAGACTGCCTCCTCAAGTAGGTCCCTGACCCCCATGTAGCCTGAATGGGGGAAACTTCCCAGTAGGGGCTGACAGGCACCTCATACAGGAGAGCTCTGGCTGGCATCTGGAAGGTGCCCCTCTGGGACAAAGCTTCCAGAGGAAGGATCAGGGAGCAATAGTTACTGTTCTGTAGCTTCTGCTGGTAATACCCAGACAAATGGGTCTGGAGTGGACCTCCAGCAATCTCCAACAAACCTGAAGCTGAGGGACCTGATTGTTAGAAGGAAAACTAGCAAGCAGAAAGGAATAGCATCAACATCAACAAAAAGGACATCCACGCCAAAACCCATCTGTAGGTCACCAACATCAGAGACCAAAGGTGTATAAAACCACAAAGATGGGGAAAAACTAGCACAGAAAGGCCGAAAATTCCAAAAACCAGAATGCCCATTCTCCTCCAAAGGATCAAAACCCCTCACCAGCAAGGGAACAAAAATGGACAGAGAGCAAGTTTGATGAATTGAAAGAAGTAGGCTTCAGAAGGTGGATAACAACAAACTTGAAAAAAGGTTAGATGAATTGCTAACTAGAATAACCAGTGTAGAGAAGACGATAAACGACCTGATGGAGCTGAAACATGCAGCACGAGAACTTCATGAAGCATACTCAAGTTTCAATAGTCAAATTGATCAAGTCAAACGAAGGATATCAGTGATTGAAGATCAACTTAATGAAATAAAGCAAGAAGACAAGATTAGAGAAAAAAAGAGTGAAAAGAAATGAACAAAGCCTCCAAGAAATACAGGACTATGAGAAAAGACCAAATCTACGTTTGATTGGTATACCTGAAAGTGACAGGGAGAATGGAACCAAGTAGGAAAACATTCTTCAGGATATTATCCAGGAGAACTTCCACAACCTAGCAAGGTAGACCAACATTCAAATTCAGGAAATGCAGAGAACACCACAAAGATATTCCTCAAAAAGAGCCACACCAAGACACATAATCGTCAGATTCACCAAGGTTGAAATGAAGGAAAAAATGTCAAGGGCAGCCAGAGAGAAATGTCCGGTTACCCACCAAGGGAAGTGCATCAGACTAACAGTGGATCTCTCAACAGAAACCCTACAAGCCAGAAGAGAGTGTGGGCCAACATTCAACATTCTGAAAGGAAAGAATTTTCAACCCAAAATTTCATATCCAGCCAAACTAAGCTTCATAAGGAGAAATAAAATCCTTTACAAACAAACAAATGCTGAGAGATTTTATCACCACTAGGCCTGTCTTACAAGAGTTCCTGAAGGAAGCACTAAACTTGGAAAGGAACAACTGGTACCAGTCACTGCAGAAACATGCTAAATTGTAAAGACCATTGACACTATGAAGAAACTGCATCAACTAATGGTCAAAATAACCACCTAGCATCATAATGACAAGATCAAATTCACACATAACAATATTGACCTTAAATGTAAATGGGCTAAATGCCCCAATTAAAAGACACAGACTAGCAAACTGGAGAGTCAAGACCCATCAGTGTGCTGTATTCAGGAGACACACCTTACATGCAAAGGCACACGTAGGCTCAAAATAAAGGGATGGAGGAAGATTCACCAAGCAAATGGAAAGCAGAAAAAAAAAGCAAGTGTTGCAATCCTAGTCTCTGATAAAACAGACTTTAAACCAACAAAGGTCGAAAGAGACAAGGGCATTACACAATGGTAAAGGGATCAATGCAACAAGAAGAGCTAACTATCCTAAATATATATGCACCAACACAGGAGCACCCAGATTAATAAAGCAAGTCCTTAGAGACCTACAAAGAGACTTAGACTCCCACACAATAATATTGGGAGACTTTAACACCCCAATGTCAATATTAGATCAACAAGACAGAAAATTAACAAGGATATCTAGGACTTGAACTCAGCTCTGGACCAAGTAGACTGAATAGACATCTACAGAACTCTAAACCCAAATCAACAGAATAATCATTCTTCTCAGCACCACATCGCACTTATTCCAAAATTGACCACATAATTGGAAGTAAAACACTCCTCAGCAAATGTAAAAGAACAGAAATCATAATAAACAGTCTCTCAGACTACAGTGCAATCAAACTAGAACTCAGGATTAAGAAACTCACTCAAAACTGCACAACTACATGGAAACTGAACAACCTGCTCCTGAATGACTACTGGGTAAATAACAAAATTAAGACAGAAAAAAAGATGTTCTTTGAAACCAATGAACACAAAGACAAAACGTACCAGAATCTCTGGGACACATTTAAAGCAGTGTGCAGAGGGAAATTTATAGCCCTAAATGCCCATAAGAAAAAGGAGGAAAGATCTAAAATCGACACCTGAACATAACGATTAAAAGAACTAGAGAAGGAAGAGCAAACAAATTCAAAAGCTAGCAGAAGACAAGAAATAATTAAGATCAGAGCAGAACTGAAGGAGATAGAGACACAAAAAAACCCTCCAAAAAATCAATGAATCCAGGAGCTGGTTTTTTTTTTAAAAGATCAACAAAATAGATGCACTGCTAGCCAGACTAATGAAGAAAAGAGAGAAGAATCAAATAGATGCAATAAAAAATGATAAAGGGAATATCACCACCGATCCTACAGAAATACAAACTACCATCAGAGAATACTATCAATGCCTCTATGCAAATAAACTAGAAAACCTAGAAGAAATGGATAAATTCCTGGACGCGTACAGCCTCCCAAGTCTAAACCAAGAAGTCAAATCTCTGAATAGACCAACAACAAGTTCTGAAGGTGAAGCAGTAATTAATACCCTACAAACCAAAGAAAGTCCAGGACCAGACAGATTCACAGCTGAATTCTATCAGAGATACAAAGAAGAGCTGGTACCATTCCTTCTGAAACTATTCCAATCAATAGAAAAAGAGGGAATCCTCTGTAAGTCATTTTATGAGGCCAGCATCCTGATACCAAAACCTGGCAGAGACACAACAACAACAACAACAAAATTTTAGACCGATATCCCTGATGAACATTGATGTGAAAATCCTCAATAAAATACTGGCATACCAAATCCAGCAGCATATCAAAAAGCTTATCCACCATGAACAAGTCTGCTTCATCTCCGGGATGCAAGGCTGGTTCAACATAGGCAAATCAATAAACATAATCCATCACATAAACAGAACCAATGACAAAAACCACATGATTATCTCAAGAGATACAGAAAAGGCCTTGATAAAATTCCACACCTCTTCATGCTAAAAATTCTCAATAAACTAGGTATTGATGGAATGTATCTCAAAATAATAAGAGCTATTTATAACAAACCCACAGCCAATATCATACTGAATGGGCAAAACCTGGAAGCATTCCCTTTGAAAACTAGCACAAAACAAGGATGCCCTCTCTCACCACTCCTATTCAACATAGTATTGGAAGTTCTGGCCAGGGCAATCAAGAAAGAGAAAGAAATAAAGGGTATTCAATTAAGAAAAGAGGAAGTCAAATTGTCTCTGTTTGATGACATGATTGTATACTTAGAAAACCCCACCATCTCAGCCCAAAATCTCCTTAAGCTGATCAACAACTTCAGCAAAGTCTCAGGATACAAAATCAATCAATGTGCAAAAATCACAAGCATTCCTAAACACCAATAACAGACTAACAGAGAGCCCAATCGTGAGTGAACTCCCATTCACAATTGCTAAAGAGAATAAAATACTTAAGAATCCAACTTACAAGGGATGTGAAGGACCTCTTCAAGGGGAACTACAAACCACTGCTCAAGGAAGTAAAAGAGGACACAAACAAATGGAAAAACATTCCATGCTCACGGATAGGAAGAATCAATATCGTGAAAATGGCCATACTGCCCAAAGTAATTTACAGATTCAATGCTATCTCCATCAAGCTACCAATGAGTTTCTTCACAGAATTGGAGAAAACTACTTTAAACTTCATATGGAACCAAAAAAGAGCCCGCACAGTCAAGACAATCTAAGCAAAAAGAACAAAGCTGGAGGCATCACGCTACCTGACTTCAATACTACAAGGCAACAGTAACCAAAACAGCATGGTACTGGTACCAAAACAGAGATACAGACCAATGGAACAGAACAGAGCCCTCAGAAATAACAACACACATCTAAAACCATCTGATCTCTGACAAACCTGACAAAAACAAGCACTGGGGAAAGGATTCCCTATTTAATAAATGGTACTGGGAAAACTGGCTAGCCATATGCAGAAAGCTAAAACTGGATCCCTTCCTTATACCTTATACANTGGCACATGTATACTTATGCAACAAATCTGCACGTTGTGCACACGTACCCCAGAACTTAAAGTATAATAAAAAATAAATAGAATTATCCTTTGCAAAGAAAAAAAAATTCTGTAAAATTAAGTTCCCAGTCTACTCCTGACACTAATAAAAATATTTTTCATGAATAAAATATAAAAAAAAACTGTGACTCGCTCCACTATGCCTTCTGCCATGATTGTGAGGCCTCCCCAGCCATGTGGAAATGTAAGTCCATTAAACCTCTTTTTCTTCCCAGTCTCTGGTATGTCTGTATCTGTGGTGTGAAAATGGACTAATACAGATATGATACATTTCATCCCAACCCAAAACATACAATTTCACAGATAGAATATATTCTTAAAGAATGAAAACAAGTTTATATAATAAAAATTTAGAATTAGTTGTATATAAGACATAATAAAGTTTGTTTTACCCATTATATTTTTCTACCATTTTCTTCAATTTTTTAAACTTTGAGTTCATAATGATAATTATGCTTAAACTACTTAAAACTAAATGTTATAGCACAATTCAACTTACAGCAAAATACAATGTAAATATGAAAGTGCTTCAAAGCATGTGAAAATAGCACACACACAAAACAGAGCCTTAGAAGATGCTACCTCTTTATGCCTTTCACTCTACCTATCAGTAGTGTACCAGCAAATGTTTAATAACTGGTTCTCCAGAAAAAAAAAAAAATGTGTAAGTTTATTAAAACTGTTACTGCTATAAAGACTGAATTGCACACAATTTATATATAAGAAAATGTGCAATGTTCTTTTTTGTAACTTTCACAAGGCTAATTGACTCTCAAATAATGCAGTAATTGGAATTTGCCTAACTCTTGTATCTGTAGCCAATCTGTGGATGTAATTGACAAAGGAATGTAGGACAAACATGAATGTTTGTTAATATTTTATTTATATTTATGTTAATGAGTAAAGAAAAAAGTGAAAGAATGAAGACACATGTAAAAACTTTCCATGATTGTCAATTACAAATTCTTTTCCTGAACTGAACAATAGATTTTGAACAGGAGAAAAAACTCAATTTTTCTGTGTTGTTTACAATGTAATAGTGATTATGTACAGCATAATATTTCACCTTATAGATACAATATATGTAAATCTATTAAGAGGATAGATAATAAAATGTAGTAAAATAATCGAAAAATGATAACTTTGGGGTGTTTTCAGTGTAATTGTTTAAGCTGTAAGTTTATACAATTCAGTTTGTAAATAGCAAAAGTTAAACTCTCAATTCAAGAGATTAAGAAATATCCCAAAAATCCCTAAGAAAATACAAAGAAACAATAAGAAAAGTAGAAGCAAATTAGAAAATAGAACAATAGAATAGATAAATCTAAGATCAGATTTTTAAAAGCAACATAATACATTACCTCAAAATAGCAAATCTAGTCAAGAAAAAAAGGAAGAAAAAATATATTTATAAAATTACGGAGAAGGCAGAGTAAACAGGAGCAGATTCAGAGGTGTTTAAAAATATTGAAAATCATGATGAAATGATCATTTATGGAAAAGTAATACTTATTCAAACTAAATCCAAATGGATACAGTGTGAACTGAAATACTACCTAGAAGAAACTTCAAATATTACAAAGAAGGTCTAAAATGTTTCTAAACCAGATGTGCCTTCCAATGAGACTTTCACATTTTCCAGAAACAGGTAATTTCCGTACTGTATAAAATCTACTTCTGCTCATAGAAACAGATGGGAAGTTTTAAAATTAATTTTGAAAGGCCAGTGTAATCTTGAAAATAAAACCTTACAAGAAAGAACACAGAAGTAGCAAGAACATTGTGAATGTTATTGTTGATAATAAAAAATCCTAAAGCAAATTGAGTGCAATAATAAAGTAATTCATTATGATCATAGACAATGCCAGGAATGAAAAGATAGTTTCTTAATGTGAAATATATTAGTAGAAACATTGTATAAATAGATCAAAAAAGGAAAAACAACCATTCATCTCAAAAGATAAGCAGTAGGCAACAGATAAAATTCAATATCAATTTTGGATTAATAGCAGTAACAACAATACAAAATTTCCAGCAAATTAAAAAATCTGTCTGTACTTCTTTGAGTTAGACTACCCATCAAACAAAGGCAGATCCCACTATTGCTTAATATAATGTTATTGTGGTCTCAAAGTTTGATTCCCTGGACCAGCAGCAACAGCATCACCTAGGAAACTGTTAGAAATGCAAGTTCTGCGACCCTACTCCAATCCTACTAAATCAGAAACTCTGGGGGTGAGGAGAAGGGGTGGTTCAATCTATTTTTAAAAGCCTTTCAGACAGTGAGGTGCTAGAACTGGCACATACTGGCTTCTAAAAGAAGCAAACTGTGAAAAATTTAGGAATTTTTTTAAGCCAGTTATTAAATACAGACATTATTTAAAAATAAAATATACATAAACTTACAAAGTGTAAAAGTAATAAATACTTAACGTGTCGCTACCTAATTATTTTTTCTACATGTTACTGTTATCTAAGCTTTTGCAGCTATTTAGCACTATTGTGTCAGTATGGTAGAAATACTACATAATTATGTACTCTGCACCATCTTCCCAATTCGGCCTTCAGTGACTTCACATCGGTGGCTTGAAATTGCTCATGATGTGAATATTTACAGCACTGAAATTGGCAAACAGTAAAAATCAGGGTTTGAGGTTTTGTTTTGTAAATTGTCTAGACTGGGGCTGGCAAAATGTTTCTGTAAAGGGCCAAGTAATAAACACTAATATCTTGGACTTTGCAGGACATATAACCTCTCAGCTAGAGCTGCCATGGTTGTGTGAAAGCCACTATATACAATCTATAAATAAACGAGTGTGATTATGCCCCTGTAAAACCGTATTTACAGAAACAAACATTTAATCAAATTTTGCCTGTTGGCCATGGTTTGCTGACTTTTGACCTAGACTTTTAGAAGTGACGAGGAAAATGTTAATAATGCGAATGAAATTTAAAAGTATGGTAGTAGTCATTAAATAGTAGTAAATGAAAGTAGTCATTACATTGAGAAAAGTGCAAAAAATTGAGGATTATTTTTCCAGAATTAGAAAATGCATTTGATTCTGCAATTATTGCCAATTAAGTGAAGTTTCAACGTACTTCCTCATTGTTTCATGTTTGTCTTTCACTGTAATGTATGTAAAGAAAAATGTCAAGTAACAGTCACATTAGAATGTTCATTTATCAGTTGCAACCATAGGTTGCCTAAAAGCACACAATTTTTGCCAAAATTAACAAAAGTTTTCTGTATGAGTCAATTGGCTCTGTGGAATTTGCAAAGACAAATTTTGAGAATCACTGTTATAGACAATAATAAAAGAAAATGAAATGAGAGATGGTTATTGGTTGGAAGAGTCATAAAATCATTATTTGAGGATGCCTATATTTCCTGCATAGAAAATCCAAGAATCAACTGAAAACTACAGGAACTAAGAAGAAATTTTACCAAGATGGTCAGATTCAAAACTAAGAATGAAAAGGCAATAGGTTCCCTGTCAGTCATGAAAACCAGTTAGAAAATGCAATGGAAAAAATAATACTTACAAAACCCAAAACAAATCTATATTTTATACTACTCACCAATAAGCTTCAAGAAGTATGTAACATTCACATTTAAAAGTTTACCAACACTCATGAAAAATATTTATGTAAATGGAGAAGAAATTAATATTTCTGGAAAAAAATCCAAAGTTTATTGATTTTTTTAATCAATATATCAACAGAATTTTTGGGAAACTTGACAGTATGATTTTAAAATTTCCTAAATGAATAGAAGAGCAAATATTTAAGAGAGTAATTAATGGGAATAAAGGGGAAGGGTATAAGACTTACTTTAATAGATTTAAAAATGCACTGAAAACTTACTTACAATTTAAATAGCACAAAAATTGTCAAAGAATGGCTGAATGTGAAATCAAATACAAATAATAACTGAAAGTTACCACTCTGCTTGATTAGCAAAGTTCTAAATCTTTCTTTATAGTGAAAATATATACTTGAAGGAAAAGTAAAGTATATAGAATTCTAGAAAGCAAAAGGGAGTTTTCCACCACACATCTCATCTCCCCACCCCACCTACCTGCCATTAACATACCCCTCCCTCAAGGTAGTCACCCCACCTACCTGCCATTAACATACACCTTCCCCAAGGTATTCACTTGCAAATGCTCAAAATCACATGTTTTCCACCCGTTCCACACATATGTGCATGCATCATACTTATACATCTGTAAGTTCTTCATATAAATGGCATCATAGCATATACATTATTCTGTCACTTGCTCTTTTTAATTACTGATGGTTGGCACCTTTTACACTGATACATTTATGTCATTTTTTCTCATGTTACTATAATTTTAAACCGTATGTTCATACCATAATTTATTTTTTATCCTACTTTAACGAATATTTAGGCAGTTTCCAGAGTGTTGCTACTGCTATCAATGCTGTAACCAATGTGCTTATACATATACATATACACATATACATATATATTTTTAAGAACAATCATATAGCACAGTTCAGAGCAAATTTTTAGATGTGACATTACTGGGTCAAATGATGTGTGCATTTCAAATTTTCGTAGATATTGCCAAATAGAATCAAAGTTTTACAACAATTTTTATTTTTACCATCAGTGTATAATGATTCATTTTTGTCCTAAGAAATCATCAATAATTTTGTCATTGCTAATATGATTGGTGAAAATACGTCTGTAATTTTAATTTCCATTGCTTTAAAGTTAGGTTGAATGTCTTATATATTTATAAACCACTTTTTTCTGTGTGTTACTTAGTCATGTTTCTAATTTTCTCTGGAATTGTTTTATTTATAATTTTCTTCCTATATCAAGGAAATTATCCTTTCATGCTAATGTGTTTTGTAAATAAGCTTTTGTGCCTTTATTATGGTCAGTATTCTTGTATTAGAAGTTTTTGTTTCAGATAATAAAATATAATTGCTCAAGGAGGCTTCCTCATTCAAAGATTATGTTTTGCAAATTACATGTCATTTCTTCTGTTATGTTTATAGTTTCATTCTTGTAAATAACTCTAATTTATTGTTAATTTATGTTATATAAAATGTTACTTATAGATTCAACTTCTCTGGCACAACATTTGTTCAAATTCTTGTGAGTTGTTAAAAGAGATTTAATCACGATCAAAAATATATGCAGATTCCTGTGTCAAGGTGCTTATAGTCTAGTGGGAGAGACTTCCAATAATTACACATGCCCATCAGAATTGAGATCCATGCTAGAAACAAAGGGTATATAATACCTTTAGTAAATAAAAACATACAATTGGCATCAAGGAAGCCTCCCCAAAGCATGTGAGCAGAAATCAGAAAGAACGTACTCTAGTTAAGAGATTTGGTTGCATGGGGAAGGGAGCCTTCCAGACATAGCACGAATGAAACTGTGTAGGAAGAGTATAGCGTGTTTAGATAACTGCAAGGAGAACAGAGAAACCAGGTGAAAGATCTAGGGAAACAGTGGCAAGCGATGTGCCTGCAAATGTCAGCAAGGGCCAGATCAGGAAGGTTGAAGTTTATGGTAAGAATTCTAATTTTTATCTTAACAGCAAGAAATGGCCTGTTAAGAATTTTAAGCTGGATGATGATATAATCACTTTTGTATTTTGCAAAGATTATTGTTACCACAATGAAGAAAAACGGATATGAGAAGGCCATTTTACCATAGCCCTCCTGAATAAGGAAACAGATAAAAGCTCTCTCTCCTTTATAGAATGCCCATTAAATGCCAAGCACTTCACATGACTTATTTTATAGATTTGTAATAGTCATATGTCAGATACCACATTGTTTCCTTTAGGCTAAACTGCTGCAGCAAGAAAACACTAAAATGAGGAGCTTCAAGAGCAATGTTTATTTTCCTCTCACAAAACAGCCCAATGAGTGTTTCCGCTCATGAGGCAGTGTTGTGCCATGCAGCCTTCAGGGATAAGAACCCTTCCTTCCTGCCTCTCCAGATCCCAAATTGCATTGTCCTGTACATGTGCTGAAGGCTACACCACCGAGTTCGGATTCCAGCCACCAGGATGGAGAATGTGGACATAGGAGTCCCACTGTTTTAAATGCACTAGACCAGAACTGGTACACACTCTCTCTGCATATTCTACTGATAAGATTCTAACCACATAGAAGTTCATCACTGCAAAGGAAGCTGGGAAATATAGTCTAGCTTTGAGCCCAGGAAGGAGGTACAGAAGTTTATGAATAGTTACCAGCCTCTACCGTACTTAAGGACTGCCTGTATAAGCATGAGGAGAGTGAAGCTCAGAGAAGTTAAATATAATAACTTTCCCAAAGTCACACAGGAGAAAGTGGCTGGATCAAAATTCAGTCACTCACCTATCTGACTCCAGATTTTTTATCTTTTGCTAGACAGCTGAATTTCCCACCTCTTTAACCTGCCTGCCTTCATATCCTCCTCTCAGCTCCTAAGAATTCATAATCCAAAGTGAGAAACAGAATTGGCCCCCCTTCCCTTGAAGTCTCTACAGTATGGGTTGGTAAGCTACAGCTATCAGGCCAATTCAGCCTGCTGCTTATATTTGTAAATAAAGTTTTATTGGAACATAGGCTAGCACATTCTTTTTTTTTTTTTTTTTTTTTTTTGAGACAGAGTCTCGCTCTGCCCCCAGGCTGGAGTGCAGTGGCCGGATCTCAGCTCACTGCAAGCTCCACCTCCCGGGTTCACGCCATTCTCCTGCCTCAGCCTCCCGAGTAGTTGGGACTACAGGCGCCCGCCACCTCGCCCGGCTAGTTTTTTCATATTTTTTAGTAGAGACGGGGTTTCACCGTGTTAGCCAGGATGGTTTCGCTCTCCTGACCTCGTGATCCGCCCGTCTCGGCCTCCCAAAGTGCTGGGATTACAGGCTTGAGCCACCGCGCCCGCCGCACATTCTTTTACATATCGTCTATGGCACCTTTTATGCCGAGATGGCAGTGTGAAGTAGTTTCAACAGGACTGCAAAGCTGAAAGCATTTATTGCTTGGCCCTTTACACAAAGTTTGATGACCCCTGCTGTAGACTATTTTTTGTTCATCAAAATGTGTTTTTCCCTCAGGGAGTATTTGTTAAATACACTGTAAACTTTTATAAGATAAATAGGAAATTATGAGGTCTCCACTTGCTCAACAAAGAGGCTGAATTGCAACTTACCAAATAAAGAAGGAATTCCAGGATGAAGCCATTTAAGAGAAGAAATAAATGTTAAAATAAGCATTTCAAACAGGACCAAAGAGAGGCAATATCAGTGCCATGCTGAAAGGCAACAGAGTTACTGTAAGAATAACAGAAACACATTCTGGAGCTGTTCCCTTTATACAGTGTTGATAAAATTTGTTAATACCATATGTTAGTCTTATGGAGGGAGGCATGGTCTGACTATGAATTTTGGAATTTTACCAGCAAACTTGTAAGATCTGAAGTCGCAGATTTGCTGAACTGCTCATCTCCGTACAGACTGCGGCTGAAGGTTAAAGGAGAACAACAGGGAAGAAGTAAAGCTGTTCTGCGTGCAACTTGAGTTGAGTGAGGCTGGACAGGACACGTTCTTGTCAATCTCAACAGTTCTACATGTCAATATTTAAATGGAGGAAAATGCCGTCTCCTTTGTAGATTTTTTTTTAATTAAATTGGATTTTAACAAAGAGTGATCTGATTGGCTGTCAAGCTATCATCTAGCTGTGAGATTAACAGGACCATAGCCACTAATTGGGACTTGTTATGTACATCATCATTCATCAAATCAGTATGCCCATGAAAGGGAAGAAAATAAGCAGAAAAATCTCTGTGGACCTAATTTTGCTCCCACTTTTTGTACGTGATACCTAATCGGTTCATTATATTTCAGTCTTTGTGCTGTGGCTTCTATATGGTTTGTCTTTAGTTCTTCAGGTCAAACGAAAGCCTGGGGAACCAGGACTTCTTCACTTCCTTAGTTCTGATGTCAAAACCTGACCCCAATTTAATGTGGGATACAGGGAAGCAAGGGAAATGGTATTTTCACGGATCAGAAGACTTGTGTAACTGAACCCCCATCTCCCATGACCCATGAATTCTGATTCTTAAGATATTTATTTCCCCAGAATCAGAGGGCAGAACGAGAAATTTCCATTCATTGAGAGATGAGTTATTTCCCACTTTGTGTCAAAAAGAATCCACTGCAGTTGCTAAACCCCAAGCGCCCATACTTCCAGCAAAGCCTTTTTCTCAGCATATGGTACCAGGCCCCGAGTTGGAAGCTTGTGGTGTTTTCTCAAGGCTACGAGAAGTGATAAAAAGAATCCCAGTGTCCTTCATCCTCAAATGCTTGTCATAAATGCACTGCTTTAGGGGGAGCATATGCAGTTCTAAACACAACTCCTTTTCATCCTCTTACTTATTAGAGATCAATTTTGTCCTCCATTTTCTTCCCCAGCCCCAACCCCTGCTTCATTGGAATGCTTCAGGGCTTGAGTTATTGTAGCATAATTCATGCCCAGATGCTGTACGGGTACTTGGCCTTCAGGTTTGTGCCTAGCTACACCAAAGACATGAGTTATTACACAATAATTCACATCATGTCATGTCTTATTGCTTAATTAACTTTCCTATCAGAGTAACACATTTTTGCATCAGCAAATGTGGTGCCCTCATATGACTTAAAAGCGTTCCTTTATTTTATGCTAGTGGGTCAGGAATACTGTGGGACAATTTATTAAAGGTGAGTTGAATCTCAGGGCTAGAATAAAACTCATCATCTTTTACGTAAATAAAATGTCAAAACTGCCCTCTGGATTAAGGGAAATGAAAAGTCAGGACTGTTAGTCGTTTGTACCATATTGAGAAGAGGAGTTACTTCCTGGGATTTGTACAGATAAAGAAAAACAATCGTTTTGGTGGGTTTTTTTTTTTCCATGTCCAATAACATAACTGTTCCAGTTTCGAAACATCTGCTATCCTGTTGTGTGTGTGTGTATGTTTTTTTTTTTTTAACTGGTTTTAGGTCTGCAGGTGCGATTGCAAGGGATAAAACATCTGTGGTTTGCCTTAGAAAATGAAGAGAAATATATGCAAAACTGGCAGATGAGATCAGCTGCCACTAAGTAACAACCGTTGCATATTCTATAGCCTCACAAACTCACAAATCAGGAATCCGTACTTTAGGATTTTTCCCAGCTGCATGTTCCAAGCTTATGTTCTGTCCACAGATCAGGAGAAAACTGTACATTAACTTTTAACTTCTCAGACTCAATTCACTCTCTGCTTATCAAACTGTTAGCTCCCTTGTGACAAAGAGAAGCACAAGTCACATCCTCAATTCTGCAGGAAATTGTTTTGTCTTCTTTTATGTGATGGTCAGTCAAGTGTGGCCACAAGAGGAGACAGGAGAGGCTCAGGAAAGAAGAAACTTTATTATCTTCACAGACCCTAGAGAGAGGAGGCACAGCACACCGTGTAGTGCTGCATGGGAAAGACACCAAGGTGAGCAGCAGGCAGAAGACAGGAGTGAGGGGAAAGTTTAGACAAGAGCCTTTACTGGGATTTTCAAGGGAAAGACAAGGCAACGCAGCAGAAAGTTTCGAATTGGCTAGTTTGAATGGTTTTGGTGGGCTCTAAGCTGTAGCGGTGGTCCTAGTTGTCTGGTACCTGGATGATTAAGGCAGAAAAATATTGCCTCCTGGGAGTGTACAAGCCAGACAGAGGAGGGATGGCTCTATATTCATTTGCATATTGAAATCATGCTCAACAGAGCCCTTGCTGTCTTTAAAAATTGGCTAGCCCCTACCTCCACCACAGGGCAGGCTATTCTCAGCAAGAAAGTATTTTTAAGATGTCAAAACATCGTAATATAAAAAAATACACAAACACGCATATATAATAATATTTCAATGTAGATGCAATAACAATTGTGGTTGATAAGACAGGTTTGTCTCACTGGTGACCAGCAGAAAAAAACAGGGCTGAGGGGAGCTAGCTGGTTAGCCATAATGAGGTCATGCCAGTCCCGAAGGTCCTTACTTTACAAACTTGAGAAGTACTGGGAATGAAGAGAAAAGTTCCCATTAGTCACTAAAATGGCCTTCAACTTTGAGGGGAGAAAAATTTCACCACAAGAGATCATCCTTAGCCAGATAGATTCAGTGGAAGGAACACAGAATTTTAAATTAGAATTTGGAACAGATTTTGATCTGAACCCTAAAACAACCACTGGCTGACTACATGATTTTAGGCAAATTATTTAATCGGTCTAAACCTCAGTTTCTTTAACCATGATATAGGGCAAATAATTACTATCTTGAGGGGTTAAGATGACAATTAAATGACATATGTTCAAAATATTGTAATTATAATTACCTTAATCACCAATAAAAGCATAAACAACTATTCTTTATATTCTTTAGTAATGAGTTCATGCAGAAAGGGAAAATGGTCCATGAAAAACGTTTCCTATGAAATTTGATATTTATGAGCAAATGGCATGGATCTATTAACAAACACTGACAATGTGAATTGGGTAGTTTTTGCTTGTTGGAGAGGAAGAGTCCACCTCATCACACTTCCCAAAGAGCTAATGCATTGATAAGTTAGGAGTATCAGAGGGGAGGCAACTAGGGAGACTGAATTTCTTTTCTTTGCTTTTTTTTTTTTTTTTTTTTCTTTTTTTGAGACAGAATCTTGCTCTGTCACCCAGGCTGGAGTGCAGTGGCACAATCTCAGCTCACTGAAAGCTCCACCTCCCGGGTTCACATCATTCTCCTGTCTCAGCCTCCCAAGTAGCTGGGACTACAGGCGCCTGCCACCATACTAGGCTAATTTTTTGTATTTTTAGTAGAGATGGGGTTTCACCATGTTAACCAGGATGGTCTCGATCTCCTGACCTCGTGATCCGCCCGCCTCAGCATCCTAAAGTACTGGGATTACAGCCGTGAGCCACTGCGCCCAGCCAAGACTGAATTTCTATGTTTGGGCCTCAAGTAAAACTGTAGGCTTCACCCTGACGGCAGTGAAAGAGGGTAGTTATACTGAGGGTTATGATCTCAGTCCTTGGAAAAGCAGGTATTATGTGGAAGAAGAAAACAAAACAAAAAAATAATATCAGGAGACCAGGTATGTGTTGGGGCAGATCCTGTAGAGATTGAGAATTTGGCAAAGTGTCTTCTCATGTCTCAGTTCACAATGAAGCTGCTTTCCTCTGAAATAATTCTTTCGGGGAGCCATAAATGTGATTAACCACCTAGCAGTCATTTATACTTTAGCATGAATTCTTACATTCAAGTGCATTCAACTGGTGCCCTCCAGATACCACAGTGAGAGAAGAAGAATTCTGATGGGAGGTATTGAATAAGAGGGTTAATTCTGCAATACAAATGTTAATTTTTAAGCTGTTTCTCATACAAACTCCCATCCAAGAAGGGAATCACGTAGTGGGAGATTATAATTTCCAGCTGCCAGAGACAGATGCATTCAGTTTATGGATTTATCCATAGCAAATATGGAGATTGAAGTCAAGCTGAGAAGGCAGCTGTTGCTGAGGAGATGGCCAAGTAGGAGTGAAATCAAAGATGTGTCCAGTCCCATTGCTGGATCAGAGAGGGAGCATGTCAACTGGGGTGCAAGATAGAATGAAGGAAAGGGTGCTAAGGGCTCTAAATTTGGGAGATGAGTGCCAAAGATAAATGGATGCCCTGTGGATGGTTTTTAATTACTAAGCCTGGGTCTTTCTGCAGCCACAGGTCCTTCTGTAGTCACAACAGTACTATTGGTGATAATTAGCCCTCTGGGACATTGCAACTGGAAGATTGTTCCGGATAGAGCCACTTAGTGGAGGTCTGCCTAACAGAGAAACTACTGAAGGACACTGGTCATGTAGGGAAGAATAAGACATCAAAAAACCTAGGATGGGGTCTTCAAAGTGGTAGTAACCTACAACTAATTGAGTCTTTTAAAAAATAATCTCACTAAACATGAACTCTTGCATTAAAGGTAAGTGACCTTGGAGCTTGGGACTGCAACTGGTAATTACCAAAACTGGGTTTTGCTGACTCGTTTATTGGCTACATCTCATTTATCGGCTCCAAATATCAAATGGGTCCCAGCAATATAAAGGTCCCTGACTCCCTTGGTCTCCTTTGGCCTGGCATAAGTAAGCTGGAACAAGAGGATAAAATTGAGTGTGGTGTGAGATGACCTAAACAAGGCTCTCCAGCTGAGGGATCTTGCTTCTCAATGAGAGTGAAAGCATTAGCTTCACAGGCAAGGAGAAGCTGTGTGCAAGGGAATCAGACACATTCAGCCAACCCCTGCTAATTCCTAGCTTTTCCTGTGAGTCAGAAATCTTAAAGTATCAAGGGCAGTTGTCTACATGTACAAATAAATGTGTATGAGAAAAGGTGTCCTTACATATGGATGATCACACACTGGCCCTCAAAGAAACTCAACAAACTTTGCTAATGCCATCTAACCAGAGATGGGAGAGCCAGCCACTTCCTATCATTACACAAGGGCACTGGAGCAGTGCTTACCCTCTGGGGATGACCTGGCGGCGCCCTCCAGACCACAGCAGCTGCTGCCTCTGAAGCTAAGCGCTACCATCTCGTTTTCTTTGCATCATCAACACACAGCTGCCCTCAGTCATCCCACTGGGGAGGGAGGGGAGCGTCTTCTTAAAGAAGGGACATCAGCTGTGCCCACTCTCCTCTGACTCCACCCACATTCCACAGCTACTCTCAATAGTGCTCACTCAACCACCTCTAACCGGCTCTTGGCAGCAAGTCCTGGCCAAGTTTCTAACCACAGCTGTTCCACCTAGAGTATAGCTGGTCGGTCAAAGAATGGCCTAAAACAGCCGCATAATTCAGGATAGGCTGGAGGAGAAGAAAAGTTTGTAGGACCCCAAGGTTTGGTGAAGATGTGTGCATTTGATAGGAACATGCTTCCGTTTGTAATTATAGATGAGTTGGAGGAGTATGAGATCATGTGAGGACAGCTGTGTGCATATCCAATGGGTGTGGGGATGGCCAAAGGTATATGTGGTTGATATTTGTGGAATGGGTAATGTATGTACAGTATTAGATACGGTTCTTAAAAATTAGCAAGCCAAATTGAATTTAGGTGTGTCAAGATGATCTTCCAAATATTTCTAGAGCACCATACATTTATGTTAGTCTCATTATTTATAAGGTTCAGGCATGTCAAGTGAGCTGTTTAAAGAACATCTAAGCCTTTATTTATATAAGTCAGGGCTTTTTAGTGTAGCCAAAGACTTCGGGTATTGCTCAGAGGTTCCTGGGCCCTCTTTGAAGCCCTCTGCCTAAACTCACCTTTGAAGATAAAGTTTATCCAGAAAAACTGCTTGTTAAAGCACAGTTGCTCAGATGCCTGATGGCACCGGCCACGTGGCTGTATAATGTTGGATGCTCAAGTCGCCAATAGACATCCATCTGAACTTAATTGCCCCCTACCAGAATTTGGTCCTGGTTACCTTATTTTCTCCTTCCTCACCACTCCACAGCTGAAACTGATGACAACAGCCACTTTACCCTCCCCGCCCTGACCCTGACCCCTGCCCAATTTGAGTCCTGGTATCAAGCATGGTGCTAATTCTGTGGGACATCCACACTTGATCTTCACTTAAACTCCATGTCCCCACTTGTTGATTGTGTTTTACATCCAGAGAAAATGTTTTTCATTTGTCCTCTAGATATTAACAAGCAAAGAGCACCCTATCAGGAAGACAGTCACAATTTGTGAGTTGAATTTTTTGTTATAGTTTTTTGGCAATATGCTCACAAGCTATTGCAATGGGAGCATTTCTATAAATTGCAAAAATCAGTGAAACTTGGCTCTACCAAGTCTTTAATAGAAACCAACTGAAATAGTATCCAAGGTCATTTAGTCATTTAAGACTCCTCCCATGATCTGACTGCACTTCCCCTGTCATTTTTGTCTAACTGAACTGTTGAGCATTTGCTATGTTTAAGGCACCTTGTTAGGCTCCACTTCACTGTTTCTTATGATGTCAAAGAATCAGACAAGTAAAAGCATGCTGCAAATGGCATAGACAGGATTGATTCCTGTTGAAAGAATGGCAAGACATTATTGAGATGACATGGGAGGTTGACCTAAACAATGAATAGAAGAATTTTCAATCAAAATTAAAGAAGGGATGTTGCAGGCAAAGGGAAAGGCATGACCAACATCATGGAAACATGATAGGGCAAGATCTGTTTGATTATTGCCCATAATATTCAAAGAGCTTATGGTGAGAATTGAGATTGCAAACGTACTTGGAGGCCACGATTTTAAAGGACTGCGGAGACCAGTCTGGAGATATTTGTCTCAACCTTGGGGAGTTATTAACATTAAAACATTTAGGAAAAATATGTGAGAGAGACAAGAAATTGTATCATGATTACCAGTTAAAAGATGGTAACATGAAGTTGTGATACATACTGAGACTCCTTCCTAGGGAGTTACCAAGTAGTGGCACCTCAAAGCTGAAAAACAACAATGCCATACATCCCTGACTTGGGACCTGCTAACAAGGTGACCTTTCAGAAGAATCAGTAGAGCAACCCCCTTCCCCTGAAGGAAATAGAGAAAGAGGAGTCATCTTTTGGGAAGAGTTGAGTTTGTGAATCAGTATTTACTTCTCCATGTGGAATGGGGCTGAGAGGGAAGCAGTTTGGCTATTTTTCTGTGTCCAACCAAGCCAGCTGTTCCCTGGAGAATCACACATGAAATCTGAAAGCATCATTAGGAAGTGAAGACTGTTATGAACTTTTGCTGCACCTGAAAGTTCACAGTCCTGAGAAAATGCATAAAATATTTTGGATGTTGAATCCTAAAAGAGAGTAAATAAGTCCTAATATATTAAGGTTGCTACCCCCTCACAGTCTCATACAAACTGAGGCAGGCGTAGCAATGATCCCAAGTTTCCTGTGGACCTAGCCCAGGTCACCAAATAAGGGGTGGGCACCAGTATGGGTGGATCATACTGATGAAGGATGGGTTGATGTGAGGAGGATACTGATAGCCACCTACCAGAGGGAGAGGAGGAAGCTGTTCTACCTCCATAAGACTGCTGGCTGGGCATCAAAGACCACCTAAGATGGAATGCTATGTAACTGGAGGCTGGTTACCACCACCCAGAAATTAGGCCAGATATCGGCTGACTTTAAAGAAAAGATTGCCAGCTTGCTATCTTCAACATGCTGGCAATCACATGAGTGAATTCTCAGTCACCCTGACCTCTCTGATACCCCCATCAGCAGAACAGTTGCCTGAGATCAGAAGAAAAGAGGTAAAGAACCAATTACACTCTACTCCTCCTCAATCAGCTCCTAACAGCCTAGTCATATCTAATTTAATTAAAGATAAGATGTTTTGAATAGAGTCTGAGATTTTAATAACTGGATTGCAAAAAAGTCAGTAAACTAAGCTGATGATTACCAGAAGGGACTGACAAAGTTAAATTTTCTTGCTGCCTACAAGGGTGGGAACTCAACTAATATAGTTGGTAGCAGTTTGGAGAAAAAAAAAATATACAGTTACATGTATTAGAAAGTTGAGAGATTCCAATAAAAATTCTTAAAATTACAAGCAGTAAGGATCTGAATTAGGAGGCTAGCAATGAGGAAAGATAAGAGATATAAATATGACTTCAAAGATAAGACGGAAAAACATGACTCATCAGTAAATATAAAGAGAGGAAAAGAGACAAAGACCCCCAAATCACTTTGGATTCTCTTTGTTTTGGGGGCACAAGAGGAAAGTCAAGTAACCTTTTGCAAATTCCATAAAATTCTACATCTCACGGTACTAGATAGAGGCACTTATTCACTCATAGCCAAAATTGTGCATGCAATTTCAGGGAGGTTTAAGAATCCTATGAAGCCCATCCACGGACCCCTTAGGGAAATATGAGTTTCTAACCTGAGCAAACAAGAGGGTGTTGGTACCACTAAACAAAATAGGATGACAGTAAAGTGAGTGGTTTGTCAGTAGAAACCCCAAATCTGTATTGCCACCCCAAAAGTGTCTTCTAACTTCCAGACCCACCTATTCAACACCTCTGCTTGATTATCCCCAGGATTCTCAAACCAATCATGTCAAAAACTGAGTAATCATCTGTTTCCCAATCTCACTCTTCCTCTCATGCTCCCTAACTTAATGAAGTTATCATTACTCTCCACCCTAGTTGCTTAATGTAAATTCTACAGTATTATTCTCAACATTCTTATTCTCTTCCCCCAAAACCAATAAAACTCCAATTTATGTCACTCTTACCTTCACTTCTCTCCATTCCCACCATCATTTGCCATGTGCATAACAAAGCTTCTTAATGTATCTATCAGCAACCAGTTTGGTCTCAACCAACCCATTCAAACTACTCCAGCTAAAGCAATGTTTTAGCAATAATCTGATCATGTAATTTTAATACTTTGGTCAACTAATGGTTATCATGGCCCATACTCCTTTGATTAATTACAGGGTGGTCCCTGATCTGGTCCCTGATCTGACCCCTTGGTCTTTCTGTCCTCTACACATATCAGTGGTACTGCACCCCTTACTTTCCTCAAAGCACCATGCACCCCTACAATTATTTTCTTGTGCCCTCCTTCACCTGGCTAAATTCTACCCACCATTTAAATTCCACCCACCAATAAGATGCCACTTCTTCAGGAAGCCTTTTTGGACCTTTCCCCAAGTCTGGCTTCCATGCCTCTCCTTTGTTCTCTCCTAGCACCCTATGTTTACTCTTAAAGCACCATGACAACCCTGTATTGTAATTGTCTGTTTGCTAATTTTATCTCTCTGGAGACTGTCAGTTCCTTGAGAACAATGATGGGTATTCTCTTCATTCCCATATCCCTAAGACATAATGCAGTTCTTGGAACAGTGTAGGTCTCCAAGAATATTTGATTACTGAATGAATAAATGAATGAAGAATAAATTGAAATAGGATAATGGGATGGCAATATAAAAAGGAAGTGAACCAGGAGGAACTTATTTTCTCATTTTATATCTCCTGGCAAATACTACTGTCCTCATTACTGTCTCCATACCTTTCCTCTTACCTCTTCTCCCACTTGGAATGTCTTCTCTCCTGCCCCTCCCACACACACCTATTCCTCCAAGACTTGCCTAACTCTCAAACGCCCACATTGATTCTTACTTCTCTGAATTTCCTTTGGAACTTATTACCTATGAAGTACATTTTATCATGTGAACACACATTCTTATAATTTCATTGTTTCATTTGAGTAAGTTTTATCTCCACATGAAGTGTTTTTTTACTTATAAGATAAGAGGTTATTTTCTTCATCACAGTTACCACAGACCTGGGTATGTAGTCACATGCTGGGAAAAGCTGGCACTTAATAATCCCTGTTGATTAACATCATTAACAATCATCAATGTCTTTCTATTCGACAATAAGCCTTATGAAATTTTCCTACTCATTTTGTTTCCAATCCAGGAGTGAATCAGGGAGCCCAGCCCTGCTTGAGAAATAGATCTTTTGAAGACAGCTGTGCTACTTTTAATCCAAGCATCAAGCCTGGAAAATCCACTCATTTAGCAAACACTTATTAGGGTAAATTATGTGCTAAACCCCCTCCAATCCCTTTACCACTCCCAGACTCCTACCCACCTGCCCTAAATGTTTACAGTGATGATGATTGGCAGGTTCCCTCGAAGCAGAGCCTGGACAGGGACTCCTGTGTTAGTGTTCTCAGTGGAAGAGAAGAGAGGGCAGCAGGATAAGGCAAAAACAAGCTAAGCATGCATGTGGCCCAGGCAGAACCTAACTGTAGCCTGGCCCCACAGGCAGCTCTGGAGGATGAATTTCACTTCAGAATTGGCCCTATCTTGAGACAAGGGCTGACTTTTGTCTTCCCTTAGTCGATTACTGTAAGCTGGTAATGTATACTAAAGAATACAGTGGCTCCTATTTGGCCAAGGGTGACTCTGTAGAAAATGAGAATCTATAAGCTAACAGTGAACATTCTTAGAAGCTGGAGTGTTCATGCATCAGCCTGGTAAAGGAGGTCTGGATGCAGCAACAAGATCATCCACAACAGATGAGCACCAATCTGTTGTTTATAAAGAATATGCTCCATCCAGAGAATCTGGAAAATAATAAAGAACAATCTTGAATGATACACGCAGTGGAGGCCTAATTTTACAGAAGATAGGTCCTGCATGAGATGACACGAAATATAGTAAGAAAGGTCATATATTGCTAGGAAACTGATCCTTCTAAACAATTATCTGTTTAGAGAACAATTACAGAAGTGTAGATAAAACAATTCTTCAACAATGCTATTCTGTTTTTAATCAAAAAAGAAAAATATGGAGATTCAGGGAGATGATTTAAGATGTGATCAATATCATGCTAAATAAAACTCTTCTAGCTTTGTAATTGACCTACTTTATTATTTACTTTATGTACTGCTAGCCTAGTTATCCGAAACCTTCCATGAGAATATAATAGTGTAAGGGGAATCCCAAAAGCTGAGTCTCATTTTGGTTTCAATTCCTGATAGTTTTCTATGCCTCTATCACAGAGTTCCAGTTATCAGGCCACCAGAAGACAAAGTTATTTTTTAATCATCTTTAAACTTTTGCTTTGGGGTCCCTTGAGAATGAGTTATTCACCTCAGGTATAGAAAAATCATGTACCCCAAAATACAGACACTCCGTTAGACAGAGAGAGCTTTACTCGCTGCTGTGTCTACTTTTAACTCGGTCTCTCCTCTCAGTGCTCAGAACCAACTTTGACAGAAAGAGAACAGGATATTCATGGCCATTTACATTTGCCAGTGGTGGAACTGGCTGGCTGTATGATAGCATCTTTCACAATTCTGGCTAATCTTCCACTTACCAGTCTGTGTGTGCACACTGGCATGGCCCAGGCATCTATCCATTTCTGGGTGTGGTAGGATTATGTTTCATGGGACCAGGTTTCTCCTTCAGCTTCCTCAGGCCCCTGCATGCCAGCCAAACACTTTATAGGCTCAGAAAGAAATGTTCCAAAGTACAAAGAGACAGACAACAGTCACTGCCCCTAAATTACAACAAAGAGCATTCCATTAAAAATGTTTGTAGCTGGCTTATGGATAATGCAGAGTAATTAGCAATCAAATTGGCATTGTGATGGCACAGGATACAGAGGGAAGTGTAAGACTGAAATTCACCATTAGCTGGTTTACAAAAAGTTTTCTTAAGCTGCTCTCTAAAGTTGAAGTGTTTGTCTCAGGGATCTATGTGAAAGATCTAACAAGTAACCACAATGATTTTCATCCACCTACCTGGCAATGCGATAGGAAAAGGCAGGATTAAATGAATGCCAAGGTCCCTTGGTATGCAGAGACATGTCTTCCTTATCTTTAAATTCAATGCCTGTGCAGCCCAAAGCCTGGTGTAAAGCAGGTATTACTATCAAAACAAGTCCATTTCCCCTAATTTTTTAGGAACATAATGAATTATCTAGCCCTACTCTGGGTTAGTAGATCTAGCAAAGCTAATGGAAATGCCCAGTATAATTAAACTTTGCAAATGTCTACAGGAGTATTTATATCAACCTTTCTAATTATTGACGTCTTCTTCAAATATTAGAAACAAGAACCTCTCCCATAATGGAGGTTGGAATTGGAGGCCTAATTTTAGTCTTCTAATTGGACCACCATTTAGAATCTGGTTTGCTGAGAGATAGTGGATGCTGCCAGATGTCTGAGAATGGTAAGCACTAGATACACCTTAATCAGGGAAGCAGAAGTACATCCAATATATTACTCCCTGATCTGTCCTCATCACCAAAGCCTCCACTTACACACAAAACATGAAAGAAAGGAGTTAGGCAAGAGCCACTAGAAAGAAAGAAAACATTATTTAGATGACTTTCATAATAACATTCAAGGTTATCTTAAAGAGGGAGGCTGTCATTCCAATTTTGACCTCACTATTTTGAAGCTAACAGAATTCTTTGGGTTTTACCCATTTTGCCAATGATGATGACAGGACATACCAGAGAGGAATTCCTCACAATTTTCTGAGGCTAGCCAAAAAATAAGCAAAAGTATCAGTCTTTCAGCTTAACTCATAACAACCAAATAAAATAACAAAATGTACTTAATAAAATTTGTTAGACATTTAAAACTTAATCTGAAAAAAGACTTTATAGGAAATCAATAAAGTGTAAAACTGAAACTGTGCATGGTAAATTTGTGTTTGACTAAAACTTAAAGAAACAAATGTTTTGCTTTCCATATTTTATTTTAAATTGGATTGCATGCATGTGTATATGGATAAAATTAAGAAGATATGAAAGTACAAAGAATAAAAAAATTAATCAAACTCACTCACTGGTATAGTTTGGCTCTGTGTCCCCACCCAAATCTCATCTTGTAGCTCCCATAATTCCCATGTGTTGGGGTACGGACACAGTGGAAGATAACTGAATCATGAGGGTGGGTCTTTCCTGTGCTGTTCTCAGGATAGTGAATAATTCTCAGGAGATCTAATGGTGGTTTTTTGTTTTATTTTTTGTTTTCGAGACGGAATTTTACTCTTGTCGCCCAGGTTGGAGTACAATGGCACGATCTCGGCTCACTGCAACCTCTGCCTCCTTGGTTCAAGCAATTCTCCTGCTTCAGCCTTCCAAGTAGCTGGAATTATGGGTGCCCACCACCACGCCCAGCTAATTTTTGTATTTTTAGTAGAGATGGGATTTCTCCATGTTGGTCAGGCTGATCTCAAACTCCCAACCTCAGGTGATCTGCCCACCTCGGCCTCCCAAAGTGCTGGGATTACAGGCATGAGCCACTGCGCCCAGCCAAGATCTGATGATTTTGAAAACAGGAGTTTCCCCACACAAGCTCTCTGTTTTTGCCTGCTGCCATTCATGTAAGATGTGACTTGCTCCTCCTTGCCTTCTGCTATGATTGTGAGGCCTCCCCAACCACGTGGAACTATAAGTCCATTAAACTCCTTTTCCTGTATAAATAACCCAGTTTCAGGTATGTCTTTATCAGAAACATGAAAACAGACTAATACACTCACTATCTTGCCCCCAGACACCCATTTTTCCTCACAGGAAATAGTAACTACACTATTAGCAGGTTCTTGTATAACTTCCAAAGATACAATTTTAATAAAATCCCATGAATATAATTGTTGGGTCAAAGGGCATGTTCATCCTAAATTTGAATCAATTTGGATTAATTGCCTATAGAAATTGAACTAGTTTACATTCCCACCAGCAGTGAATGAGTGTTTTGATTCCCAACACCCTTGTCAATGTTTTCATCTTCATGAAGTTTATAGGTGAAATTCTCTTACTATAAATGACGTTGGTCAGCTTTTCTATATGTTTATGAACCATATAAATTTCCTTTTATGTGAACTGGCTACCTAGTTGTCTCAGGACCATTTATCAATTACTCTAGAATTTTAAAGGCCACAGTGAGTATATACTAAATTATTTTATGTATTTTGGGTTTATAGATTTTGTGTTCCCTAATTGATTGATTTATAGTTGTATTCCAGGATTATGCTGTTTTAATTATTACAGATACATAAGTTTTAATATCTGATAGGTGTAGAACCCTCTCATTATTTTCATTTTCAGCATTATTTCAGGAAAAATAATATTCAGGGACTTTACAATCAAGTTGTCTAGTTAAAACAATCCATCTATTGATCATCTATCTTTTTAGTATTTCTATGAGGAAAAAAATCTTGAGGAAATTAGACCTTCATTGTTAAATCAGATAAAGATGACAACTGAAATAAAGACAAAATTCATAATTTTGCTTACTGTGCCTGGTAAAAGTTGATACATGCCTCATTCTTGTAAAATTTCCTATGACATTATCTTAATAAAAGTAATTTCATTAAAATAGATTTTAATAAATTTTAAAGTAGTTTAGTGTCACATGAAGGAAAATTGATAAGACATTTGGTTAGCTAAATGCTAAATATAGGTTCTTCTAAAAATCATTTTAATAACAAAAGTTGATCATCATTAGTCTAATTCTTAATAAAATAGATAATGAAAATATTTTGGGGGCAAAAAATGAGGAAAATAATGTTCCAACATGTAAAAATGATACAGTTACAATCTCTCCCACTAAGCTGAAGAATATATTTTGGTAGAAGTTTAGAGATTGATATGGTATAGATATTTGTCCTCTCCAAATCTCATGTTGAAACGTGATTTCAATGTTGGAGGTGGGACCCAGTTAGAGAATTTTCAGTCCTGGGGTTGAGTCCCTCATGAATGACCAGGTAGCCTCCCTGTAGTAATGAGTTCACATGAGATCCAGTTGTTAAAAAGAATCTGGAACCTCTCCTTCTCACTCTCTTGTCATGTGCCTGCCAGTTCTCCCTTCACCTTTCAACATGATTGTAAGCTTCCTGAGGCCTCAACAGAAGCAGATGGTGGTACTGTGCTTCTTGAACAGCCTGCAGAACTGTGAGCCAAATAAACCTCTTTTAATTATAAATTACCCAGTCTCAGGCATTCCTTTAAAGCAATGCAAAATGGACCAACACAGAAAATTGATACCAGGAGTGGAGAGTTGCTATAGATACCTAAAATGTGGGAGCAGCTTTGTAACTGGGTAATGAGCAGACGTTGGAAGAGCTGGAGGTCTCAAAAGAAGACAAGAAGACAAAGGAGAGCTTAGAACTTCTTAGAAAATTGTTAAGTGTTGTGACCAAAACACTGGTAGAAATGCGGACAGTGAAGTCCAGGCCAATGAGGTCTCAGATGGAATTGAGGAAGTTATTGGGAACTGGAGAAAAGGTCACCCATGTTATGCCCTAGCAAAGGACTTGGCTACATTTTGTCCACACCCTACTACTTTGTGAAAGGCTGAACTTAAGAATGATGAACTAGGGTATCTGGTAGGAGAAATTTCTAAGCAGTAAAACTTTCAAGAGGTGGTATGACTGTTTTCAACAACCTATAGTCAGATACAGGAGCAAATAAATGACTTAAAGTTAGAACTATGTTTAAAAGGAAAGCAGAGGATTAAACAGTGGAAAATTTGTAGGCTGGCCAAGTGGTAGAAAAGGAAAGTGCATTTTCAGGTGAAGATTCCAAATAGACTGCAGAGCAACCATTTGCTAGAGTGATGAGCAGAACTAAACGAGAGCCAGGTGCTAATAGCCAAGACAATGGGAAAAAGGCCTCCAATGCATTTCAGACACCTTCAAAGCAGAGTCTCCCATCATAGGCCTAAGGCCTAGGAGGAAGGAATGGTTTCAGGGACCAAGCCTTGGCACCACTTTCCCCTGCCACCTGGGAGGCTGCTCCCACTACCCTTCTGCCACTGCAGGTCCAGCCATGGTGCAAAGTGCCCCAGGTATGGCTCAGACTGCTGTTTTGGAGAGCTCAAGCCACCATAAGCCCTAGTGGTTTCCATGTGGTGTTAAGCCTGCAAGCACACAGAATGCAAGGACTGAAGGAGGCTTGGCAGCTTCTACCTAGATTTCAGAGGATGTGTGGGAAAGCCAGGATTTCCAGGAAGAAACCTGCTTCAGGGACACAGCACCAGCATAGAGACTCATGTAGGGCAGTACTGAGGGGAAATGTGGGATTTGAGCCCCCCACCACAGAGTTCCCACTGGGCAGTTGTCTAGTGGAGTTATGGGAAGGGGGACATTGCCCTCTAGACCAAAGAATGGTAGAGCCACTGGCAGCTTGTCCTCTGAGCCTGGAAAAGCTGCAGGCGACACTCATCCCTAACCTGTAAGAGCAGTCATGGGGGCTGTACTCTGCAAAGCCACAAGGGTGTAGTTGCCCAAGGTCTTGGGAGCTCAACCCTTGTGTGGGACATGAAGGATTATTTTGGAGATTTGTCTGATCTGCCATTTTGAACTTATGTAGAATCGATTGCCCTTTTTGACTGATTTCTTCCTTTTGGAATGGGAATGTTTACCCAATGCCTGTACCACCATTGTGTCTTGGAATTAAATAACTTGTTTTTAATCTTACAGGCTCATAGATGGAAGATACTTGCCTTGAGTCTCAAATGAGACTTTGGACTTTCGATTGGGTTGATGCTAAAAATGAGTTAAGACTTTTGGGACCACTGGGAAAGGATGATTATAATTTGCAATGTGAGGAGGCATGAGATTTAGGGAGCCAGGGGTGAAATGATATAGTTTGAACATTTTCCCCTCCAAACCTCATGCTGAAATGTGATCCCCAGTGCTGGAGGCAGGGCCTAGTAGGAGGTCTTTGAGTATGGGGATGCATCCCCTCATAAATGGCTTGGTGCCTTCCCCATAGTGGTGAGTTCATGCAAGATTTAGTTGTTAAAGGAAGTCTTGGACCTTCCCCCTTGCTCTCTCGCTCCCTTGTTTACCATGTGATACACTGGCTCCCCCTTTACCTTCTGCCATGATTGTTAGCTTCTTGATGCCTTACCACAAGCAGATGCTGGCACTATGCTCCCTTTACAGCCTGCAGAACTGTGAGCCAAATAAACCTCTTTACTTTATAAATTACCCAGTCTCAGGTATTCTTTTATAGCAACACAAAATGAACGAATACAGAGACTAAAGTTAAATACTGTTCTGTTGGCAATTATTTAGAAGTTCAGTTTCCTTTGTGTATTAACAAAACATTTCTAAACATCTTTATTTCAGTAAATCTAATAAAAATATATATCACTATAAAACAAATTTGATGTTTTCTGCATTACAATATTTTATAAAATAATTAAGCTATTTCAGTGGTGATCTGCTAGCTGATTTCCATTACATAGAGGAAAGAGTCCTGAAGTTAGAGTTAGAAGACTTGGCTTTGAATTCTTATTTGACCTTTTGCCATACAACACAGATTTGGGGTTTTCTCAATCATTCGGACCCTGAGGAAGGAGATAATGAAATTCTTGTGAGAATTATATAACATCATGATATAAAACTCTACTCAACACAGAAAAGTTGTTCAGTATGTTTACTGAATAAAGCAATGAGTGAATAAAGAAAGGAATGAATAAAACCTTTGATTTACATCAGGAAGGCATGAACTTTTTGCACTGGCTCACACTTATTCTCCAACTTTTGCCTCACCACAGCTGGTACAGTTTAGTAACTGTAAAAGAATCCAGCCAGGTTGGCCAGTTCCAGAAGTTATAGCTAAGATTGTGAATGCAAGAAAAATTAACTTGCACACATTTTAAACTCCTAATTTTTCCTTCATTAACATAATTTTCCAATCAACTAGGTTAATCTAGACTGAGAAACTTTTTTTATTAAAGTATAAGTAATTCTCAATGGTAAACTGAGATCATTCACCTCCGACACTAACTCACTTGCTTTTAGACTAACACCGAATTTCATGACTGTGGACTGGCCCTATAAAGTTTATAAAATATTAATAAGGTGTTTGTTAAAGAAAGTAATACAAAGTTTTATTTTATAGGTTTTGGGATAAGGTTCACTTTAACAAATTTTAGGGGTCTTTTTGGATTTCACATTCTAGTGCATCAAATGCATATGATTTCAAATTGGCAATAACAGGGCTCTGACTAGGAAATCACTTACCCAAAGACCCCACTTCCTAATATAATCACCTTGGGATTTAAAATTTCAATATGAATTTGGGGGAGATGAAAACATTCAAACCACAGCACTAAGGTTACACTGCCCACATATAACAGGTTTAGAATAACCCAGATCATTCCAGACTCTAATTCCTGACGAGAATGGAGCACCTGGACTGCTTCCAGTCCTAATCAGCTCCGGACTAGAGAGCCACGGGGCTGTCGAATATACAACTGAGCATTTATTACCCAGAAAGGCAGACAGACATCAAGGATTTGGTTTATCTTCCATCTAAAGACTTCATCACTGGGGTTTTTCTAATCCATTCTTGCACCTTATTCCCGGCAGGACACATAGATTTTAAAGGAAGAATAAAAACCAGTGATTATGTTTCTGTACTAGATATCTGAAAGGTTTCTATGTTAAGATGGAGGGCTGAAATGTGCCTCTCCGACTGCTTCATCTAAAACTTCACTGAAGGATTTTTTTAAAGACACCTCTCAAGTACAGGGAGAACAAGGGAGCAAACATAGCAACCAAATTTTGGAACTGGAATCAGGTGGTCCAGTGGCCCCTGACTTAGCCAACACAACACAGCCAAACCCTGAGCTGACAGTGGAAAAAGCAGAGGGCCAGTGTCATTCCTGCCCAACAATCTTCAAAAGGTACAGGATATAGAAGCAGTAGGGATCTCTGAATCTAGAAGCGAACTGTCGGAAAGGGCTAAAATAACTTTCTGAAAGCTGTTTGAGAGCTAATAAGAGGTTAGCAGAACTAGCTCAGCAAGAAGTTAGCATTCATGAAAATTCTTTAAAAAAATACCTCCTCAAACAGATACATTGCAAAATAAATGCATTGCAAAATAAATGCGTTGCAAAATAAATAAATACATTGCAAAATAGACCCCTTCTATTGTCTACTTCTTGGGGAAAAGTGTATAGGCTGAATTTCAGCACACCCTCCAACCCCCATCTTGTTGCCATTCTACCAGGTTTGTGCAGTGCAAAAACTGTACAGCTTTATAGCCATGTGCAAGAACCTTGAGTCCCTGCATCCCTTCCAATCCATCTGCCTGGAAATTGTCCCTCCTTCACCCTGGCAGGGACACATTCGTAATTGCATCAACTTTTCCAGAATAGAGTCTTGTAAACTCTCAGAAAGGGGTTGCCAGGGAATAACTCTGTTCAATTCATCTTTTCTCGGGAGCTTTCATCTTATGGAGGGAATTAGGTTTGTGCTTTGTACTCCATGTATTTATTTTAACTTTGTTTTCTATAAATACTCAAGAGTGTTTTCTAAAACCAAGGACTTTCTATGACTTAATCACAGTGCATTTAATAAAATGAGAAAATTGAAAATTGTTGATGCAATACTATTATCTAATACACATTCCAGACTTAAATTTTGTTTGTTGTCACAGAGAAAAAAAAATGTTCTTTATAAGCTTCTTTTTTTTATGGATCGAGATCCAATACAGAATTAAGCATTGTATATCATCCTAAGAATAAGTAGTATCTTGTTAGGATATCTTTACCTATGGTTAAGCTATAAAGAAATTATAGAGGCTAGCACAAAAGTCTGTATACTGGTTACTTCTGGGAGGTGAAGGAGGGATGTTTAGGCATCTTCTAAGGTACCAAGAATAATTTATTTCTTGGGTGATAGTTTCACAAGTGTTCATTTTATCATTATTCTTCAAATAGTACATATTTATTTTATATACTTTTTAATAAATAGTACATTTTATATTTTGTTTTCTTTTTAAGAGGAATAATTTAAGGGTCTGCTTTAGGCACAAAAGAGTGTTACTTTTAGTTAAATGGGCTCATATTACTCAGCTTAATCCATGTTAAGAAAAATTTGATATGTTCTTAAGAGTCATCTTGGTGTCAAGAACGAAATATGGTGTTTCTGAAACAGCCTAGGACTGAGTTAACCTCGGCTCTACTACTGGCTAGCTTGGAACTCTGAGCCTCCTTTTGTTAATCTGAAAAATTATGGCATTAATTACTTCAAAGCTTTAGTAAAGATTAGAAGAGATAATTGCATATAGCATCGAGTTAAGATACCTCATTCATACTATGTTATTTTAAAAATATACTTTTCCTCTCCCTACTTTGCCATTCTGTCTCAATTCATCGGTAAACAAGTTTAACATGTAGTAAGGTTTTATTTTTAGCTAAATTTTATTATTTATGGTTCTTTATTTCCCACGACAATGACTTTTTCACTCTCTAAGTTGTTTAGGAAATAAAATCTTTTATATGGAGATAAAATTCTAATTCTTTTCCTTTTCATAGCTTTTCCTGAATTTTATGCTCTATTTCTCTCAAAGTTGCATTCAAAGCATAATGAATCTCTTGGCCTTGCTATACATATTTTCTGAATTGTTTTGCTTTTAATACTGGTTCCAGAGTCAGTTTCTAGCTTTTTGAATTTATACTAGACTTAACTATCAAGTGGGGAGGTTCCCGCTTTTATTTTTGAAAGCAGATATTTGTGAAAGATTGTAATTATCTCTGCCATGAAAGTCCTGTAGAACTCACTCCTAAAACTGGACACCATTTTTGTACTTGTTTGTGTGTGTGTCAGTGTGTATAGTTGGAATTTGTAGATTTTCAACTACTGATTCAATTAATGTTTGTATATTTATTCATTATTCTGTTTTATATGAGGGTATCCATTTTATCCAATATTTTAGAATATTACCATAAAACTTTAAGCATACTATCACTTGTTTGAAAACCCTTCTTTTAGTAATTTAGCTTTTTTGTCCCTATCATTTGTTAATCTCTCTTTTCATTCAATCTTTTCCAGTTTATATATTCTAGCAGATTTTGAAAGAATTGAATTTTGATTTTTAATTAGTATTATCAAAGAACACAGTTGGTATGATAACAGTTTTCTGAAGTTTGTTGAAACTTGCTTTGTGACCCGGTATATAATCAATTTTCACAACTATGTCCTATGTGATTGAGAAAAAAGATTTATTCTTCAATTGTAATGCAGTTGCCCCTCAATATACATGGGAAATCAGTTCCAGGACACCCCCATATATACCAAAATCCATGCCTACTTCAGTCCAGCATTCAGCCCTATGGAGCCCACATAAACAAAAAGCCATTGGTTTACTCAAGTTTCACATCCTGTGGACACTGCATTTTTAATCCACCTTTGGTTGAAAAAAATCCACATTTAAGTAGATGCGCATAGTTCACACCTGTGTTGTTCAAGGGCCAGCAGTATATGACCATTAGATCAAGCTTCTTAGTTGTATTTTTTCCCTATTTTTTTTTTTAAATTTTTAGTTTTACCTACCAATTAGTAGGATACAGGCCTCAAATTCTCTCAGTTGTGAATTTGACAATCTCTTTGTAATTCTCCAATTTTTGTTTTAGATATTTTGAGGCTACATTATTCATTAATTTTTAAAATACAATGTGAAAATCTGTGTTATTATATTTGTTGTGATTAGGACATTTGGATTTAATTTTTTTAATCTCATTTTGCAGTTTCTACTTGGCCTCTTTGTACATGCCTTTTTTTCTTCATCTTGTGCCTCATTTTGAATTCACTGACATGTTTATTACATATTTCCTTCTAGCACATTAAAAGTATTATCAAATACTTCTATTATTTTAGGAGTTACCTTAACATTTCAACATGCATTCTCACATAACACAACTAAAGTTAAGCTCACTCTCTCTTCCCAAATGATCAAAAGCTCTCAGAACACTTAATTATTCCCTTTTGCATTCTAATCCAGATTTTTAACTCTAATTTTTTTTTTTCACAATTGGTCACTGTGATGGTCTTAGTTGTTTTATCTAGCCAATGTTTCATCACATTTACTTATATGATTTCCCAATATATTTGTTCATTACTCCATTTTGCATCTCTGTCCTTCCTTGTGGATTCAGTTCTCTTCATCCCAAAGTTTGCTGTATATCCCACAATGTTCCTTTTGCTCCTTTAGTACATGTCTGTTGGTATTAAATGCTCAATTTTTCTTTGTCCAGAAATGCTTTGTTTCAACTTGTTTGTCAATAATAGTTATGCTGGAAATTAAATTTTCCTTGATGGATCTTTGAAAATACTATTATACTGTTTTCTGGTTTCTATTGTCACTACTCAAAAGTCCGTTTTCAGTCAGTTATTCCTTCGTAGGTAATTCGTCTTTTCTTCCTAAGTTGTTTCAAACATTTCTTTATCTCTCATATTCTGCAGTTGTATTTATCCCGCTTGGAGTTCTTCCACCTTCTAAATTTAAGGATTTAAATCTTTCATTAATTCTAAAAACCTTCAACCATTAACCCTTTGAATATTACCACTCATGGACTCTCTACTCTTTTGTTCTAAATTCTCACTGAATATATATTAGACTTTCTCATTCTTTTCTCCATCTCTTATCCTTTCTGTCATTTCTCCATCATTTTGCCTCTCTTGGTGTATCATTATCGGTGATTTATTCAGATCTAATTTGCAGCTTACAAATTCTCTCTTTAGCTGTGACCAATTTACTGCTTAAACTCTCCATCAGACTTTTCATTTTTGTGATTATATTTTCATTTACTTTTGTATTTTTTATCCAAATATGCCTATTATGTTTGCCTGTCATTTTTAATAATACACCTTGTTTCTTTCTCATGTTATTAGCTCTAGTTTCTATTTCCATCAACATTTTGTTTATACATATGTAACATTTTGAAATTAATAATTCTAATATCTGAAATCTTGGGTGTTGATTATTGAAACTTATAGATTTTGCTGACTCTTGTTCATGATGGCTTGTACCCATTTGTGTTTCATAATTTCTGTTAGTGAGTTTTTATTCATGGGACCTTATCTGTAGTCATCTTTACCATACTTAGTTAAGGGCTCTTACTTCCAGAAAGGCTTTTTGTTTGGTTGCTCCAAATGTCTGAGGGGCACTGCAACTGAGGACCTCTTTATGTTAATGCCTTGGGCTTGACTTTGCAGAAACCGTGCAAGTGCTGTGGGGAGCTTTTTCCGGCTATCCAGATCTCTGACCAAGACAGATCCATTTTTTTTTATCTCCCTTTGCCAGAAAAAATTTTCAAAGCCTACCCTTACACTGAGTGAGCTTCTGGCATTATACAGTAGGGTCTTGACTCTTCATTGCTCAGCCTAAGGTTTACTTTCTATCCCCAAAAGACGCTTTAAAGACAGATTCTTGGTTACCAAGATTGGCTAATGCCCTCTGAGTACCTGCAGATTTACTGCCTAGTTACTAGCCTAGTTTCATTTTGTGTGTGTGTGTATGTGTGTGTGACTCTGGCCCTCAAAAATCTTGTTTTACTTTCTATAGGCTTAGCTGTGCACTTGAGAAAATATTTCTTATACTTTATTTATTTCTAGGCATTTCTTGTCATATTGTAGAAAATATAAACTTTTAATGATTTTCTTAACTCTCCATTCCAAACCCCATTCTGTGGTAGTCTTTTCTTTTCTTTTCATGCCCCACTAACCCATCCCAGGTACAGCAGTAGCCACCACAGCAGGAACAATCATCTTCCCGTAAAGGATCATCACATTCCTCTAAGGGTCCACTTCTCTACACTCTGACCTAAAACATTTCTTTACTCAGACAACAAGTCTTGATGATAGCACAGCTCCAACTCATCTGCATTTCATTTATTTCCCAAGATTCTTGTCAACCTACGGATGTTCTTAAATTCACAGATGAATATGGGGAAAAGGGGGAGGAGGGCAGCAGTGTTGACAAGGTTCAGAATAGACTTTAATAAGAATTTTTTCAATCCTGCTTCATGTCTGCTAGGATATATGAAAATGAAGACATGTAATAAATTCTCTCAATTGTAACCAAACAGATACAGTCACAGGTCACTTGACGATGGGGATACATTCTGAGAAATGCATCATTAGGTGATTTAGTTGCTGTGTGATATCCTAGAGTGTATTTACACAAATCTAGATGGTATAGATTACTACACACCTAGGCTCTATGGTATACCCTATGGCTCCTATGCTATAAACCTATACAGCATGTTACTGTGCTGAATACTGTAGGCAATTGTAATAAAATGATAAATATTTGTATATCTAAACATAGAAAAGGTAGAGTAAAAATATGGTATAAAAATATAAAATGCCATACTTGTGTAGGGCACCCTTACCATGAATGGTGCTTGCAAGACTGAAAGCTGCTCTGGGTGAGTCAGTGAGTGAGTGGTGAGTGAATGGGAGTGTCTAGTGCACTACTGTAGACTTTATAAACATTACACTTAAGCTATGTGAAATTTACACTAAAAACGTTCTTTCTTAGATAAAAAATTAAACTTAGCTTACTATAACTTTTTTCCACCTTATAAGCCTTTTACTTTTTAACTTTTTGACTTCTGTAATAACAGTTAGTTTTAAAACACAAACACATTGTTCAGCTGTACAGAAAATATCTTTTCTTTGTATCCTTATTCTATAGGCTTTTACTATTTTAAATTTTAGGTTTTCTTTTTTTTAACTTTTAAACTTTCTTGTTAAAAAGACAGGAACACACACATTAGCCTAGGCCTACACAGGGTCATGATCATCAATATTACTGTCTTCCACCTCCATATCTTGTCCCACTGAAAGGTCTTCAGGGGCAAGAACATGCATGGAGCTGTCATCTCCTATAATAACAACATATTCTGAAATATCTTCTGAAAGACCAACCTATGACCGTTTTAAAGTAAATTCCTTAAAAATAAGTAGATGGAGGACACTCTAAAATAACCGTAAAAAGTATAGTAAGTAAATACTAAACCAATAACATAGATGTTCATCATCATTCTCAAGTATTATGTACTGTGTATAATTGTACTGCCAGACTTGTATACTACTGGCAGCACAGATCTGTTTACACCAGCATCCCCACAAATACAAGAGTAATGCATTGTGCTATGATGTTATGACATCACTAGAGAACAGGACATTTTCAACTCCATTATAATCTTATGGGATCACTGTTATATATGCAGTCTGTCATTGACCGAAACATCATTATGTGGCACATGACTGCACTTCAAAAAGAAGTGCTTGAGTTATGATTTAAACAGATAACATATAAAATGGAACTTTAAAATAAACATACATTCTAAAACCTTATCATAGACCCTCAAGAGCTCTTAAAAAAATCTAATCACAGAGGACAAAAATTAACATTAACATATATAATTTTCCTTACATGGACATAAAGATGGAAACAATAGACACTGGGGACTCCAAAAGCAGAGAGGCAGGGAAGGGGATAAGGATTAAAAAAATACCTATTGGATACTATGTTCACTATTTGGACATAGGTTCAACTGAAGCCCAAACCTCAGCATCACACAATATATCCAAGTAATAAACCTACACATGTATGCCTTGAGTCTAAAATAAAATAAAACATGTGTTTTTCCTGACAGCTTGTCTCAAAATCCACTTTCAATATTCTCTCAAAGGCCAGGTGTGGTGAATTTTGCCTGTAATCCTAGCACTTTGGGAGACTAAATTGGGAGGATCTCTTGAGGCTAGGAGCTTAAGAACAGCCTGGACAGCATAGTGAGACTCCATCTCTTAAAAAAAAAAAAAATTAAGTTAGCCAGGCATAGTTGAGCATATCTGTAGTCCTAGCTACTTTGGAGGCTAAAGAAGGAGAATTGCTTGATCCCAAGAGTTCATAGTTACAGTGAGCTATGACGTGCCACTGTACTCCAGCCTGAATGACAGAATGAGACCTTGTCTCTAAAAACTATGTATCTATGTATCTGTCTGTCTGTCTGTCTATCTATCTATCTAATCTAGTCTCTCAAAATTTTGGTTTTAAAACTTTGGGAAAGACCTGATGAATCTCCAGTGTAGCATTAGTTTTGAAATTTACACAAATATATAGGAAATATTCTTCCTGAGGTATACAAACATATATGAATGTTAGCAACATAATAATGGTCACCCCAAGTATGTAACACAATATATGTGTTCTTTCATACAGACTGTAGTCACTCCTGGATTCTTTCATACAAATTTACTCCAAACTCTTAAATCCATGCCATAAATTAACAATGAATGACTAGCTAATGAATTTTCAACACAAGGACTAAAAGGAATTCCTATCAGTTATTTCAAACATGCAAACCAGTAAACCTTAAACACCTTTCAAGAAGCATAGGTCTTGCCAGGAAAAAGGAGCAACATATTTAATTTGCACACTCCTCTCCAAAAATGTCCTATATCCTACTCAAATAAGGGTAGAACAGTACTTTATTCCCAGAGAAGCTACTAGAAAGAGTTAACTACATTTGTTCTCTTCTTCTTCAACTCCTACTCAGTTCTGCACCCAAAACTCTAGTTTCTGCCTTCAATATTTCACTGACACTGCCCTGGGTAAGGCCAACACCAACCTCTGTTTTTGCCAAATCCAGTGAACATATTTCCATACTCATTTGTGATTATTTGCCCACCTGATTTTCATAATACTTTCCTCTCCTTCTGTTTCTAAACAAATCTCCTGTCTGTATCTCCCTTAAATGCTGCTGCTTTCCTGGGTTCTGACTTTTTTATTCTCAAACTACATGATCTAGCTGAGAAATCTAATGGAAACCTAGAGTTTTAACTAAAACTTTCATATTGATGCTCACTAAATTTCTCTCTGTAGCTAAGATTTTTTTCTTGAGCTCAAGACCTGCCCTCTGGACACTTTTCTTTGTATGTCTGATAAGTACTTCAGGCTATACAAGACCGAAAATGAGATCATTATCTAGCCTGCTATACCTCCAATCCTGAATCCTTGAACTCTCTGTCTGAAAGTCAACAGTAACATTATCCTACCACCCATCAAGTGAGACATTTAAAGGAGAATCCACCTCTTTTACTCTCTAGAGGCAATTACTCATCAGAACCTACCAAAATCCTAGCTCTGTAACATCATTTCCTCTCAATCACTATTTCTGCTGTCATGACTGAGGAACTCACTATACTTCCTATTGACTCTTGCAGCAGTCATCTGATTCATCTTCATGCCTCTAGCTTTGTACACCTACCTTTCACCAGTCTAACCTCTCTACTGCTGTCAGGGTGGTCCTTCTAACATGCAAATCTGAACACATCACTCCTCTGCTTAAAATTCTTCAGTAGTTCCCAGTCATGTTTCCCAAACTTTTCTTTCCCCTAGAGGTTCTGATTCATTAGATCAGAACTAGAACTTAAGGTCCTATATTTTAATGAGAGCCCCAGGCACTTCTTATAATTAGGCAGGGCAACTTTGATCCAAATAATTAAGTCTCAACCTTTTGCATAGCATGTAAGTCCAGGCTCATCATTCCTGCCTGCCTTCCCCAGAACCCCTCAATACATACACTGAAGTTAACGTTTAACTACACTGAGTCATATATAATTCCCCAAAGTGCCATAATGCCATGCTGTCTTACACCTTATCACCTTTGTGTGGGCTGCTTCCGCTGCCTACAATGCAGTCTCTGGCTTATTCATTGGTCCTGCAATTTTTGGTCAAAACATTGCCTCATGTATGAAGCCTTGGATTTTCTCAATAAAATTTAGAGATGCCTTCTCCTGTGTACCCACAAATTTTGTGTATATCCTCATTACAGCATTTTACTCTACCCCTATCCTTCCATTATAATTATTTAGATCTACATTGACCCATTAGACTAGGGGACTTGAGGGAATAGAAAGCTTTATCTTCTTATCCATAACATTTTGCACAGAGGCTAGTATTAAATGTTAGAGAAATTACCAAATAAATGACCAAAAGACACATTAATGAAAAGTATTGGCATGGATTCTAGCTTCATTCTACCAATAACTAGATGTCTCATCACAGAACAAGTAGCACACCCTCTCATAACCTCAGTTTCCTCACATAGAAAAGTGACAAATTTAACACATGATTTCTTTTGGTTTATTATTTAATATTTTATTATGAAAAATTCAAACATACACAAAAGTACAAAGAATGGTATACTGAACCCTCTAGGGCACACATCTACCTTTAATCATTATAGACTCCTAGTCAATATTTTCCTGTATACCTCCACCCACTTGTCCTTCTTCAGATTATTTTAATGCAAATTCCACCTATCTATCATTCAACCCATAAATATTTTAGCATGTATTTCCAAAAATAAAGACTCCGTTTAAATCTTTAACATAATACTATAATAACACCTAGGTAGATTGAATCAAGGGTCCTAATTCTTAACACACATCCTCTTATTAGTATTATTCATCCATACCTTGATTTGGCATCAAGTATTCCCTACTTCTTGAATTTGAGTTTGGCCATATGATGTGTTTTGGCTGTGTCCCCACCCAAATCTCATCTTGAATTGTAGCTCCCATAATCCGCACATGTCATGGGAGGGAGGTAATTGAATCATAGAGTGGGTTTTTCCCATGCTGTTCTCATAATGAATAAGTCTCATAAGATCTGATGGTTTTATAAATGGCAGTTCCCCTGCACATGCTCTCTTGCCTGCTGCCATCAAAGATGTGCCTTTGCTCCTCCTTCACCTCCCATCATGATTGTGAGGCCTCTCCAGCCACGTGGAACTGTGAGTCAATTAAACCTCTGTTTTTTGTATTAATAAATTTCCCTGTCGGGTATTTCTTCATAGCAGTTTGAAAATGAAAATGGATTAATACAGTAAATAGGTACTAGGAGTGAGATGCTGCTATTAAGATACCCCAAAATATGGAAGCAACTTGCAACTGGGTAACAGGCAGAGGTTGGAACAGTTTAGAGGCCTCAGAAGAAGACAGGAAGATGTGGAAATGTTTGAAGCTTCCTAGAGATTTGTCAAATGGTTTTGACCAAAAAATCCAGGTTGAGGTGGTCTCAGATGCAGATGATGAAAATTTTGGGAACTGGAGCAAAGGTGATTCATGTTATACTTCAGAAAAGAGACTGGTAGCATTTTGCTTCTGCCCTAGAGATTTGTAGAACTTTGAACTAGAGAGAGATGATTTACGTATCTGGCGGAAGAAATTTCTAAGCAGCAAAGTATTCAAGAGGTGACTTGGGTGTTCTTAAAAGCATTCAGTTTTATTGATTCACAAAGATGTGGTTTGGAATTGAAACATATGTTTAAAAGGGAAGCAGAGCATAAAAGTCCAGAAAATTTGCAGCCTGACAATGCAATAGAAAAGAAAAACCCAATTTCTGAGGAGAAATTCAAGCCAGCTGTAGAAATTTGCAGAAGTAACAAGGAGCCAAAGGTTAATTGCCAAGACAATAGGGAAAATGTCTCCAAGGCATTTCAATGGTCTTCATGGCAGACCCTCCCATCTCCAAGCTGGGAGGCCTAGGAGGAAATAATGATTTCATGGGCTGGGCCTAGGGCCATGCTGGTTCATGCAGTCTCAGGACTTAGTGACCTGTGTCTTAGCCATGGCTAAAAGGTGCCAACATACAGCTCAGGCTGCTGCTTCAGAGGGTGCAAGCCCAAAGCCTTGGCAGGGTACATCTGTTACTGTGTGAGCTGAATCCATTGTTGGCTAACCTACTGTGAACATTTTTAGAAGTCTTTTTATAGAAATATATTTTCACTTCTCTTGGGAAATTACCTGGTTGGTAAATTTTTGTATCAAAGGTTAGGTGTATCTTTTGTTTTACAGACAATGATGCTTCCTGTTTCCAAAATGACTGTACCATTTTACATTCCTACTCGCAGTGTCTAAGAGTTCTGGTTACTCCACATTACTCAAATGAGTTAAGACTTTGGGGGACTGCTGGGAAGCATTTTGGCATTTGGTTTTGAAATGTGAGGATATGAGATTTGGGAGGGGCCAGGGTGGAGTGATATGGTTTGACTGTGTCCCCGCCCAAATCTCATTTTGGATTGTAGCTCCCTTAATCCCCACATGTGGTGGCAGGGACAGTGGGAGGTCACTGAATCATGGGGTTGGCAGGAGGTGGTTCCTATGCTGTTCTCATGATAGTGAATAAGTCTCCTGAGATTTGATGGTTTTATAAAGAGCAGTTATGTAAGATGTGCCTTTGCTCCCTCTTCACCTTCTGCCATGATTGTGAGGCCTCCTCAGCCATGTAAAACTGTAAGTCCATTAAACCTCTTTTTTTAAATAAATTACCCAGTCTCGGATATTTCTTCATAGCAGTATGAAAATGGACTAATATAACATGTGAATTGCTTTCATCACAGGGATGTTAGGGGACATCATCCAAAAAAAACTTGAAAACTTATATGACTGGGCTTACCTGTACATTCTCCTGCTTTCACATGAGAGGCACATGCCTCCAATAACCATTGGTCCAAGAAAGATAGGAAATACATGGAGAAATCCTGGTTCCTATCTGAAGCTTAGAGCCACCCCAACAAACAGAAGTCTGAGGAAGAGCCACTCCAAGCAGCTCACAAACACATGAACAAGAAATAAATGCCTATTGCTGTATGCCACTGATACGTTATGGTTGTTTGTTATTATGCTGAAAAAAAGACTACAGAAGTTAACAGTAAGTCCTTAATATCAAATACACAGAATGTTAACCAAATGGTTTTTTATGTACACTTATTTATGGGTTTAGAGGTAAAATTTGCATACAATGAAATGCATAAATTCTAAGTATAATTCTAATGTATAGATATGCAGTGGTTCTGCATATCTTCTTCACTTTGACCTTTCTCGTGGATATGTAGTGGTATTTCGTTGTGGTTTTAATTTGCCTTTCCCACTTCTATGATGATGTGGAAAGCTTTATCTTGTGTTTGCTGGTTATTCATGGATCTTCTTTTGTGAAGTATCTGATCAAATCATTTGCCAACTTTTATCAGATCATTTTGGCATATTATTATATAATTGTAGGAGATTTTATAAATCTTGAATAAAATCATTTGCTATTTTGAAATATTTTCTTTCAGTCTATAATCTACCTATTCAAGTTTTAAAATGTCTTTTAGAGGTTAAACTTTTTATTTTGCAATCACTGTTTCTTCAATGATAACATCGTGAATATCTATGCTACAGTATCACACAATTACTGACATCCATATAGTCAAAACCCAACAAAAAAATAAAAAATATATCTTAAAATATTCAAATCTCCAAAAAGCGAGAAAGAAGGAAGAGGAACACAATATTAAAGAGATTAATAAAAATGAATCATAAAATATTGACCTAACTAAATCGAATGTCTTTTCATTTTAATGAACTCAACACTTCATGATTATCCTAGTAAGTTTCTTGGAAGAAATCAATAAGCTGGTTCTAAACTGCATATAGGAAGGCAAAAGACTTAGAATAGCCAAAATATTTTTTTTCAGTTGGAGTGCTTACCCTCTCTGATTTTAGGACTTACTTCAAAGCTACGCTTGTAAAAGCAGTATGATAATGACCTAAGACCTACAGATCAATGAGACAGAACTCAGAAGTAGTATCAAAGTATCTTTGTTAATAAATAAAATTGAATTACCCCTAAGTAATTATATGGGAAGGGAAGTTTTTCCAAAAGATGGTGCTGAAACAACTACTTTTCCCACAAGGAAAAAAACAAAATCCAAGCCTTTCCCCTCTCCCTGCTGTGGCAACATATAAAAAATCAAGTATTATGAAATAGATTATAGACCTAACAGTAAAAGCCCAAATCATAAAATTTCTAAAAGAAAAAAAGGGAGAAAATCTTTGTGATATTGGGTAAGATAAATATTTCTTAAACAGGCCACATAGAATACAAACATAAAAGAAAAAATAAATTAGATGCACTCTACCTAAATGTAAAAACATGAGCTCTTAAACATGGTTAAGAGAGCAAAAAGGCCAGACACAGACTGGGAGAAAATACTATCAAAACACATATCAGGAAAAAGTTTATAACTAGAACATATAGAGAATATTTACAACTCAATAATAAGACAGCCCTGAATATTTTTAATGGACAAAAGATTTAAACAGACATTTCATGAAAGAGGATCAACATCCAATACATGTGTGAAAAGATGTTAGCCACTAGACATCAGAAAAACACAAATTCAAACTGCAATGAGATATCACTACACACTCACTTGAAACAAATGTTAAAAAGGCAGACAAAGCGCACAGCTGAAGACCAACAGGGGAAGCAGCGGGGGCCAGTGCAGACGTGAACGACTCTGTCTGACAGCTTTGGGGAGAGCCTTGGATCTCCCAACGCAGAGGTTGAGATCTGAGAACGGACAGACTGCCTGCTCAGGTGGGTCCCTGACCCCTGAGTAGCCTAGCTGGGAGACATCCCCATTAGGGGCAGTCTGACACCCCTCTCCTCACAGGGTGGAGTACACCCCTGAGAGGAAGCTTCCAAAGGAAGAATCAGACAGGTACACTCGCTGTTCAGCAATATTCTATCTTCGGCAACCTCTGCTGCTGATACCCAGGCAAACAGGGTCTGGAGTGGACCTCAAGCAATCTCCAACAGACC
>NW_016804208.1:1210035-1242671 GCF_001698545.2 Rhinopithecus bieti | reverse complement strand
TCCTTTGTAGGGACATGGATGCAGCTGGAAACCATCATTCTTAGCAAACTATCACAAGAAGAGAAAACCAAACACCGCATGTTCTCACTCATAGGTGGGAACTGAACAATGAGATCACTTGGACTCGGGAAGGGGAACATCACACACTGGGGCCTATCATGGGGAGGGGGGAGGAGGGAGGGATTGCATTGGGGAGTTATACATGATATAAATGATTAATTGATTGGTGCTGACGAGTTGATGGGTGCAGCACACCAACATGGCGTAAGTATACATATGTAACAAACCTGCACGTTATGCACATGTACCCTAGAACTTAAAGTATAATAATAATAATAATAATAATAATAATAAAAAAGGCAGACAATACAAAGTGTTGGTGAGGATGTAGAACAGCTAGTATCTCGTATCTTGCTGGTTTCATTTGCACGGTAATACAATCACTTTGGAAAACATTTTGGCAGTATCTTATAAAAAGTTAAATGTTTACTTATTCCAGACATTTATCCAAGATAAATATTTTGTGTCACTTGCGTCAAAATAACTTACATACATATGAACGATAGTAGCAGCATTATTAAGAACCCAAAACTGGAAACATAAATATCGTTCAACTAGTACATAAAGAAATTGTGACATAGCCATACTATGGACTATATTCAGCAATGAAAAAGAACAAACTGCAGGTACATGCATCAACAAGCATGAATCATAATAGCATCATACCAAGTGAAATAAGCCAGACACAAAGGTGATAAGAGGGCAGATCAGTAGGTGCCTACGCATAGTAATCATCTGTGGAGGTAATCAACTGCAAATGGACCAGAAAAAACCTTTTGAAATCATGGAAATTACTTGATTGTGATATTGGTTACACAACTGTACACAACTCCCAATGTCATCAAACTGCACAAAATGGGACAATGTATTGTACCTCAATTATACCTCAAAAAAGCTAAGAACATACATATGAGAAATGCAATAAATCATAATATCAACAACAAAATCCTCTAATTATGAAACTATTTTGTTTTCCTTAAAAGGGAAAAAAATAATGAATGAGCAAGAGTTCCACCCATTCCTTCTTTCTACTAGAAATAAATGAATCAGTCTGGATGAAGTATTCATCAAAAGTGATGCCATGCTATAATTGAGCATAAGAAGAGTACAAATTAAAGTTATTTATGTCTAAAATTTCCTTCCAAAGCTTCAAATGATTCAGAGAAAAGAGAACATTGACATAATCATGTGAAATTCAATAGCTTTTAGTCCTGGTTTCTTCATTTGGGTTCTCTTTATTTTGGTGCTCTCTGAGGTCCTTTGTCAAGTCCTCAGCCTCTCTCAAAAACAGTACACACTCCCTTCCCCCAAGTACTATCTTGACCTGTAGTGGAAGGGAAAGCCATCAATTAAAAGCTTCAGTATAACACTTTCACCGTTATTAAGTCATTGCTTCATTCATGTGAGAAAAAAAAATTATTCAGTGCTTGAATGTTAGGGGCAGCATGAGGAGGAATGAGGCTGTTCAGGAGTTAGCTATGTGAGTACCAAGTGTAAATTAATGTGGAGGGATATAAAAGTATGCTTATATAAAATATTAAACGTATATGTCTGTCTTCGTTGAACAGTGACTATATGCCACAGTTCTCTCATTTAGTGTTCCCATCAACCCTATCACCTAGGTTTATGTTATTATCCCATTTTACAGATGAGGAAATGGAGACACAGAAAAACTAAGAATCTTGTCCAACCCATGCATAAACCCCCTGCTCTTTTAAGCAGAATAGATAACACAACCCTAGCAGAAATAAGGAAATGAGTAAGTGAAACGAAATAAGAGGCATTGTTCCTGCCTTTAAGCAGCTCACAATCTTACAGTCTAACAATATAAAACAGGCACCTTGAGAGCTTCAAGAATAATGAGATGCCACACTGGGTGCATGTGTACAAGTATGTGTCTGTATGCATAACAAGTAGGTTACTGACAGACATGTCAAAAGAGACAGATAATGAAAATACAATGGCCACAATTTGAAATTAGATATTAAAATTAAAACCATTTATCCCCTTAGAAATTTTCTGAGTTGCTGAGAAAATAGCAAAATCTGATTGGGAATAGTTTTGCTTTATTTTCAAATTTTTCTGTAATATTTATTCTATTTATTATAAACACCTTAATGATAGGTAGAGTGCCATTTAAGCACTTTAAGTCCCTCAATGTGTTACTGAAGCTAACATGAAAATATTGTTTAAATGCTAATCATGTTTGTGGACATGTTAAGTTTTTAAGAATCCGAAATAAGCAGGCATTTGAGTTCTGACTCTTAAAAACCCATTTAGTTTTTTAATCTAATGTTGATGTCACCTTTTCTCTAACACGTCTATTCCAACTAAATTCATATTAAATTTCAAATTCATAAGACAATGCAGAAAACATAGGGTGTGCTTGTCAAACGGGTGGCTTCAGGAAGAGTCATCTTAACCTAAAACCCAAGAGATTAGTCTGGACCCAGGTAAAGAAAAAAGATGGAAGGAATAGACAGGAAGAAGGAAGGCGGGAGAAAGGGAAGGAGGGAGGGAGAGAGGGAAGGAAGAAGGGAAAAAGGAAGATAGAAAAGGAAGAAGGAGGGAGGGATTCCACTTTTCCAGACTCCTGTGGTTGGAGGGAAGGACCTTCCACCAGAAGTTTGTTCTTTATGTATCCATCACTTCTGAACTTCATCTTGGCCATGGACTCTTAGTCAAATCATTAACCTCTTTGAGCCCTAATTTTCTCATCTGCAAATTACAGATAATTGCAGTAATTCCAATCTTTTCAGGCAAGACTTAACTGTGACAATACGTGTGAAAGCAATTGAAAGCCTCTAAAATATCTTACAAATATTCACCTATTGGGGGCCTGTGTGTTTAAATAGCATCGCCACTGGCCACTGCCAAGTTTTTGGGGAATAAGCATAGAACTTTACCCTATTCGAAACTTAACTCCCCTGATTCCTCTCTGCAAGCAGCCTGAACGTTGGGAGATCCAGCAGGAAAGGAGAGCAACCCTCAGAATCAGGATGGAACTCGATGCCAATGATGGGAGGAGAGTGGAAACAGGGAGAGCTGGACTGAGAGACTGTTTAATGTTCAAAACCAGTGCCAAGCTAAATTAGAAACAGGAGTCTACATACCTGTAACTTACCTCATCGGTATATAATTTGTAACCTGAGATCCCCTTACAGAGAAGTAAAAATAGCAAGGCTCTCAAGCAGCCTTGTGCTCTGCTGAGTGCAAGGGCAGGGTGGGGGAGGGCCAGCACTGGGGAAAGATAAAAGGGCCAGGCAGAGAATGCCAATCATGTGGTCTTGGCAAATACACCTTCTCCCCTATACCCTGGGTGATGGCATGGGGAATACAGCCAAGAGAGGTGACATCAGGAGGCTGACAAGCAAACCTTTCAGGCAGAGGAGGACCTGTTGCCCTAGAGTCACCTGTTTTTGGTTTTTGTCATAGGCCCTATGACATTTCCTCAAAGGGAAGTGTCACTGAAGTTCTGAGCCTGCCTAATCCTGCCATGATCAAGGCAAGTTAACTAGTCCAGGAAAGGCCAGTACTCAGGCAGGTGCAGAGCAGATGAGTCTGTTTTCAAGTTTTGTAGTTCGCTCCCAGAACCCTGGAAGAGATGATTGCTGCATAGTTGTCTCACTCTCTGTGAACACATTTTTCTCTCACTGGGTCAGTGAGCTTGGAAACCTTCAGAGAACAGTTTGTTTCCTTCCTTCAATTTAGGGTATAGTACCTCTCAAATCAAGTCTATGCCATTTTAATATCACCAGTTGTGCAAGTGATAGCGGAAAGCCTTGTCCTTCCTTAACTCCTGCTGCATGGAAAAAGTGACAAAGTAGAAAGGAGAGGAAGCTTATTTTTTAATTAATCATATCAAAAATTAGTACCTGGGCATGTCTCAGCATTCTTTGTAATGATTATATATTGGATGCTATTAATATAACAAATGCAATATTGAGAGTTTCTAATGTTGAATCAACACTATCTTTGTAAACTAAACCTTACGAAGAAGAAGAAGAAAGAAGAATGAAGAAAGAAGGAAGAAAGAAGAAGGAGGAGGAAGGAGGAGGAAGGAGGAGGAAGGAGGAGGAAGGAGGAAGGAGGAAGAAGAAAGAAGGAATAAGGAAGAAGAATCAGCAGAATCAGAGATGTTAGATCTCAGAACGGTCCCACAATTTCAAATTCTCTAAAAAACAAAACAAAACAAAACAAAGAAACCCAAACCAAGACATTAAACTAAATAATCAGTGCCTATTGGCTAGGCAAATTGCTCTCTAATGTTTTGAATATGTTTCAGTCTTAATTTGTAAAACTCTGTTTATGTAAATGGGTTTTGTTCATTCATTTTGCAAGAACTCAAATATTCTTCCAGTTACCATTTGAAGAGAAGGTAATTTTTGTTTCAAACTGCCTCCTGTTCATAAATAGGTTCATCAAGTCTTATTTATTATGAAGAATCAAGAGAGAACTGCAAGCTCTTCATGGCTTTCCTAAGAAAAGCAACCAGAAACAACATAACAGAGTAGAAACAAAGAAGAAACGGGGCTATCCAGACCTGGATTTGAATCCTGGCTTTGCTCCATAAGAAATATAACACCTGAGAGACTTAAATAACTTTTCTGAGCCTCACTCAATTGCCTTTCCTATAGTAATGGGAACAGTAGTGCCTACCATACTGGGTTATTTTAATGATTTGGTAAAATGGCATATGTAAAAGCCCCTAGAAACAAACTGTCCAATAGAAATATCATGCAAGCCACATATGTCATTTTCTAGTAGCCACATTTTAAAAGGCAAAAGAAACTGGGAAAATTAATTATAACAACATATTTTCTTTAATCCAATATATTCAAAATATTATCATATCAAAACCCAATCAGTAGAAAAGCTTATGTTAATGAAATATTTTACATTCATTTTTTTCTACGAAGATTTCAAAAGCCAGTGTGTATTTCACACTTACAATACACCTCAATTTGGACACTAAATTTTCATAGGAAATGCTTGATCTATATTTAGATTTCTTAAGATTTACAGTTGAAAAAACAGATTCACATACCCAAGTTGTTCCAAAATACTTAAAGTTTTCCAAAACTGAACCAAATATCGGTGTTTTAAATTTAAAATAATCAAGATTAAACAAAATTTAAGTCAGTTCCTCAGCCACACTAGCTCCCTTTTAGGTGCCTAGTAGCCATATGTATCTAATGGCTACTGCACTGGACCTTGAAGCCCTAGAGCAATGTCTGGTACTTAGTAAGTGCCCAATGAATGACATATTTTCTGCTGCCCACTAATATCTTATTTTAATCCAAAGTTTGCTTAGCACTGAAGTTTCAACTTTGAAAGCAATGTGAACAACATCTATGATAGGCTTGCCCTAGCCTGGGACCCAAGCACTAAGGTGGCGTAATTTCTACTTGCCATTCCACAAATCACCCAAAATGATCTTCTGGAACTGCAACCATCAAGCTGTTATAGTTTTTTAATTCATTTCACTACTCCATATTGCTCACAACACACCCTCCTGGTTTGTCCTATCTCAGATGACAAATAATAATATGAAAGCCTCCATCGTATGCCAAATATGAAAATACCACTGAAAGAATCAGCTTCACCAATCAAAAATCAGTAGCATTTATATACACTAACAATGAGCCACCTGAAAAAGAAATTAAGAAAACAATCCCGTTCAGAATGGCATAAAGTAAAATAAAAATGAAACATCTAGGAGTAAATTTAACCAAGGAGGTGAAAGATCTATATGCTGAAAACAATAAAACATTGATGAAAGAAATCAAAGAAGACACAAATTAATGAAAAAATATCCCATGTTCATGGGTTGGAAGAGTATTGTTAAAATGTCCATACTACCCAAAGCAATGTACAGATTCAATGTAATCTCTATCTGAATACTTGTAATAGTTTCACAGAATTAGAAAAAACAACCCTAAAATTGTATATAACCACCAAAAACTCTGAATACCCAAAGCAGTCTTAAGCAAAAAGAACAAAGCCAGAGGCATCACACGACCTAACTTTAGAATATATTGCAAAGCTATAGTAATCAAAACAGCATCATACTGGCATAAACAGACACAACTACCAATGGAAGACAATAAAGAACCCAGAAATAAACCCACATATTTATAGTCCATTGACTTTTGACAAAGGTGCCAAAAGCACACAATGGAAAAAAGGGCAGTAGTTTTAGGAAAGCTAGATATCCACATGCAGAAGAATGAAACTGGACTCTTACCTCATACCTAATGCATAGAGTAAAGACTTGAGCACAAGACCTGAAACTGCCACACTATTACAAGAAAATACAAGACAAAAGCTCTACAACATTGGTCTGGGCAATAATTTTGTCAGTATGACCCCAAAAGCACAGGTAACAAAAGCAAAAATAGAGAAATGGGATTATATCAAATTAAAAAGCCTCTGCACAGCAAAGTAAACAACAGAGTAAAGAGACAACCCACAGATTGGGAGAAAATATGTTCAAACCATATATCAAATACATGGATAGTATTAAAAATATATAAGGAAGCCAAACAACTTAATAGCAAGAAATCAAATAACTCTTTGTAGGGACACGGATGCAGCTGGAAACCATCATTCTCAGCAAACTATCGCAAAGACAAAAAACCAAACAACCTATGTTCTCACTCATAGGTGGGAACTGAACAATGAGAACACTTGGACACAGGAAGGGGAACATCACACACTGGGGCCTGTCATGGGGTGGGGGAAGTGGGGAGGGATAGCATTAGGAGATATACCTAATGTAAATGACAAGCTAATGGGTGCAGCACACCAACATGGCACATGCATACATATGTAACAAACCTGCAGGTTGTGCACATGTACCCTAGAACTTAAAGTATAATTTTTAATAAGTTTAAAAAAAATAAAAATAGGCAAAAGACCAGAATAGACATTTCTCGAAAGACATACAAATGGCCAACAGACATAGGAAAAATGCTCAACATCACGAATCATCAGGGATATGCAAATTAAAACTACAATGAGATATTATGTCATAACTGTTGGAAGGGCTATTATCAAAGGCGAAATATGGTGAGTGTTGGCAAGGATGTGAAGAAAAGGGAACCCTGGAACACTGTTGACAAAAATGTAAATTAGTGCAGCTATTGTGTAAAATACTGTGGCGGTTCCTCAGAAAACTAAAAATAGAACCATCATTAGATCCAGCAATCTCACTACTGGGTATATATCCAAAGGAACTGAAATCAGTATGTTGAAGAGACATCTGCATTCCCATGTTCATTGCAGCATTATTCATAAAAGCTAAGATGTGGAATCAACCTAAGTGTCCATCAATGGATGAATGGATAAAGAAAATTCGGTATATATACACAATGTAATACTATTCAGCCTTAAAAAAAAAAAAAAATCCTATCATTTGTGACAATATGGATGAACCTGGAAGACACTATGCTAAGTAAAATAAGCCTGGCAAAGAAAGACAAACACTATATGATCTCACTTACATGGGGAAGCTAAAAAAGTCAAATTTACAGAAGTACTTAAGTCAAATTTATATAATGAGGGTTATCAAAGGTTGGGAGTGAGGGAATGGGGAGACATTGACCAAAGGGTACAAAGTTTCAGTTAGGCAGAAGGAATACAAACAGCATGATGACCATTGTAAATAATAATGTATTATATATTTTTAAACAGCTACAATAATAGATTTTACACGTGTTCACTAAAAATATCTGAGATGATACATTATTTAGCTTGACACAATCATTTCACAATTATCAAAACATCACATTGTACTCCATAAATAAAAAATATATAGCCATGTGCCAATTTAAGAAATCCATAATTCACCTTTATAAAACATCCCCTCCCTGGAATTGTACAAAGAGCTTTTTGAATGCCACAGCTGTTAGTCCGAAGCTTTCTGAGCCATGAATATCTGACCTGCTTTCAAGAAGGCAGGCTAGTAAAAGAACTAAACCTCACTCTGCTTTTCTTTAATTCCTTAAGGATGTAGAAATATGAGAAAAAAAAATTAATGGAAGATTCAAATGTTTGGACTAGATCTGTAATCATAGTCCATGGTTCTTGCAACGAATGTACACTTTGAGTTGTGAGGACCCCGATACTTTCCCCAGATCTCCACAAAAGACAGTGTTAGATCTGTCATGATCCAAAATGCATGGTACAGTGGTTAATAACTTCCTAGGTGTAATGAATATCTGCTCTTGCTGCCCACCCAGTATCCCTTCCCCATACCATTGATAACATTTCCCTGTTCCTCCAGGGAAAGTAACATTTTATTGGACATAGACTGCTGGGATTCTCAATTAAATTGTCCTATCCTGTCGTCAACAAGTCTGTGTTTGACCAAAATTAAGCCAATCAATTTCTCTCTTCTTGAAATTTGAATCTTGAACAAAGTGTCACAAGGATTCATAATGGCTAGAACTTTTTCTTTCTGACATCTTGACATCCTAAGCCTTGAAGAGTCTATAAGTTCTGTCTCCAGATTTCAAAAGCTTCCTTGCTTCTTCTTTCCAAGGACTGGTCTTACTTCATTTTGAGCTTTTTATTCAATCCCATATTTCCATAGCCTTCAATAAATTCCCTCTTTTTCCCCTCCTGACATTACCTAGAGTCCGTTGCTTGAACCCAAACATTCCTACTTGAAATAATAGGTAATGTTCTATTATCAAATACGAATTCTCTCAGGCCCATGCCTGCTTGGTCAAAATGAACTTGCTGCTCTTTCTCTGATTATGCAGACAGAGAGATGCCTATTAATGAGCTCATGAAGTTGAGTAACAGTTTCAGACAATTGCTTCGCAGACTCCCAAGGGCCCTAATTAGAATCCTTTATTTGTCTCCAACTGAGGCAACCCTCACTGTGGAGGTGGGGATTTTTGAAGGACATGAAGAAAGTCTTCAGATTATTTTGACCTGAGAAAAACCCTTTGGAGTGATTCTAACTGATAAGATTGTAAAATACAGCCATATTGCAAAAGCAAGTATTACTGAACTAGACCCCAGGCAAATAGTTTTTCCATTTTTAGGGCAAATTATCCTCAGTATTAAATTCCTTACTGAAGTTTCACCTGCTTGCTAATTTTTATTTTTCTTTATAGTTGTATGGCCTTTTATATTTCTTCTTTGGTAATTCTATGACTGCCTAAAATAATTGCTGAAAAAGAAATATAAAAGGCCATACAACTTGATAAAAACAGTCAAGCTGTCTATACTATCTGAAACAAACAAAAAATGTGCAATGTGCACAATGGAATGTAAATATTGTTGACAGTCAAAGGCTTCTATGTATGGAACAGTGTGATTGTTAATGATGGAAAAATATTTGTGTGCTCAGAGAAATACAGGCCTAATTGTTCTGCAAGCATGTCACAAAACTACTTCCAAAAGTTATACATAGTACAGTGTGTAAGGCAATTTTTTGGCAGTCTCCATTACCAGGGATCATGTTTAAATTAAATCTCATTATTCTATTGCTGTCCTCTGCCCCCATTCATATTTCCTCAGGAATGATTTTCCTCCACAACATTATTACCAGCTCCCATATATCAGTTCCCTATGTTGATCTTGAGATCAAGCCACAGGTTTTTCCCCTTCCTCATTAGCAAAAGACTTGCTTGGGCTTGGGATAACCCATCTCTTGCCACATTCTCCCAGTATATTGTTTATGCCTTGTTAACAAGAAATATACATGTGGAGGTTCAATAAATTCTTTCAGGCCATTCAGGCCATATCACATTTGAAACCCTAATGAAGTAATGTGCAGAGCTGAAGCCCAGTGACCTATAAAGGTGAGTTCAGCCTTGCACAGTTTTCCCTGGAGAGTAACAGCTACACAGGCCTGACTTAGGCAATGAAAGAATCCTGTCCATAATGTTTCCCATTACTTTTATGTATCTTATGCATTAGTGTCATTCTTAGGGACTAATGTAAAATGACATTTTAATATTCGGGAAAAAACATTATGGAATAGTTTACCTAAAGCACTTTGTATAAACAATAAAATAATTAAGTATTCACCTACAAAAAAAAAAGCAGTTGCTTCATTTTTATTTGTCAAAAAATGTGAAGGGTCTGAGATTTCACTCAACTTGCAAGCTTACAAATTAGCCTGCTACAGTTTCATGGATGCTGGCAGAAGACACAAGACTTTTGAGTCAGAGACAAAGATGTTTATTATTCACAGCACAGCAAGCAGCAAGAACAATATATTTGTAAATTTCCCTTGTCCCTAAGTGTCACAGGAGTAACACAGATGGTTCCAGTGGGTTTTGTTACAGAAGTGGAAGTTCATGCTTAGGAAAACTATATCTTTTATAATGGGCAGCAGTAATGTCTGCCCTTTGCTCCAGAGGGAACATCATCTTTATTATAGTTTACTGTAGGGAAAGCTGCCCTTCACTCAGCAGGGAGATGGTCTGTCTTCCAAGGCTGTTTACTGCACAGACATCTTTGAAAAGTTAGTTTAGAAGAAAGGCAACCAGTGCCTCAGTGTGCAAGACATACAGAAATACAACAGATCCAATGAAGAACTGTCTCCCTAACATTACTAGTGACCTATGCCCAATTTTCTAAAAAATTTTAGAGATTGTTTTTAGATAAATCGTAACCAAAAGTAGGCAATAGCTATTTAGGCTTAGTTCTTAATAAGAAATCTATTACTTAGCCTTCCCACCCAGGGCAACATCATCGAAAATGTAACTGTCAGTAGAATCAGGAGTCTCTATTTAAGGACAACTGCAGAGCTTTTTAAAAAAGAAAAAATTCAAGATATTAAATATATTCTTTGTGAATGACTTAACCTACCCTATAGAATGAACTATAAATGACTTACTAAAAACATAGATGTATTTTCCACTTATTATGGGCATACCACAGCACTGTGCTGAGTATTTTGTATACATTAATTTATTAAATCCTTCTAAAATTACTGGGTGTTATTATCTTTATTGTTGACATGAAAAAAAAAATAAAACAAGACTCACAGAATAAACTGCCCAGTACATCTATAAACGGCAGGATCAGGATTTGAACAGTGGTCTGGCCAACCCCAAATTCAGGTGCTTATCTGCTGTACAACATTGTGTCTTCAAATAATTACCTAGTGCTTAAATGTATAAGGACACACAGATAAATACAACACAATATGGGTCTGTTATGAACTATTAATTCTGTCTAAGGTATTGGTAAAACCCTTAATCAGGATCAGGCAGTGTCATATCTTAGTTCTGCTACTCAGAACTGAGCTGGAACTGAAGATCTTCACTTTAATCTCATTCCTATATGCTTAGGGCTGTATGAGATAAAGATATACCATACAGATGTGCCCAATAAAAATGCTACCATATACACTGGATTTTAAAAGTGTAGATATACACAATGAAATACTATGCAGTCATAAAAAAGAATGAGATCATGTTACTTGCAGCAACATAGATGGAGCTGGAGGCTATTATCCTAAGTGAACTAACTCAGGAACAGAAAACCAAATACTGCATATTCTCACTTATAAGTGGGATCTAAGCTTTGAATACATATGGACACAAAGAAGAGAGCAACAGTTACCGGAGCCTAGTTGAGGGTGGAGGATGGGAGGAGGGTGAGGATCAGAAAACCACCTATTGGGTATTATGCCGATGGCCTGAGTGACAAAATAATCTGTACACCAAACCCCCACAACATGCAGTTTATCTATATAAGAAACCTGCACATGTACCCATGAGCCTAAAGTAAAAGTTGGAAAAAAACTACCAGATCTTATAATCTAGAGAATAAGGTTCCTGTAGCTCATTGGCCAAAATCAACTTACTGATTTTTCTTAACTAGTACAAATTTAACTAGCTATCTAGTAATAGATTTAAATAGCCTGTGTTCTGGATCATGTGTTGATCATCTTTGACCAATGAATTCATAACCCTTTCTGATCTACACTGGCCCCTTGCAACTGATCCCATTTGTCGAAGAGGTGATACATCAAATGCAAAAGTTAACACTGTATTGGAAACAGGGTGAGGTGGGAACCAGTGTCACAGAATATTTCTTCATAAAAACAATTTAATAGAAGCTGACCCTAAACCTTGATTAACATGGAGGGTAGCTCTTAAACTCTTTGTTATAATGCCAGACCACTACAGGTCAACAGGAACCAACACCCCTACAGGCAAAAATGAAAATTATTGCTTCCAAAAACAAGACCCACGCCTTAGTAAGAGAAAAATATTCTTTCATCGTTATGGTTAAATAGTCTTGCCTTCAAGAAAAAAATGTTTACCCTTGAGAAAATGTTTATTTAATAGCTCGACTAGTAAAGGAACCAGCATTGGAAAGTTTGCAAAGAAACTTGCCTTTGTGTCCATGCTTACCATTGCTCATGAGACTGAAATCCATCCTTCTTCTCTACCTGCCCCCACTTTGGGGAACAACAAGAAGTATTACCCGTTTGGCCAAAGTGCAGGGTGATTTTCCGTATTTCCAGATTCACAAAAGGGCAAGACTTTGTTCTATGAAAGAAGTGGTAATGTCTCTAGGAAGTCTTGAGGATTATCACAGTGAAACACTTTAAAAGTAGGCCTATGGAGCCTAAGTACAAACATTAAAGCAGGAAAGCCTGGAATGTGAGGGATCCCCATAAAGGGTCATCTACTTGTGAAGAGCTAAGGCTTAGGGAGTCTTTCCTTTGAGATAGAAGAGAAAATTGAGTTAGCTAGACTTGCAGTCTTCGTTTTTTCTACATTATAATATCTCTCTGAAATTGTCCTAACCCTTCAGTAAAGAACTTTGCATGTGTCTATGAAATGTGATGGGTAAGACTTTTGGATACTGAAATAACAGGGCTCACCTCATTTCCTCCCAGACTTGAATGTAGAAGGGAATTGTGCCCCTCAGGTGACTCAGAATCACAGACATCAGTTAGTAATGACCTTGGATCCTGCAATCATGTTCTGTGGGGAACAATCTATGAATGGTCCCAAGCCTGGTGGAGTCAGCTTTTGAAACAGGGCCTCACTGACCTCCAGGCTACATCCCCAAAGATCAAAATCCAGTTTTTAAAGTGTTGAGTGTGCTCATTATCGTTGTAGTCCTTTCTGTCCCTGTTTGCCATTCCATTCATTTGTGCCAATGCTGGATTGTGCAAAGTGGTGAAAACCAGAAATGATGGGAAGCAAATGCCCCATTTTCCAATAGGAGATACTTTAAGGACCCATTTCCCTTTTCCAGGAAGAAAATGACTTTCTGGAAGATTTCTTATTGGTTCTTCGAGATAGTTCATTTAATCGCCTCATGTAAATTTGTGTGTATGTGTATACATGTATGTGTTTTACAGAGAAAGCATGGATTAATGAAGGAAATGATTAAGAAAAATAAACCAACAAAGAGCTAATATCTACTATCTTTTTAGGTGCCTTATTTATATTAGCTGATTTAATCGTCATCTCCAACAATCACTAGTATGCCCATTTGAAATACAAAACAAAACAAAAAAGGCTCAGACATATTAGATAACTCAAGGCAAACGTACGATTTAAACTGAGTTTTGAGTCCAAACCCTTTGCTGTTTCCACAACTGCATGAATGCATTTTGTAAACCATAGATATGAAATATTCCATGGGCCGGGCGCGGTGGCTCAAGCCTGTAATCCCAGCACCTTGGGAGGCCGAGACGGGCGGATCACGAGGTCAGGAGATCGAGACCATCCTGGCTAATACGGTGAAACCCTGTCTCTACTTAAAATACAAAAAACTAGCCGGGCGATGAGGCGGGCGCCTGTAGTCCCAGCTACTTGGGAGGCTGAGGCAGGAGAATGGCGTAAACCCGGGAGGCGGAGCTTGCAGTGAGCTGAGATCCGGCCACTGCACTCCAGCCTGGGTGGCAGAGCAAGACTCCGTCTCAAAAAAAAAAAAAAGAAATATTCCATGAAGGTGGGCTCTGCTGAATGTATCTTTGGAAAGTTGTTCAGGAAACAGAGAAGAGAGATTTGGAGCTAGCCTAAGGGATTAAATGATTTCTGACAGACATACAACAACCCCAGCCTCCCTACAGATTAAGGAAGTGCTTAACCTCCATAGCAAGTTCCAGATCATGGCCAGTTTTCCCTCAAGCAAACCAATCCTTACTAAAAGAACTCCAGGGGCTTATCAGGTGACCTAAAATTTCTAACCCAGGACAGATCAAGTCAGCAAAATCTAGGGCCAGAGGCAGGTATGAGAATGTCTGGGACAATATTGTTGCCAGATCTTTTCCCTAGGCACTGAGAATGTCACACAACTCTGCAGTTAACAATATTTAATTACTATCTACCAGGGTTCTGGGGATCATTAACATACAAATAATTGTTCAGATTTTCTTGTCAACAGCAAATGGTGAAAACCAAAAATGAAGGGAAACAAGAAGACAATGAACAGGGTTTCTAAATAAAGGTGTGGGGGATGTGGAGGTGGGAGTGGGATGGGCGGCCAGCAGTCACAGGAGAAGCCAAGGAGGCACAGAGGCATTTTCTCTATTTCCCAGTGTACAACTTAAGATGTCAAGAAAAAAAACTGCCCATTATCCCCAGGATCTCTGCTCTATTCACAGTCTAACTTTCCACAGGCTAAGCCCTGAGATCAGGAGGTTATTAAGGAAAAGTGATATTTACAGGTCAAACCTCCACACCAGTCTGGAAAGTAGTTCAGGAGATTGTTTTCCCCAGTGGTTCCAAGAGAAAAATTAGAGATCCCTAGAGTTTAATGTTCTTGAAAGAATCCATGAAGGTATTATGAAATACACATGCCATAAAATGCTTTACCTGACCTCAAGGCTCTAGTTAGTTATGATATTTATTGAGTGGTTACTATGTGCCAGGCATTCTGCTAGATGCTTTGTGTGCTACATAAAAATGTATAATCTTCACCAGAAAATCTCAAGTAGGTATTACGATTCTCATTTTAGAGATCAGCAAACTGATTCTCAGTGAGCTTAAGAACAGAACAAAGAACCAATCAGTGCTGCAACTACGCTTCAATCCCAGGTTAGTTTTAATCCAAAGCCAGCACAAATTCTATTAAATCAACAACTTCTTGAGTATGCGTGTGGCATGGGCAGGGGAGGGTGTGGAACAGCAGGAATTATCTTTAAGTTTTGCATTAAAACAAATCTTTAAGCCTAAGATATTAATAACAGCATCTGTAGTCGTGCATTTTCAAGCGTCAGTGGTCAGATCAAAAGTATTTTTTAAGAACAGCAAAGAATTATCCTGACAGCCCTGGACATGAGGCCAGCCAGGTGTATGGGGCTGAATCTCTTAAAGCATTTCAGCTGCACCCAGAAGGCAAAGAGCCAAGTATTTGTACACAGAGCAAAATATGTGTTTTCCCTCCAATGCCTGTGTCCCAACACTGATCAGGAAAGTTGACACCAGCCCATTTCCTAGGGGAGGTAACTCCAGGACGAGCTCACTCCAGGACACTTTGAGCCCTTTCCACCTAGATGCTTGGGGCTTCCCTGACTGAGTAGTCCTCCTACTCCACCTGTTTGCTCTCATGAATCAATAGAGTTCATGGTTATATGTTCAGGGTTATGGACTCAGATGACCCAGCCACTTCATATTCCTATCCTGGATGACTGTGTTCCAAGTGCACCCCAGGATAATTGTCTTCAGGAGCACTTGTCCTCTTCTCATTTGTGGTCCTGATGTAACAGAAGGAGTCAGAAGTCCTTTCAGAGATGAACTTGCCTTATATTGCGTTTGTTCTACTCACACTGGACTTTGATTCCCAAACATACCTCACAGTTTTCAATTCCTCAGCCTTTGTGCACACCATTTCTTTCCATTGAGTGACCAAATTCTCTGTCTCCATTGAATAATACGCAAATCCATTTTCCTTTTTAACATCAAACCATCAGTCTTATGATGGCAAACACTGGATTAGAGGACTTGACTTGGACCTGTGACCCAAGCCTAGACCTTGCCATCCACCCAAGCAGAGATTTAGATACCGCTCCAGAAAACTGCAACCAAATAAAATAAAAAATGCAGAAAATGGAAGTCTGCTTTTATAGTCTGTGGTGAGGATAAATAAAATGATTACATTTTTGAATTGGATTTTCTCTGATAACCAGAACTGGGGATCCTTCTTGAGTGACTTCTTTCATTTATATCAAACCTAGAAATGTGACAGCTTTAGGTCTGCTTCCTAATTTATATACAGTTTTGCTCATGAATCTATATGTAAGATTTTTACCAGAAAATTTATTATTTTGACCTGTTATTGCTTTATAACCTTAATATTTTTTAGAATTAATATTTATGAAAAATATATAATTGTGATATTACAGGTGAGTGCTACACTAAATACCATACTTTAAAGCAATAGCAGCTAACACTTATTTAGCATTCACTATTATGCCATGTACTGTTTTATAGACTTTATACAGATTAGTTTGTTAATTAATCCTATTGATTAATTTATTCCTATTCATTAATTCACTTATTGCCTAAGATTGGTACTAAATTATCCCCATGTGATAGCTCAGCACAGAGAGGTCAAATGCATTTCCCAAGGACATGCACAGTCAGACCTCAGAGTTATTCTTAACACTACGTGTCGTATGTCTCCAATTTTCAGATTCTCCAACACTAAACTATGATTGCTTTTGCTTCTGCTAGCATACCACAAAATCCAATGACGCCCAAGGAAGTATTAGTAACAGTAAGCACAGTTTAAATAAAGTTTACTTATTCATTCATTCTCACGTCAGTTAACATTCATCCACTGTCTACTAAGAGTGGCCAGTCTGCGCCAGGTATACAAGAGACAAAAATGAGTAAAACAGAGTTCTGGTTTCAAGGAATTCAGTTAAGTGGTGGAACGCTAAGAAGTCTAAGGTCTATAACCCATTGCTTTATGCTTCTTGCTCTCAGCAACATTTTCCTGCCTTCCACCTTCTCTAGCCCTTCTGATTTTAACATCACTCCAGATAACGTGGTCATTTCATATTGTTAGCAATGCTGAAAAACCAAAATTTACATAAAAAGAACACAATTACTACTATACTCTCAATTTCAAGGCAAATTCTCATCTAATTTACACTTATTTATTTATATGCCATGTTCATTGCAGCTTGATTTGCATCGAATGTTCCATTCACAATAACTTGCAAAGGAGGCATCATTATCCACTACTTTTCAAAACAGGAATCTTGGGGAAGCTCAGGTAAGCTAGGTGGCTTTCCCAGGTCACAAGTAGCAGAGCTAGGAGTTATCCGACTATAAAATCCAAACTCTTTCCACCAGACTGTGATGCCTCTTCTTCATACAACCTTTATGTATCTGGTCCTTTTTTCCTGAGTGTTGTTGGGCTCTGAATGTCTGCTTCCCTTCATTCCTTGGTAAGTGGTTTGAGCAAACTTCTGTGATACCACATATATAACACTGCGCTCAACTGACCACAGAGGCAACTGGAAGGTTTTCTTTGCCTGCTTTCCTGTTAAGGATGGAGGGAGCCTGAAGCAGCCAGATCCCTTCTTCTCTCATCTGACCCCACCCTGACCTCCTTGGAGATGTCTAGAGCCAAACCCACTTCCCAAGCATCAAGCAGCCTCAGCCAAAACCTGTGTCTATGTAAGGAGCATGTGTCTGTATCTTCACTTGTTCAGGCTGCTATAATAAAGGACTGTAAACTGGAGGGCTTATAAACAACAGAAATTTATTTCTCATAGTTCTGCCAGCTGGGAAGTTCAAGATTAAGGCACCAACAGATTTGGTGTCGGGTGAGGGCCTGCCTTCTCGTTTCATAGATGGTGCCTTCTAGCAGCGTCCTCACATGGCACAAGGGACAAATGAATGCTTTTGGGTCTTATGTGGGCACTAATATCATTATGAGGGCTCCTATCTCATGACCTAATCACTTCCCAAAAGGCCCCATCATCTAATACCATCACCCTCAGGGTTAGGATTTTAATATACAAATTTTCAAACCATAGTGGTTTCTATGTGTACGAGAAGGGAGAATGGCTATATGAAAATTCTTTTGCCCCCAGGATGGGGTATGATCTACATCCTCTCAGCTCTTGAGCAGCAGCCCTGGCTTGCTCCCCCATCTTTCCTCCCTCTTCACAGAACATACCCATCACTGTCACTCTCTCCTTGACAGGCTGGGACCAGGAAGATGGTGTGGGGCCAACCCACCACACCTGCTTCCCCTCTCAGGTATAGTAAAGTGGTCTGGCTTTCCTTTTTGTTGGTTTCTCACTACAAATTTTCCTGTCATTTCCTATTTCGACCTCTTTTATCTAAGCCTGGAATGCAATCAGCACGTTATCCTTATTCAAATTTCGTACTTCAATATGAAATGATTGGGCTGTTAAATTCAGTCTTTCAGACACATTCTTAACAGTATGTAGCCCACTAATACAGCTGAAAGCATTGGCATCTAGCCCTGGACATCCAAAATGGAAGACTGCTTCCATTAAAGAGAAAGGAGACCACTCATTGCACAAAGAGTAGAGAATGACCCTGTTATACCTTATCTTGAATCTGAATTCTTAACACTGAATTCTGCTTTTCACCATGACCTGAGTCTCATTTTGCAGGACTCAGGCTTTCAGACATGTACTGACACACTGTTTCTTTTTGTGAGTCTGTGCTTTGCTACATATACAAGTACACACACACATCCCTACCTTCTCTACAATACCTGCATATTGAGTAAAAGAATTCAGGTAATAAGTAGCCCCAACATTTCTTAAGTGCACGTGAGTTTGTAAGGAACTTTACCTGTATCATCTCAACAAAACCTCAGAATGACATAAGTATCCCCTTAAAAAAAGGAAGAATCTATTCCTTAACAAGGTCAAATAACAAAGTGTAACAAAGACATGTACCAAAAAAAGAGCTGGGAATGGGCATTTCAATATAAACCTGTGCTTTTGACTACCACAGTGCACCGCCAGTCAATCTGCAAGCAGAATTACTTGCAAATGGAAAGTACAGTGTAAAAGCACAAGGGAATCAACGTTTATTGAGGACCTACTACGCCTCTGATACTGTATTTAACATTGTATGTGCTTCAAACAATTTAAGCCTACAGGCTCAGGTATTAAGTGTATTCATGTGTCCGATGCTCATAAAAGTTGTCACATATTAATAAGAGGGTGTTTGGAGTCCATACTCATGATGAAGAAGGCTGTGACTAATTTCAAAGCTGACTTTAGGATTAGAAAGTTTATTGGGTTGAAGACTTTCTCTGCTCCTGTATTTCTTCCACATTGACCTCTGGGATTCTGATAAGATTCAGTCATATGAGGAAGGCTTCACCTTATTTCTGTAACAAATGACTAAATTATGATTTTTTTAAGAAGATGCATCATCTCAACAACTACTATATTGTCTAAAACTAAAATGAGCTCAAATAAATATTGGATAAATAAATGAGTGAATATGTATTTCTGGTAAGTATTAACATGTTCAATTCCAACACCTTTGTGCAAGTTTTTGTTAAATGGGTCCCTTGATTGCCTGTATCAAATATCATCTCACACACTTATTAAAATCAATTCATCAGCACCTCCCAGACCTCTTGAATCAGAGTCTCTGAATTGAATCTCAAAGGCCTACATTTTAATAAGTCGTAGCATATAAATGTTGTTTAAATTTATATTCTAAAAGCATATAAAATTTCCAAAGCATACAAAATTTGTGGCCTCGACTGTGGAGCAAATCGACTTAGCAAACAAATTTTCTTTGGGAAATACAGGCCTGGGGTAAGGCTAGGACCTCAAGCTTTTGGAAGAATATTTTAAAAGGGTAAAGGTGAGCTGGAAGTTGAACTACATCAACATCTAACCTGTGCCCAAGCTGATCAACAATTTGGAAATTGGTGAATTGCCTTGATGTATTCTTAATTCTTTTTCAACCCTAATTAACATTTATTTGATTTTAAATTAACTGTAATTTTATTAAAGGAATACATATAATTTAAAATATCAAATTGTGCTAATAGGCTTAGTAAAAAAAACAGTCCCCTCTACTTCCTTTCTTATATATCCTCCTCCCTAAAGGTAACCACTTTTAACTTTTTTAAAGATTTCCTTAAGAATTTACCCTCATTTATCTAAAACTACATGTACTTACTCTCATATCATAATTCATCACATTTAGATTTTCTTTGTATCTGTGTTGATACATTTTTATGTATTTTGATAAATGAGAATTTTCATTCTCTTGCACTCCCTCTTCTCTACCATATGGCTATAACATGGTATCTTAATTATTAGATAATGCAAATATTATTCATTGCTCAGTCAAGTGATATATACTATGGTTACACACCTTGTATCATACACCTTTTTTTCCTGGAGGTAAGAGTTCCATCGTTTTTAAAAAATTCTATTTGTTTATTCATCTCTAATTAAACCTCCTTTTACCTACCAAACTTTTTGAAATATGCCCCTTAATCACTTTTGAACACGATTAAGTTCATTAGATAATTTATCATTTATCTTTTAATGGATATAATCCCATTTGAATTTTCCACTCGACTGTTCCAGTCTGTATATTAATACATTGCTCTTTTGAGTTTCACTTTTGTTACCCAGGAATTTCTCTCTGCAAATTTTCTTTCCTTCACTTCCGTATTAGATCCTGGTTCTGGTATATTTGTCTTTCTTGATTTACTCTTATTTTACTAGAAAACATCTTCCAGTAACTTACTGAAAAAAAGTGCATTAGAGTGAAAATTTTTGAGACCTTGCATATCTGAGAATACCTTTTCTCTAGCATCACATTAGATTTGTAATTGTTTTTTATTTTATTTATTTTATTTTTTTTATTTTTTTGAGGCGGAGTCTCGCTCTGTCGCCTGGACTGGAGTGCAGTGGCCGGATCTCAGCTCACTGCAAGCTCCACCTCCCGGGTTTACGCCATTCTCCTGCCTCAGCCTCCCGAGTAGCTGGGACTACAGGCGCCCGCCACCTCGCCCGGCTAGTTTTTTTTTTTTTGTATTTTAGTAGAGACGGGGTTTCACCGTGTTAGCCAGGATGGTCTCGATCTCCTGACCTCGTGATCCGCCCGTCTCGGCCTCCCAAAGTGCTGGGATTACAGGCTTGAGCCACCGCACCCGGCCCAGATTTGTAATTGTTATGAGTAGAAGATTATGGATTGAAGATCACTTACTTCAAAATTTCAAAGGCACCATTGTTATCTACTTTTCAACAAAGTTATTGGGAAGTCAACTACCATTCTCACAGTATCCTGAAAACTTGATCCATTTTATGTTTGAATCCTTTTTTTCGATTTTCTATTCTTGGAATAAGTTTTTTTTTTTTTTTTTTTTTTTTTTTTTTTTTTTTTTTTTTTGAGACTGAATCTCTGTCACTCAGGCTGGAGTGCAGTGGCGCGATCTCGGCTCACTGCAAGCTCCGCTCCCCGGGTTCACACCATTCTCCTGCCTCAGCCTCCCAAGTAGCTGGGACTACAGGCGCCCGCCACCACGCCTGGCTAATTTTTTGTATTTTAGTAGAGACGGGGTTTCACCGTGTTAGCCAGGATGGTCTCGATCTCCTGACCTCGTGATCTGCCCACCTTGGCCTCCCAAAGTGCTAGGATTACAGGCTTGAGCCACCGCGCCCGGCCTCTTGGAAGATTTTTTGAAGCTTGTTTTTGTTGTAAATGTCTTGGTGTCAGTACTCAGTGGGCCCCATTCATTTGAAGATATTTATCCTTTGGTTCTCTTGTTTTGTTTCTTTGCTCATTTTTCTCTTGTTTCTCTGCTTATTTTTTTCATAATTTCTACTAGATGTATCCTCTAATTTCCTTATTCTCAGTCCCTTTTTGTCCGTCTATTTATTTCTGAATAACATTATTATCTAAAATTTAGTGATTTTAAAATTTTAAGCTATTATATTTTAATTCCTAAACGTTCCAATTCATTCTCAGATTATCCTTTTAAAATATCCTGTTCCAGAGTTCAGATATCTCCTAGTTTTCTCAAAGATAAACTATGTATTTCTTTTAAAATTTTTTCTTATGTTGGGAGATTTTAAGGGATGGAGTTAGAAAGTTCCTTACTTCAAAATTTTGAAACCAGATGTCTTGAATCTGATTTTAAGAAATTTTACCTTAATTGGAAATGGTTCCCAAACATTATTCACTAATATAGTCACCTAAAAAGCTCAAGGACATCATTAGGCCTTTTCTCAGATGTATCAAATCAGAAATCTCATAGGGGAAGATCCAGAAATCTGCTGTTTTGTTTGTGTCCCAGATGACTACAAGGCCAAGTTGCAAATTACTGCATAGATATTTTGTTGTGTTCTTAACCCTTCTCACGTGATGGTGACTAAACCTTTTTATCTGTTTCTCACAACAATATTCCCTCCAGACTAGCTTGTTCGCAATTTAGAACAGTAGGGAAGGATTGCAGCGATGTCAAAGGTCTATTGCATCACTTTGTTATTGAATGTGCCCATAAAACTGCACGTCTCCTTTGCCTTACATTCTATTTGCCATAGGCCAGAAGTAAAGGTCTTTATCTAGTATGACAACATTTTATTTTTCTTTGTCCAGCGCCATCCTGTGCCACTCTCTTCCCTTTTATCCATAAGGTTCCTCTGAACACTAATGAACATATATTCTGTATTCCAGCCACAGTGATCTTCCTGCCTTCATTCTACCATAATGCATGCTATCATATCTCCTTGCCTTTCCACTTATTGTAACAATAAATAGATTACTATTCCCTGTGCTGGATCTTTCTAAAAAGTCCAGAATAATATGTGGGATAGATTAGGAGAAGGAACTTCAATGTACGTGGACCCCATTTTCTGTTTGTTTCATCCCCTCAACCCACACACACAGATCTCCGTCTTTGTTCATTCGGTTCTAATGACACTCACCAAAAATGTATGCCTCTTGATCACAGTCACCTGGAGTTACAGCCCTTAAGAACAACATGCTTGAAATCAATGTTTCTTATGAGAGACTAATGCTAATAAAACTGCACAACAACCAATTTTATTCTCTCAGCCTTGCAACTGCTGGAGAAATTAAGACATTATAGTTATTAGTCTGATCTTGAAACTCCATTATAAATAAAATGTGACAGCAGATTTAATTGTTGAGAATCAGATCCTTAGTTCCTTAGAACAATACTCTACCAGGAAATTTGCTGGAAAAACTAAGTGCTTTTATTGCAAATAGATCTGTTCTGCCTCTCTTCTCATTGCAAACAGAGTCGAGTATGCATGTAACCTAATGTCAGCCCCTCATCCACTCACCAGGCAAAATTCCAAGGACATGAAGTCAAAGTTGTCATCCTGTGATACACAACTGAATTACACTTTCCTTTGCCACACATAAAAGGGGGCAAAGGTGGAAACTAGGCTGGGCTTAGAAATAAAAAAGGACACTGTCATTTTGTAGGGAATTTGAATTAGAATAGGGTCATCATGAAATGACACTTTCAATGACCAATTCAGAGTAAATGAAAATACCAGATAGTGTTTGTAAAGCCACAACCTCTTGAAAAGCATTCTAAAGAAATTGCTTAAAGTGTCTATGTGTGCATAATTGTTTATTTCTCAGAAATATGGGCCAGTTATCTCTGAGCACATACTCAAATCACAGCACACAGTAACATATAGGCCTGGGGCAGTCAAAACAAAACATGCAGTTCTCTTTGGAGGTCAAATTCCAAAGCTAAGAACTTTCGGAATAAGTCTAAATGTTCCCACCCTTGAGAATAGAGGCCTTAGGAGGACATGGTCATATAACCTAGAGGTCATTTACAGAAATACCCCAGGACCCTGTAGGAGTTAAAAAGACCACCTAAGAGAGCCTTGAAGATCCAGTTTCCCATAAATGGGGGATTAATGAATTTGGAAGACAATGCAGTGCTAAGAAATGAGTCAACCTTTGAGCCATAACTTGCATAAAGGGGTAAAACATTATTAGAAAGTGAGCTCCAGACTGTTGGTCCACTTGGTTTCTCCATCTCTGGTGCAGATGTGGCCTCTCCGTAATGCGATTACTAACAGGTAATTCAGCACCAGGCAAGTGTGAGTTTCTGACAATTTGCAGAATTCTTACCGATCAGGAACTAGAAATCACATGGGAACTTGAGTGAGAACTGGCTATTGAGGACCTAAATAACTCCTTATGGGATCAAATCAATAATATATATTTGCATATCTAAATTTTCATATTAATAACTTGCCTATATTTGCAAACTATATAACATAAGAAGCCATAAAATGTATATAAAAATTAGTGTTTATAACATTTGTAACACTCTCCCATTTAATCCCTCACTTCCATGTGGTCTCGGCAGAGATCACTAGTTCCATTTTATAAATGGGAAAGTTGAGGCCCAGGAAAGGTTGAAAGGAATGATCTGAGATCCCGTAGCTGAGACCCAAGATTCCAAACTGAGTTTTTAATCTCAGAATCAAAGTGGTTTTTTTAATCAAGGAAGAAAATTCTATTTGAACCAATTCTAAATTTTCCATGCTTTTCTCACTTAAACCTTCACCTCACATCTTTTCATATGAAAATAATTGAACTATTTAAATAATTTAAGTATTTAGGGCTAAGGGAGACCATCCACGTTCCCAAATATCACACCACTAACACTGTGTTAGAGCCATCTGCAAAACACGGCCAATGTTAGGAACTGAGTCTTCACCTTTTACTGAATGTCAAGTGATAAATTCCATGAGAAGTGACATCCTATACAGATTGCACAGCATTTTCAACATTTCCCCATTATAGGTTCCAAGCCTCTGCATTAATGCAAACATAGGGTCTGATATCCTTTAATATTAAATCCCCACTCTAGCCATCTCTAACAGAAAGTGGCCTTTGGGTGCCTGCCTGAAATAAATGGGGCTGGACAAGCACATTGGTGTTTTCTGGCACCCCAGAAACCAGAGATAGTCCTCCCACAGTGATCTTGTGTGCAGCACTGAGTGCATGAATCTTGGATGTTGTTTCAAAAGGAACCATGAGCCATTTATTCTTAGCCTGAAATTGGCAGGCTTTACATTTTGGAGAATTTTTAATAGGACTAGCAGAGGAACCAACATTAGGGATTATTTTCTCAGTGTGGGGTTAGATGTGTAATGCATATGTTTGCCCTGAGGACCCCAAGCCACATACTGTAAAATTCTGTTAAAATGCCTTTCTCCGCAACTATTAACATTTTCCTGTGCATATTGTTCATTTATAATAGTCCCAGCCAAAAGTTTAGAAAGCTATGTTCCCCATAGACCCTTATTTTGTGCTAATTAATTAGCAAAACCAGTATCTCAGCTATGAGATTCCAAGCTCTAGCTACTCAGTTTGGCTGAAATCTGTTTTTCTAATTATTGACTACTTTCTGCTACTTTAAGTCCGCCACCTAAGTTCTTGGACAGAGTTAGCTTCTGGGAGCAGGGGATGTCTCCAATGGCAACACAGTTCCACACTGAGTGGTGGAGTGGGAGGGAGGGATTGCAGCTGTCGGAGTCACTGTGGATTTGGGAGGAAGTAAGAGGAAGAAAAAGAGGAGATTTGTGGGACAGACTTAAAAAGGAAAAGACTAAGACCTTTTGACAAAATTTCGGTGAGGTGCAGTTCTCTAAAATTGCTAATACACTTCTAACTCTTAAGGGAAACATAGTATTAAAAATATATACAACAAGGAGATAATGAGTTAGACTCCTCTGGAAAATAATTCTGTATTTATATTCTTGTGTTCTTAGGCTCCTGATTTTTTATTTTATTTCTGAATTCCTGGAGCTGGCTATATTTTTATTTCTAATTTGATAGGAATTTAGGCAGATTGTTTTCTCATTATTTCCAATATTTACAATTTACATTGCCTATTTGATTGCTTACATTTGGGGATATGGATATACAGATATGAATATACACACATATAAACAGATACAAATAGATACAATCTCTAATGGATTTTCTATATGATTATGATGGTTTTTATAAGGGTAAGAGAGAACAGAGCAGCTACTAATACTCTCTGAGCATAAACCATGCCTCAGGGCACTGGGCTATGTGTTCCATCTCATTCTAATTTTATAACAACCAAAGAAGAAAGAATGATTATCCCTAGATAACAGATGAGAATACTGAAGACTAGAGAGATTGCATATGTGACCAAGGTCCTAGTATATGGTAGAGATAAGACTTGAATACAGATTTGCCTAGAAGAACACTGAGGCTCTTTCTCCTAAAACATGTTTCTTGGGAAAACACTTGCACAACACATAGTATGCCTGCAGTTTGTTCCTAAAAGGAAAGTTCTCCTTTTAATTCCTTATTATGAACATTTACTTTTAACTCCTAAGACCAGTCTCTGAGTGTGTACAAAAGTATCATAAGACATTTTACACCTGGCAAAAGGGAAAGGTCATTTCTTAAGAGGAGCCAGCTCTAAGTCAGGGGTTTTTAAATTAAAGAAGGAATTCTGGGGTCTGATAGGCAATAAAGAAGGGGAAAGCGTGTCAGAAACAAAACAGTTTGAAAAGGAAGAATCAGAGACCAAAGTTATGTTTGGGGGGTAGGGGGTGGGGTTGATGTTGGTGGTTTCTTTTTTTGCTAAGGGCAATTTTTCTCGAGAATCCATCCCATCCTTCAATATTTGGTGCCCTTTTAGGCAAACATTAAGATCAGAGATTCCCTAAGTTCACAATATAAGCTCTACAGCAACTAATTCTCCAATAATCTGATAATTTACTCTATTAGTAATAATAACCAGCAAGGACTAAAAGCTTAACTTCTTATTTTCCTCACTTCCAGATGATTTCTTTAGCTTTCAATAGAACCTTGAATGCTTTTGCCAGGAAAAATAACTCAACTGGCACCCCTTAAGGAATTATGAAGGAAATTTTGCCATCATTTGCATTTTGAGTATTTCCCAAATTTTAATTATCCTTGCTTGAACCACTTGTATGATTTTACCATCTTATATTACAGGTTTAGTGTCATATACTATTTTTTATATTGACCCCTACTTTTACTGATATATATTTGGTTCTATTTGTTTTTAGATGATAGCTGAGTGGTTTATTGAATTGTCTCAGCTTGGAGGAGTAAAAATATGTTATCGTTTTATTTTCTCAAATCACTGCCCCGGTACTATGTGAAATCTCTCTAACCCCTGGAAAAAGTATTGAATCCCGTCTTGGGCCGATTTCAAAATCTCTCAGGTGCTTTTGGTTATTAAAGTTGCAATTGTCCATTTTCAGTTTTTAGTTATGAGCCAGTATAAAATTTGTTTTTCTACTCCATTGAAACATATTGATTTAACCACTGCAGCCCAGGTTACAGGCATCAGACTTGAAGAAGGAGAGGGGAAAATTGACTCTTAACTCTTTTCACTAATCCTTGACGTGGAAATGCGGGCTCTATTATCTGCTCCATCCTCCTCTCTACATTTTTAAGGCCCCATTCTGTAGATATCCTCTTCGAGTTAGCAGTCTCTGTTAGCTGGTAGTTGTGAGTCTTTGTGTGCAGGCACCAAGCAACTCTAGGCTCAATCTCTTCCAAATCTCTCCAGTTCTTTTCCCCATCAAAACACCACATGACGCCTGTAATCCCAGCACTTTGGGAGGCTGAGGCGGGCGGATCACGAGGTCAGGAGATCGAGACTATCCTGGTTAACTGGTGAAACCCCGTCTCTACTAAAAATACAAAAATTAGCCGGGAGTGATGGCGGGCGCCTGTAGTCCCAGCTACTCGGAAGGCTGAGGCAGGAGAATGGCGTAAACCCGGGAGGCGGAGCTTGCAGTGAGCCGAGATCGTGCCACTGCACTCCAGCCTGGGCGACAGAGCAAGACTCCGTCTCAAAAAAACAAAAACAAAAACGCCACATGACAAATCCTTTATTTTAACACGTCAGTGGTTTTTAGTATATTCACTCTATTGTATAGTCATCACCACTATATGTTTTAAAAGAAAGTTTTATATCACAACTACAATTTTTTTTAAATGCATCATTTGTCCTAATTAGAAGGTAACAGAAGAACATTACAATGAAAACAAAACTGTGTTATTCATTCTTTGTTACTAAATAGTGCTGCCCGTTGAAGTCTCTGGGCTTGAGATATAGTCTCATTGCTAAGGAGAGATGTCATTGAGGGCTACATTGATGTTGAGCAAGTGAAATTTTCTCCATTCTTATGAATCATCAAAAGATTAAAGGTGAAAAAATATTTTCAAACATGTGATTTCATAATTGAATTACTTACTGTCAAGTCCACTTAAAAATCACCAAAGACATGTGTTGTACACTTGAGGAAAACATTGTGTTAGGTATTTCCTGCTGTGTTTAGAGTTGGTCTTCCTTTTTCCAGGATCCCTGTGCTTTCCTCATTTTCCTTAGCCCTTTTCATGTTTGGATCTCTACAGCTACACCATTCCAGCCATAGCAAATGGCACGTGGGGAATAATTAAGGAACCCAGCCAACAACCAGAACTGAGGCCCCATGCATAGGGCTCCAGTCGGGTTGTCCCAGCATTTCCAGCCATTCCCGCCACCCCAGCCAAGATCCAGTCATTATGGAGCAGAGGCGAGTGACCAACTGTACCGTTCCTTAATTACCGACTCACAAACTTGTAAGTATAGTAAAATGGTTATTGCTTCTTGGCACTAGATTTGGGAGTGATTTATTATACAAAATTAGATACCAAAACCAAAAATTCATAGGGTGACTGTTTACCCATGTTTGCCCAGAACAGTCCCAGTATACACCTGTTGTCCCAACATAATTATGATTAGTGCTGGTTTCATTCACCCTTTAAGGCATCCCAGTTTGGATGACAGTTATATGTTCACTCTTCTAATATGCCATGTTCTGTACTCAAATTATGGTCTTGCCAAATGTCTAGTCTTCTAGTATCTTAAAGTTTGCATAACAGAGAGCCGAATGTTGCCTGCTTCTGAATTTGGACTACCAGTTGTGACTGAGCATACATATTGCTCTCAAGAAAAATTCAGAATTCTTTAAGTACGCCTGAAAGAAAATAGATACTTAAAATATACATTTATAAAAAGATTTCTCAACTGGTGACACTGAAAAGACCACATACCAAAATGTTATTTACATTGTGATACCTAGTAACAGAAGCAACAGGTGTAAAGGAGAGAGAACAAAATTTTTTGCCATGTTTCAGTCTTCATTGTCACACATTATTGAAAAAACCCAAACCAATGACACTGTTTTCAAGACTAACAGCAAATTAAGCATTCAAAGACAAAGAGGGAAAATGTTGTTCACATTTACTAAAAGCTGTTACTTCTTCGCATCTATATAGCAAGCACAATTACATGTGTTATTTCATTTAATTTTCATGGCAAACCTGTGAGGTAGGTACTACTATCAACCCCATTTTACAGATGAAGAAATGGAGGCTTGGAGAGTTAAGTAATCTGCACACTTAATGTTGATAAATAGAGGCAGGATTTATACCCAGGCAGTCTGATTCCAGATCCTGTTCTCTTAGTCTTTAGCACTTACTGCCTCTCTATTTAAATATAACAGAGAAATTAATTAGTAAGCATCAAATTAATTTGTAAGTATCATAAAATGCTAGATATAGTATATATTATTTTGGGAATAAAATGATTCTGTATTTTCTAATTATTTCCTTCTGGTGAATTTATTTCCCTTCTATTACAATCTGATCAGTCTTACAGGAAAGCAAAATCAAAGATTATTGGGTACGTTGTCTGTGGTAAATAACAATTTTAAGATGCTTAACAACCTACCAATATTTAGCAATATTTCACTTAGATTATATACTAATTATACATACATATTATACTGCTTAGAAAGTATATTATTTATAAGAGGCCATTGTTGAGGAGTGATTAGTTCTACAAGGGCTGGTCCTTGGGTTTGATATTTGTCATTTTTTTTCCTTTTCCTTTTAGCTGACATGGAGTAAGTATACATGTTTTATGGAATACAGAGTAAAATTGTAATACATGTATAAAATGTATTATGATCTAATCAGGGTAATTAGCATATCTATCACCTCAAACATTTATCATGTCTTTGTGTCAGAAACTTCAAAATCTTTTCTTCTAGCTGTTTGAAAATATACAATAAATTATTAGTAACTATATTTACCTTACATTGCTAAGAACACTAGAACTTATTCCTTTCATCTAGGTATAATTTGTATCTGTTAAACAACTCCTCCTTATCCTCCCCTCCCCATTCTACCCTTTCCAGACTCTAATAATCACAATTTTACTCTCTACTTCTTTGTTCAACATTTTTTTAGCTCCCACGTGAGTGACAGCATGCAGTACTTATCTTTTTGGACCTGACTTATTTCACCTAACATGATGTCCTCCTGATTCATCTATGTTGTTCCAAATGACAGGATTTCATTCTACGGCTAAGTAGTATTCTATTGTGTGTTTGTGTGTTCATGTATGTAATGTATGTATGTATATGGCATGTTGTCTTTACTCATTTAAGTTGATTTTATATCTTGGCTATTATGAATAGTGCTGCAATAAACATGGAGGTGCAGATATCTCTTCAATATACTGATTTCCTTTCCTTTGGATAAATACCCAGTAGTGAGATAGCTAGATCATATGGTAGTGTTATTTTTAGTTTTTTGAGAAACTTCCAAACTGTTTTCCATAATAGCTGTACTAATTTACATTCACACCAACGGCATATGAAAATTCCCTTTTCTCTGCATCCTTTTCAGCATTTGTCATATTTTTAAATAGTAGCCATTCTAACTGGGGTAAGACGTTAGATCATTGTGATTTTGATTTGAATTTTCCTGATGATTAGTGATGTTGGGCATGTCTTCTATACTTCTTGGCGGTTTGTATGTCTTCTTTCGAGAAATCTCCTTTCAAATCCTTTGCCCATTTTTAAATCAGATTTGGTTTTTTCCTGCTGTTGAGTTTCTTGTATATCATGAATATTATATACAAGTTGTTCTATACCTGTGCCTCATCAGACAAATAATTTAGAAATATGTCCTCCCATTGTACAGGCTGTCTCTTTACTCTGTTGATTGTTTCCTTTGCCATGCAGAAACATTTTAGTTTTATATAGTCACATTTGTCTATTTTTGGTTTTGTTGCGTGTTCTTCTGAAGGCTTGCCTATGAAATCTTTGCCCAGAACAATGCCCTAATGTGTTTTCCCTATTTTTTCTAGTAGTTTTATAGCTTTGGGTCTTATATTTGTGTCTTTAATTTATTTTGAGTTGATTTTTGCATATGATGAAAGCCAGGGGTCTAGTTTCATTCTTCTGTATATGGATATCCAGTTTTCCTAGCACCATTTATTGAAAATGGTATCCTTTTCTCAATGGATGTTCTTAGCATCTTTGTCAAAAATCAAGTTAGCTGTAAAAATGCAAATTTATCTCTGGGTTCTATATTCTGATCCTTTGGTTTTTGTGTCTGTTTTTATACCCATACCAGGCTATTTCTGTTACTTTAGCTTTGTAGTATACTTTGAAGTCAGATGATGTGATGCCTCCAGCTTTGTTCTTTTGCTCAGTGTCTTTTGGTTCCATATAAGTTTTAGGATTTTTCTATTTCTCTAAGAAATGTCATAGGTATTTTGATAAAGATTACACTGAATCTGTATATTTCTTTGGGTAGTATAATGATTTTAATAATACTAATTCTTTTTGTGTTCTCTTCAAGTTTTTCATCAACATTTTGTACTTTCATTGTAGATATCTTTCACCCCTTTGTTAAATTTATTTCTAGGGTTTTTTTTGTAGCTATTATAGTGGAACTATTTTTTCAGTTGGTTTACTATTGGTTTATAAAAACATTACTGATTTGTGTATATTGATTTTCTATCCCACAATTTTCATGAATATGTTTACTAGTTCTAAGAGTTTCTGATGGAGTTTTTAGGATTGTCTATACATACGATAATGCCATCTATACAGTGGGACAACTTGACTTTCTCTTTTCCAATTTGGATACCCTTTATTTCTTTCTCTTGCCTAATTGCTTTGGCTAAGACGTTCAGTACTATGCTGAGCAAGAGTCATGAAAGTGAAAATCTTTGTGTTATTCCACTTCTTAGAGGAAAACTTTCAGCTTTTCTTATTCAATATGATGCTAGCGGTGGGGGCGGAGCAAGATGGCCGAATAGGAACAGCTCCAGTCTCCAACTCCCAGCGTGAGCGACACAGAAGACCGGTGATTTCTGCATTTTCAACTGAGGTACTGGGGTCATCTCACTGGGGAGTGCCGGACAATTGGTGCTGGTCAGCTGCTGCAGCGCGACCAGCGAGAGCTGAAGCAGGGCGAGGCATCGCCTCACCTGGGAAGCGCAAGGGGAAGGGAATCCGTTTTCCTAGCCAGGGGAACTGAGACACACAACACCTGGAAAATCGGGTAATTCCCACCCCAATACTGCACTTTAAGCAAACGGGCACACCAGGAGATTATACCCACACCTGGCCGGGAGGGTCCCATGGCCACGGAGCCTCCCTCATTACTAGCACAGCAGTCTGCGATCTAACCAATACGGCAGCAGAGAGGCTGGGGGAGGGGCGCCCGCCATTGCTGAGG
>NW_016804208.1:1186892-1206151 GCF_001698545.2 Rhinopithecus bieti | reverse complement strand
GCAGGATCTCACTCATAGGTGGGAACTGAACAATGACATCACTTGGACTCTGGAAGGGGAACATCACACATCGGGGCCTATCATGAGGAGGGGGAGGGGAGGGATTGCATTGGGAGTTATACCTGATATAAATGACGAATTGATGGGTGCTGACGAGTTGATGTGTGCAGCACACCAACATGGCACAAGTATACATATGTAACAAACCTGCACGTTACGCACATGTACCCTAGAACTTAAAGTATAATAAAATAATAATAATAATAATAATAATATCAAAAAAATATGATGCTAGCTCTGGGTGTGTCATATATGGTCTTTATTATGTTATGTCCCTTCTATACCTAATTTGTTGGGAGTTTTTATCATAAATAGATGTTGAATTTTATCAAATGTTTTTTCTGAATCTATTAAGATGATCATATGGTTTTTCTCTTTTCTATTCTATTGATATGTGTCGTATTTATTGGTTCGCATATGTTGAAACTTCTTGCATCCATAGAATAAATCCCATGGTGTATTAGCTTTTGATGTGCTGTTGGATTCTATTTGCTGGTATTTTGTTGAGGATTTTTGAATTTATGTCCTTTTAGTCTGTTTTCTGTTACTTTTAACAGAATACTCTGAAACTGGGTAATTTACAAAAAAATATTTATTTCTTACACTTATGGCAGTTGAGAAGTCCAAGGTCAAGGGGCTACATCTGTTGAGAGGCACCTTGCTGATAGGAGTTCTCTTCAGAGTTCCAAGGTAGCACAGGACATTAAATGCCCAAAGGAGCTGTTTGTGCTAGCTCAGGTCTTTCTTCCTCTTCTTATAAAGTCACTAGTTCCACTTCTATGATAATCCATTAATCTATTAACTGATTGATCCATGAATTAATTCATTCATGAGTGCAGAATCCTCATGACCCAACCACCTCTTAAAGACGCCATCTATCAATAGTGCCACATTGGAGATTAGGTTTTAACATCAAGCGGGGTGCAGTGGCTCACACCTGTAATCCCAGCCTTTTGGGAGCCTGAAGCAAGTGGATCACTTGAGTCCAGGAGTTTGAAGCCAGCATGGACAACATGGCAAAACTCTGTCTCTACAAAAAAATTAGCCAGGTATGGTGTCATGCACCTCAAGTCCCAGCTAACTGGGAGGCTGAGGTGGGAGGACTGCTTGAGCCCTGGAAGTTGAGGCTTCAGTGAGTTAATCATGCCACTGCACTCCTGCCTGGCTACAGAGTAAGACCCTATCTCAAAAAAAAAAAAAAAAAAAAAAAAAAAAAAAAAGTTTTAACCTGAGTTTTGGAGGAGACAATCATGTAAACCATTGTATAAGTTCATCAGAAATATGGGCCTGCCCTTTTCCTTTTTTGTTGTGTCCTTGTCTGGCTTTGTTATCAGGATAATTCTAGCCTTGTAGAATGAGTTAGAAAGAATTTCCGCCACCTCTTCAATTTTTTGAAATAGTTAAAGAATTGGTGTTAGTTCTTCTGTAAAAGTTTGGTATACTTCACCAGGAAAGTCATCTCATCCTGGCCTTTTCCTTGTTGGGAGGCTTTTTATTACTGATTCAATTTTGTTACTCATTATTGGCCTGTTCAGGTCTTCTATTACTTTCTGGTTTAGTCTTGGTAGGTTATATGTGTCCAGGAATTTATCCATTTCCTCTGGATTTTTCAAGTTGTTGGCATATAGTTGTACATAATAGTCTCTAATGAGTCTTTGTATTTCCATGGTATCAGATGTCATGTCTCCTTTTTTGTTCATGATTTTATTTGTATATTCTCTCTTTTTCTTAATCTAATGAATAGTTTGCCAATTTTGGTCACTGTTTCAAAGAAAAAAAAAAACAAAACAAAAGTTTTCATTTTTCTGATGTATTATTTTCTCTTTCCCTACATGCATACCTCACTTTATTGTAGTTTGGTTTATTACACCTCACAGATACTGTTTTTTGCAAATTGAATGTCTGACAACCCTGCATAAAAAGCAAGTCTATTGCTGCCATACTTCCAATAGCATGTGCTCAGTTCATGTTTCCATGTCAGCATTTTTTAGCTATGAACTTTTTAATTAAAATACATACACATTTAGACATAGTGCTATTGCACATTTAACAGACTACTAGAGTGTAAACATAACTTTTATATGCACTTGGAAGCCAAAAACATTGTTGACTCACTTTATTGTGATATTCACAATATTGAGGTGGTCTGGAACTAAACTGCAATATCTTTGAGGTATGCCTATATTTCATTTTTAATTCTGCTCTGACCTTTATTATTTCTTTCCATCTAATAATTCTGGGTTTGGCTCCTTCTTGCTTTTCTAGTTTCTTGAGGTGCATCATTAGGTTACTTGAAATCTTTCTACTTTTCTGATGTAGGTGTTTACTACTATAAACTTCCCTCCGGGCACTGCTTTTGTGGTATCATATAGGTTTTGGTATGTTGCGTTTCTATTTTCAATTGTTTCAAGAAATTTTTGATTTCCTCAATTGTTTCATTGACCCACTGGTCGTTCAGAAGCATGCTATTTAATTTACATGTATTTTTACAGTTTCCCAAAGTTTCTCTGGTTATTGATTTCTAGTTTTATTAAATTGTGGTCTGAGAAAAAACTTGATACAATTTCAAATTTTTTGAGTTTGGTAAGAGTTGTTTTGTGGCCTAACATATTTTATACTGGAGAATGTTCCTTGTGCCGATGAGAAGAATGTGTATTCTGCAGTTGTTGGATGGAATGTTCTGTAAACGTCTATTATGGGTACCACACAGTTTAAGTCTGATATTTCTCTGTACATCTTTTTGTATAGACTATCTGTCCAATGCTGAAATTGGAATGAATAAGTTCCCAATTCTTATTGCATTGGGGTCTATCTCTTTAGCCTTTATAATATTTGCATTATATATCTGGGTACTCTTGTGTTAGGTGCAAATATATTTACAATTATTATATCTTCTTGATGAATTGATTTCTTTATCATTGTATAATGACCTTTTTATTCTTTGCTTATAGTCTGTTGAGTCTGATGTAAATATAGCTACTCCTGCACACTTTCAATTTCCATTAGCATGGAATGTCTTTTACCATCTCTTCACTTTCATTCCACATGTACCTTTATAGGGAAATGTGTTTTTTGTAGGCAGCAGTTAGTTTGGTTTTGTTTTCAAATCCACTCAGCCAGTCTATAAATTTTAATGGGGAATTTAAACTGTTTACATTCAAAGTTGTTATTGACAGGTAAGGACTTACTCTTGTCATTTTGTTAATTTCTTCTATTATTTTATATATGTTTCTTTCTTTATTCCTTCCTTCATATCTTATTGTTTATCTTTGCGGTTGGGCAATTTTCTGTAGTAATAACATTTGATTCCTTTCCCTTTCTTATTTGCATATCTGCTCTGAGCTTTTTAAAGGTATACCTTGAAGATAATGCAAGTTTGGTTCTGGCCCACTGCAATCAAGGAAATGTCACAATAAAACAAGTCACATTAGATTTTTAGTTTCTCAATACATATAACAGTTATGTTGAGGCTATCCTGTAGTCTATTATGTCTATTTTAGTCTATTTTTAATGAAAAAATGCTCAAAAATACCAACAATCACCCAATCCATCAGTGAGTCATAATCTATTTACTGGTCAAGGTATCTTGCCTCATTGTTGATGGCTGTTGACTGATCAGGGTGGTGATCGCTAAAGATTGGGGTTGTTGCGGCAATTTATGAAAATAAGATACAAATTAAGTATGCCGCATTAATTCACTCTTCTTTTCACAAAAGATTTCTCTTTAGCATGTGATGCTGTTTGATAACATTTTACCCATAGAACGGCCTTTAAAATTAAGGTCAATCCTCTCGAATCCTGCCTCTGCTCTATCAGCTAAGTTTATGTACTATTCTAAATTTGCTGTTGTCACTTCAACAGTGTTTACAGCATCTTCACCCATAATGGATTCCATCTCAATAAACCATCTTTTTGTTCATCCACAAGAAGTAACTTCTCATCTGTTCAAGTCGTATCATGATATTGCTACAATTCAGTCACATCCTCATGCTCTACTTCTACTTCTCTTGCTATTTCTATCACATCTGTAACATCAAAGTTACATCAAAGATCACTAGTCACATACTACCATAACAGATAAAATAATAGAAGTTTGAAATATTGTGAGAATTACCAAAATGTGGACAATGAGCACATGCTGTTGGAAAAATGTTACCAATAGACTTGTTTAATGCAGGGTTGCCATAAACTTTCAATTTGTAAAAAATATATTATCTGTGAAGTACAATAAAATGAAGTATGCTTATACTTTTCTGTGATTTCATGATGGTAACTATCATCCTTTCACTTCCAGATGGAGAACTCCCTTAAGCATTCCTTGTAGGGCCAGTCTAGTGGTGATGAATTTTCTCTGTTTTTGCCAGTCTGGAAGACTTTAGCTCTCCTTAATTTCTAAATGATAGTTTTCCTAAGTATAATATTCTTGGCTGACAGGTTTTTTTTGTTTGTGGTTTGTTTTTGAGATATGGTCTGGTCTGGCCCTGTCACCCAGGCTGGAATGCAGTGGCACAATCTCAGCTCACTTCAACCTCCACCTCCTGGGCTCAAGTGATCCTCCCAGCTAAGTCCCCTGAGTAGCTAGAACTAAGGCACACACCACCATGCCCAACTAATTTTTGTGTTTTTTGTAGCGATGGGGTCTTGCCATGTTGCCCGGGCTGGTCTCAACTCCTGAGCTCAAACAATCTGTCCGCCTCAGCTTCCCAAAGTACTGGGATTGCAGGCATGAGCCACCATGCCCAGCCTTTTTCTTTCAGAACTATAAATATATTATTCCAACCTATCCTATAAGGTTTCCACTGAGAAATCTTCTGTTAGTTTGATGGGAGTTCCCTCATATGAGATGATGTTTTTCTCTTGCTGTTTTTAGAAATCTGTCTTTGACTTTGAACAGGTTGACTATTATGTGCCCCAGAGAAGACCTTTTGGGTTAAATTTATTTGGGGATATTTGAGCTTTCTGTATCTGGATATCTGTATTTCTTCCCAAATTTGGGAAATTTTTAGTTATTTCACTAAATAGATTTGCTATATCTTCTTTCACCTTTTCTTCTGAAACTCCTGAAATACAAATATTTGTTCACTTAATGGTATTCAGATTCCCAAGTACACATGGTCACCAGTGATGGCACATCTGGGCAGATCAGTCTTTGGGCCTCCAGGCCGCTTGTTTAGATGTTGGCCCAGGTAGCAGTGAGCAAGGTAGGCAGGCAGGTTTTCAGGGACCTAGGCAGCATGCATGGCATCAGTGGCGGCAGTTGTAGCAATGAGCCAATCCTTGGGCCGCTGGGTGATTTTTTGCATTGGGTGATTTTTTGGCTGTAATCCATGTTAGCAGTATCTGCAAGTTCCTCAGTGACCTAGGCTATGGTTGTTTGTGGAGGCCACCAGCGGGCCATCGGTGTGTTGGGGGGCAGAGTCACTGTGGGTGACAATGACCCCAAGCAGCCAGAGTGGGAAATGTACATTTCAGCTCCTTATAACCTGGGGACAGCTTTCCTGATGTGCTTGACTGCCTGTTACCCAGAGTATAGGGCACTCCATGGGTTCAAGTGCCAGGAATGTAGCAGTACCACTAGGTCCATCTCATGACATGTCCAGTCTCATGACATTGCAGCCCTCTGGGTAGATATAAGAGGATGCTGAAAGAACTGTATGTGGAAATGCAGTGGCTATGGGTCCCAGGGCATGGTGTAGTCTGGTTGTTGCTCTGCTCTCAAAATGGTTCTGTGCTACAATAGCCTGGGACCTGGGCAGGTTAGAGGGGCCCCACGATAAATTTCCTCTCTGGAATAATGCAATTGTGTGGACTCAAGGCACCTTCTTATCCCACTGCACATGTCTGTGGTAGAAAAACAGACTTCTGTGGATCTCCTGCTTACCCTTCCCCTATAAAGGGGAGTCCCCACTTGGAACCAATCCTGGCCAGCTGCTTCACTTCCCTTTATATGCTGCTCTCAAGTTTCTGTGCCTCAGAGGGTCTTTGTCACTTCTTTCCTGCATTCTGGTATTCTCTCTTAGATGCTCTAGACATGTGGTTATTTATGTTTTGTTCCTTCTCTGTGAAGGAGGTAAGCACTGGGCACCTCTAGTCAGCCTCTTGATCTCAAATTTTTTAACAGCAACTTAACTGATAGGATATTCTCCTCATATTTTCTAGGACACTGAAAGTGATACAAAAATTTTATTTGAGGCCAGGTGCAGCGGCTCATGCCTTTAATCCCAGCACTTTGGGAGGCTGAGGTGGGCAGATATCTGAGGTCAGGAGTTTGAGACCAGGATGGCCAACATGGTGAAACCCTGCCTCTACTAAGAATAGAAAAATTAGCTGGGCATGAAGGTGCATGCCTGTAATCCCAGCTACTTGGGAGGCTGAGGCAGGAGAATCCCTTGAACTGGGAGGTGGAGGTTGCAGTGGGCTAAGATCGTACCACTGCACTCCAACCAGGGCAACAGAGAGAGACTTCATCTCAAAAATACATGTATATTTGAGTCTTAAAATAACAAAGATAGAAGAATGAGAAATTATAAGGCAAAGGCTCAAGAAACTGAGTAGTTGAAAGAAAATATATTTGTCCATATACAAATTGTTTTATTCAAGCATAGCCCACCTCAATGGAAGGTGGCATGTCTAGAATTACTGGTAAAAGTGTTTATTAGTAATTTACAGGAAGAAACACAGCCTTGGTGTCTTTCAACATTAGGAAGAAAGAGTTCATCTTCAAACCTGTCCACCCCAAATCAGGACATCACTCTTTCCTAGAAAAAGAACCAAGCACACAAGTACACATCCCTTTTCATTGCTGTAACATGGGACGGGACTCTCTTTTGGTCAGAACAAAAAGGCAGAACACAGAGCACTTGTATTAGAGGCAGAGAGATAACATCAGGCTGTGCAGATAGTAAAAGAAGCCAGACATTATACAGAGTAATACAGTTGAATAATGACAGTGATATTAAAATAGAGAGCCTTCTATGGCCATAAGCAGTACTGAGTGTTTGAAATATCATAATCCATTAAATCCTTTTAACAACCCTAGGTGTTAAGGATCCTTTCTGTCCCCATTTTATAGACTAAGAAACTGAGATACGGAAAAGTTAAGTAAATTGCCTAAAATCAGAAAGCCAGTATTTGGTCTAGATAGTCTGTGCTCATAACCACAGCATTATGCTAAACAAAGAACAGAGATTTCTCTAGGAAAGAACAAAGCTATTGTTTTACCTTGTATAAGGTTTTTTTTTTTTTTTTTTTAATCCAAATTCATGGGATAAGGCATAAAGATGGAGGGGGAGATTAGAAATAAGTATCAGGACCTTAGAGAACCATATCTATAATGCATTCTGTAGGGTTACGTTTACGTACACTATATTTTGTGTGATCATAATATGGACCCTTCTGTCTCTCTGGCTGTGTTCTGTATTTCAGAAAGTGATTCAGAAAGACCTCTATGTCATAATAGTTTCAAGCTTAATTCAAGCCAACCATCCAGTGTGGTTTGCTTTTAAGTTCCGATGGGCAAACGGTATTAAGATGATGGGGAGGAGAGGAGGGAACTTATTTTATTCATTGTCGTGATAGACATAATTAAGTTGTAAATAACTCAGAAGTACCAAGGGAAAACTGTTGCAATCATAAACAATGATTAAACTGAGCCTAAAAGAGACCAAAAAGAATCAGGCTTTCTGAACAGAACAGAAGGCTACACAGAAACTGTCTTTAAATGTGAGAGCAAACATATACATAAACTGGTGACATTCAACTTTAGGATGAATTCCTTACTCCAGATTTTGTAAAGCATGGAAACGCAGTGACTTCATATTTTTAATTTTTTAAAGAAAAGAATACATAACCCTGGAGTGATTTTAATACATTCTTTGAGACTGGGACTTGATTAGATGGCATTTCAAGGCCCTGCAAATGCTGATCATGGTGGAACCTAACTCCTCTACATATAGCCACAGCAAAGGTTGGCATGCGCTCTGATGGTAGGCACTGCTGCTCCATTGCTCCACAGGCCATTATTACAACCCCAACAGTGCCAAGAGCAGATGTGTGTGCTGTTTTGTTTTTTTTTCTGTTGTTGTCGGTGGCATGGAGTCCTATATCCCATAAATGTAAACTAGGTTTAATTTGGACTTTTAGTTAGAAAAGAAAAGTTGGTTCTTAAGGGGGAAGATTTCTACGGACCTCCCTTCAATACTATATAGCAAAAACACAGAACATGCCATATGAACCTCACTTGGGAAATTTAAATAAGGAGCTTTAGAAACATAACGTGATTTGGCAAGAACGTAATTTGAATGTGGTTGTGAGGTCCCACTAGCAACATATGCTTTTACTAAGCTGTACTATTCCTTTCTTTCACAGTCTGAGCTTTTAAAATGTTACTTTATATTTTCTATGATTATCATTCAGAACCAAAACCAAAGTAGTTAACTCTGAATAAAACTATCCTATTATAAAATTAGAGTTCATCCTGAGGAAGAGAAGTGGGGGGAATGTTTAAATGTGACCCCTTTCTCTTCTCTCCACCCCGCTCCAAATACACTCATAAAAACTAAAACCGTGATGGGGGGAATGGAGGAGAAGTCTGTTTATGATTATGAATTGAACTTTGAACCATTCCTATTATTCCTGCCAAGGATTTTTGAATGCTAATGTTAAAAGATATATATAAAGTAAGATCTGCTAAGGTATTTTAAGAGTCTACAGTAATGCACCAAGCTTTTTTCCTTGCTTCATTGTTAAAGATAATATGCCTTTCTAACAAAAATGCTTTCAAGATGTAACCATATTTTGAAATGAATATCATAATACATCCTTTGCAAGCCTGGAATTTGGAAACAAAGAACTTGCTTTAATCTGTTTTTCTTCTTACCTGATAAGCAGGATGACAGTGCTGCTGGAGGAGGTTTAAACCTGTCCCCAGTCTCATTTGCTTTTCTTCCTCTTTCTTCATCATGTGGGCCCTGACAACCTTTCTTTCTGAAGCTACATAAATTAAACAGGACTAAGACTATCAACTTTTGCACCAGCTCCAAAACAAGCCAAGACAAGAAAGAATCCTCCAGTTGATCAACAGACTTCCAGTATTTCTGCTAAACTGGTAGAGCGGTAAAGTCTCCATGCTTTCCTCTCCACTGAAATAACATCAGAGGTTGGATCCTTGGCTGTCTTTAATGTTTTCCCTTTTATGTAGCTAAAAAAGGTATTTCAAATTATGTAGAATGAAAAAATAAGCCAACTTTATATTCTTCTTTATTGTTCATTCCTTCTATTTCACAAATGCTTCCAGTCTTGTGGTATCAGCTCCCTTGAAAGTCAGATCTAAGAACCTCAGCCCAGCAAGCCCTGAAGTGGCCTGAAGTTCACCACAAAGCAGTGCATTGTGCTGCTTGAAATGGTCTTCAAACACTGATGGGTTGATCTTTCCTTTATGAAGTCTGGATCAAGAATAATTTGTGACTTTTCAAATAGGTACCTAAAGGATGGTTTATAATAGGTAATCAAAGGAAAAGGGTGGTATGCTTCAATTCGCAAAGTAAATGATACATCAGTAGAGCCATCTGATTAGAAGATATAATTAGTGAAGGCAATAACATGAAGGATCTAATAGCTCCTAGGAAAATCAGCAGATAGAAGGGTCCCAATATATTTTAGTTGAAACTGGATCTTAGATCTGACTTTAAAATCTAGGTTTCTGTGTGGACCTTAAGAAAAACTTCTATCAGTTTTCCTAAGAGAGGTTTTGGTAAAGATTTCCAGCCTTGAGAGGAAGGCTTAAGGATCTAATTTTTTCATGAAGAACATTAGCCACCATAAAAAACTTTCCATTGTCAACACCCTTCAGCCTTCTAGAAAGAAGAACACTGCTATGAATTGTAAAGCCTACCAATCTTCTCCAACAGTGTACAGCATTGCATTAGAGGAAATTTGATCTCAACAGAATAAATCTCTGTTATTTCCAACAGACACAAGAACTTACATATGGGAAATTTCTAAGATTATTTGGGGGTTTTGGCATCTTTCTCCTACACTCTGCCTAATTTATGGTGGTATCTGGGTTCCAACGAAGACCTCCTCCATGGGAAGCCAATGGGCCCCTCTTCTTATTCCACTCAGAATTAAAACATTGGCAATATTATTCCAAGATTGTGGGATTTCACAAAACCACTGCATTACCAGACCGTTATGCATGCAATAATGTCTAATTGGCTAACTCCAGGAACAATAGATGGACAATTGTTATAGTTATATTCTGATGAATTCAGGCTAAATGTGGCTTGAATCAAGGAATATGGTGACCCTAAAATTATAATGTTAAAAACAAATATGCAAAACTAGTAGTTTTGTATCTTGTTCTTTCCTCTCATATCTGTGGACACTTAAAAAAAGCCCATGCAGCTTTTCACTCGTCTGAAATGGTACAGGTTGGAGAGATTTTAGACAGTTTGGACTTAATAGACAAAAATCATAGTTAAAATGTATTAAGCAATTTACATATATTACCAAAACATTATCAAAACTACTCTATGAAATAAGGGCAAATGGTATCCCCCTTTATGAATGAGAACACTGAGGCTTTGAAAAGTTGAGTGAATCAATCACTTATAGTGAGTAAATGACAGAACTATTTCTAAATCATGGTTTTTTTATATGTGTTTACACTTCTAAAAACAGTGACTTGGAAAGTGTGTTTGTATGAATGAGGGTGTGTATGTGCACATGCTCGTCAGAGAGGGAGAGACTGAGAGACTCTCTCTTGCCCCTCTTTGCTTTCTTATTAGTACCATCTATAAAATATCAAGTCTTTTGACGCAGCAATCCCATTACTGGGCATCTACCCAAACAATTATAAATCATCCTACGAAAGACATGTGCATACGTATGTTTACTGCGGCACTATTCACAACAGCAAAGACTTGGAACCAACCCAAATGTCCATCAATGATAGACTGGATTAAGAAAATGTGGTAGACATATACCATGGAATATTATGCAGCCATAAAAAAGGACGAGTTCATGTCCTTTGCAGGGACATGGATAAAGCTGGAAACCATCCTACTCAGCAAACTATCACAAGATCAGAAAACCAAACACCACATGGTCTCACTCATAAGTGGGAGTAGAACAATGAGAACACATGGACACAGGGAGGGGAACATCACACACTAGGGCCTGTTGGGGTGTGGGGGGCTAGGGGAGGTATAACATTAACAGAAATACCTAATGTAGGTGATGGGTTGATGGGTGCAGCAAACCACGATGGCATGTGTTTATCTATGTTAAAAAATGGCATGTTCTGCACATGTAACCCACAACTTAAAGTATAATAAAAATAAGTAAAATAAAATAAAATACCAAGTCTTTGGGGAATTGGAATCCTGGGCTTATAAAGTACGCCCAACATTGTTTAATTAATCCATATCCCCCATGGGGTATTGTGTTATGACTTATGACAGCACTGTCCGGAGCATCTTCATGGCAGAACGAAACCCAAAGGAAGAAAAACCTCTAAGAGAATTTAAAACAAACAAACAACAACAACAAACACCACCAAAGGGAAATAGCATCATCAAGAATATGCTTCCTTGTTGTTCCCTCCTTAGCATTCACGAAGTACCCACTGTCCACCGTGAATTTCACATTTCTCAGTGTGGGTAAGAACTGAGTAACGTGTCCTTCTACCACTTATTCCAGAGAAATCAGTATTTAGTAGATTCATGTTCACCACTCTAGCCAACCATAATGAGAAATATGTCATAGCCAGTTGACTATGACAAAATAAAAATACAATGTGTCAAAATTGAAGGAAGAGTCTGGTGTGACTTACATTTTTACTTTCACAGAACATGACGTGTTCAAAGTACATTCAAGTATTGTGTTGAATGTCCAACAGGAATCACTTTTTGTATATCACTACTCCTGAAAATGACAAGGGAAGCAGAAAGAAAAGGGTTAAGAAGAATTAAGACAGAACATGAGATGAAACAATAATAAAGCATCACTCTGATAGGCAAGACAGGATAGTATAGGAGATAATAAGTGAATTTTGGAGCAAGAACAACTAGGTGCAAATCCCTCTGTTAATACCTATTAGTTGTGTATCATTGAACATATTAGTTCACCTCTCAGTATCACTTCTAACTTCAAATATAGGAAATGACAATACCTAATTTGAAGAATTGTTAAATTGAACAAAATTTCCCTTATCTTCTGTGGGGAAATTTTTCACCAACATTCATTATCCTTTTCTTCCATAGCAACTGAGTTGTAATTGGAGTGTAGCTATCCAGCTAAAAACTATATGTTCAATCCTCCTACATCTTACAGTGTAGCGTGGCCATGTCATTGAGTTCTTGACAATGGAATGTGAATGAAAATGGTACGTGTTTCTTCCCAGCTTGATCCATTGAATCTTACACACACATTCTCTATACCATTTCATTATTTCTGCTGACTGGAATGGCCATCCCCAAAGCAACCCTGAGGACAATAAAGTTGCATTAGCCTATGCCCCAGGAAAATGGCATAGTGATGAGAGCTGCTGCTGAACTGTAAAACATCTTCCCAAGGCTATTTTGAGGCCAAAAAAGTATAAATTCTTCAAGGTATTAAATTATCATTGAGTTTGTTTTTATAGTAGTTTAGACTACCTTAACTAATATACCTGGGCAACTTAAGGATTGCAAGTAGTACCACATAAAGCATAATTTCTACCTTTAGGAGCTTGCAGTCTAGTTGAAGATTTAAAGTGAACACACAGGAAATTGTACCCCAAGACAGTATGTGGACAAGGGTGAGCTAATGGCATTGGAAAACATCATTATATGTGTTCAACAAATAATTTAATTTTCCTGTTGGTCACCAAGGAATTCTACATTTCCTATATCTCTTTGTATCTGTGTGGGACAGTATGTCTAATGATGGCCAATAGAATGTGGAAGGAAGTCATATATGTCAATTCTAAGCCTGGCTCTTCAAATGCCCAGTGAAATCCCCACACTGTCACTCCTTGTTCTACTGACTACAGAATCTCCATCAGAGGCCTCTGAATGGGCCTAGGGGATGCCACGGTGGAAGGATCCAAGCTCCTCATTGAGGAGGACAGCCAACAGAGCCAATTGGTCAAGAATATTGGTTCTGAAGCTTGCCTAAAAAAGAAATCATCTTTATAATGCGATAAGCCACTGAGACTTGGGGTTGTTTAATATAGCCATCGACCTAGCCAGTCCAATGTAATGATGGAGATAAGTCATCAGAAAAGGAAGCAAAGAAAATTCTTATGTGTGGGAATGATCGGAGGTGGTTTCTTCAGGAGTTAGTATTTGAGCTCATTTAGTTAGTAGAAATGAAAGAGAAGGACAGATGGTGAATGTCGTTACTAGTTTCAGATTTTATTGTGGTCACTTTCCCATCTTCTCCAGCCCAAACATTTACTGGATAAAGCATTTTCCATCTAACTTCTCAGATGCTGTTAAGACAAGAGCCCCTTCTTTTCAACTGGAATCTCATATAAAATCCTGATATTTAAACGGATACTAGTTTAGTTACTCTTACTGAAGTGAAAACAGGGCTAGTCTGACTTCTTGGCCAATTTCTTACTAATCACATGCCCCTAGATCACTCCCATGGAACCCTCAAATGCTGAGAAACAGAATTTGAGCACCAATGTATCAGAATACACTCAGATGTAATATAATAGGCTTGCTCTAGCTCTTCATGGGGGAACCGCAGTGTGCAATGGATTACAGAGGATGCAGCAGCAAACTGTGGAGTTGAGCAGAAAGACAGTCTAATTACCCAAGAGAGACCACCCTTAAACAGTCTCATCAACAGAAGTAACATACTCCATCTGTCTGTTTCTCTACTGTATACATTCACTTTTTAAAGCTAAAGTTCTCCATGATTCTTTCCTATGAGAAAGATAATTTAAAACTGAAGCTAAGATTTTCTCAAAACTAGCCAGTCTGGAGAGGATTCTGGGAAGATGGAGTAGGAAACACCAGGAATCTGTCTCCCCACACAGACAACAATTACACTAGCAGAATCTGTGTAATGTAATTATTTTGGAACTCTGGAGTCTTGCAACTTTTATAGGAAGGCTTTGGTAATAAGTTGCTTAGTTACCGATCAATTCAGTTTTTAGCACAGCACCTCCACACTCACCACCAGCCCCGTAACAGGCAACTGTGCATGTAATCCTGGAGCAACTTGTGTACACCTAAAGGAGGCCAGGGTGGGCAAAAAACTCTGTCCTCCAACTAGTAAGGATTTGTGCTGTCACTGCTGCTACTGCTTTTGATCACAGAAGTGTAAATGAAGGGGAGGGATGTCATTGTTGTTTCACCTCCCCCACAATCTCTTATTGCAAGCCCCACTCTTTCTGGCTGAAGTGACTCCAAATAATTTAAAGGGCAAGTACCCCTCTTTTGTTTCCCTACTTTATTTTCTTTTTGTCATTTGAAAGCCAGACACTGAATCCTAGGACATTCAAAAACAACTGCATATATGGTGAAAATTAGAAAGTAATCATGCATGACTAGGGAAATGCACAGGGTCAGAAAAGAGCTGAGAAAACCTTAGGTTTATACCTTAGACTAATCTTTGGCACAGAGGCAGACTACAACAATAAAACTAAAACAAACAAAAAAAATCAAACTCTGGGTAAGGAGAATCCAATTTGCATACTTACTTCATTATTAGATTCAAATGTCAAGTTTTCAACAAAAACAATTAGAAGCACACAAATAGACAAGTATAGCCCATTCAAAGGGACAAAAACTAAATAAACAGAAACTGTCCATAAAAAAGACCTGCAGAAATTCTGCTAGATTAAAGATGCTCAAAGAACTATAGGAAAATATAGAAGAGGTTAAGAAAATGATGTATCAACAAAATGGAAATACAAATAAAGATAAAACCTAAAAAGAAACCAAAAAAGAAGTTCTGGAGCTGAAAAGCACCATAACTGAAATGAAAAACTTATTAGATAAATTCAAGGGCAGATTAGAGTAAGCAAAAGAATAAACAAATCAACAGAACAAGATAATTGAAATTATCAGGTATGAGGAACAGAAAGAAAAAGATTAAAGTGAACAGAGCCTTAAGAGCCTGTGGGACACATTGAAGTAGACTAACATATGCATTGTGGGAGTCCCAGAAGGAAATGAGAGAGAGAAAGGAGAAGAGAGAATATTTGTAGAAATTATGACTGAAAATGTCTCAAATTTGATAAAAGACATCAATATAAACATCCAAGAAACTCAACAATCTCCAAGTAAGATAAACTCAAAGATACCCACATTAAGACACAATATAATTAAACTTTCAAAATCCAAAGACAAAGGTACAAGAGAGAAACAACTCTTCACATATAAGGGACACTCAATAAGATTATCATCAAACTTCTCATCTGAAATGTTGGAGACCAGAAGGCAGTGAGCCAATATATATCAAGTCCTGTAAGCAAAACAAAACAAAATAAACAACAAAAAAACAGCAACCAAGAATTCTATATCCAACAAAACTGTCATTAAAAGTGAGGGGAAAATTAAGACATTCCTAAATAAACAAACCTAAGAGAGTCCATTACCATTAAACCTGCCCTGCAAGAAACACTCAAGGGAGTTCTGTAGGGTGAAATGAAAAGAAGCAAGCCAGTGATTCAAAGTCATATGAATAAATAAGGTATCAGTAAAGGGAAATACATGGACAATTATAAAAGCTAGTATTATCTTAACGATGACTTATAATTTCACTTTTTTATAGATTTAAGAGACTAATGAGCTAGTATTATTATAACCTTGGATTGTAACTGCAAATTTTGTTTTACACATGGTTGAAGAGAATAGTACATTCAAAAGCATCATTAGTTTATTTTTGGGGGCACACATATGATTTTGTGCATACATGTGTTCACATATAATTTTGTGCACATAACTGAAATGGATAAATGGAGCTATTAAAGGATCATCATATGCTATTGAGGGTAAGCCGGTATAGACTCAAATTAGAGTGCTGTAACTTTGTATGGTAAATGTAATCCCCATGGAAACCACAAAGACAATACTAATAAAATACACACAAAAGGAATAAAAAAGGAATTTAAACATTTCACTATAAAAAAATAACTAAACACAAAAGAAGACATTAATGTGGGAAGTGATGGACAAAAAGGCTATAAGACATCTAGAAAGCAAACAACAAAATGGCAGAGGTCCCTTTATATTAAATATTAACTGAAGTGTAAATGGATTAAACTCTCCAATCAAAAGACAGATTGGAAGAATAAATAAAAACATTATCCAACTATATGCTTCCTACAGGAAAATCACTGAAGATCCAAAGGCATACATAGATTAAAAGTGAAAGGATGGAAAAGTACATTGCATGGATACAGTAACCAAGAGATAGCAGTAGTAGCTGTGCTCATATCCAGACAAAATAGACTTTAAAACCAAAAAGTTTATAAGAGACAAAAAATACATTATATATTAACAAAAGTTTCAATACAGCAAAAAGATACCATCAACATTTACACTTCTAGTAACAGACCATCAAAATATATGAAGCAAAAACTGACAGAACTACAGGGAGAAATAGATGCTTCTACTATAATACTTGAAAATTTCAATACCCTTCTCTCAATAAGGGATGAACAATCAGAAGATAAGGAATAGAAGATTTAAAGAACACAATAAATCAGCTAGATCTAAAATTATGTGCAGAACACTCTACTCAACAACAACATTCTTCTCAAGTGCACATAGTATATTTTCCTGTATAAATCATATATTAGGCCAGAACTTGTCTCAATAAATTTAAAAAGATAAATATACAAAATATCTTCTCTGACCCCAACAGTATAAAGTTGGAAATCTATAATAGAAAGAAGGAAATGTCAAAAACTTGTGGAAATTAAATGATACAGTCTTAACCAATGAATCAAATAAGAAATCATAAGTAAAGTTACAAAATATTTAGAGACAAATGAAACTGAAAGCATACATATCAAAACTCATGAGATGCAGTGAAGGTTACACTAAGGAGGAAATGTATAGCTACAAATGCTTACATTAAAAAACAAGAAGATTTCAAATCAATAGCATAACTTTATAACTTATGGAAGTAGAAAAAGAAAAAACTAAACCTCAAGTTAGCAAAAGAAGGAGATAGTATGACAGCAGAGATCAGTGAAATAGATAGAAAAATAATGTATAAAAGAATCAATAAAATCAAACATTGGTTGTTTGAAAAGATCAACAAAATTGATAAACTTTTAGCTAGATGGACTAAGAAAAAAAGAAAAGGCTGTAACTACTAAGATCAGAGGTAAAGTGAAGTCATTACTAGTGATTCTGTCGCAATAAGAAGGACTGTTAAGACAGTATTATGAACAACTGTGTGCCTATAAATTGGATAACCTAGATAAAATGGACAATTTCCTGGAAACACAAAACCTACCAAGACTAAATCACAAGAAATAAAAAATCTGAATAGTCTTATAACTATAACTAGGAAGGAGATATAATTAGTAACCAATAATCTCCAATAAGTAAAGCCCTGGATCTAATGGCTTTACTGATGAATTCTACCAAATACTTAAAGAAGAAAGAACACAAATTATTCTCAAAGTTTTCCAATGAAAATGAAGAGAATGGAACACTTCTTGACCCATTCTACCCTGATACCAAAGCAAAAAACACTACAAAAAAGAAAACTACTGATTAATATCCTTTATGAATATTGATGCAAAAAGCTTTACCAAAAGACTGGTAAACCAAATTCAGCAGCATATTAAAAAGATTATACACCATGTCCAAGTGGGATTTATGCCTGAAATAAAAAAATGGTTCAGCATATGAAAATAAATATCTACTACATTAACAGAATTAGGGAGAATAAACATATGATCATCTGAATAGATACAGAAAAAGCATTTGACAAAATTCAACACTGCTTCATGATTTAAAAAAAAAAACAAAAAAACAGTCAAGCTAGAAATAGAAAGAACTACTTCAACACACTAAAAGCCATATATGGAGAATTCACAGGGAACGTCATACTCAATGGTAAAAGACTAAGCACTTTTTCTCTAAGATCAGGAACAAGACAGAGATACCCACATTTGCCTTTTTTATTCAACATAGTATGGGAAATTTTAGCCACAACTATTAGATAAATAAAAAGCAAAAGAAATAAAAGATATTCAAATTGGAAAGAAAGGAGTAAAACTACCTCTATGTGTAGATGATATGATCTTATATAGAAACCCTCAAAATTTCACACACAAAAGAACTGTCGGAACTATTAAATGATTTCAGCAAAGTACCAGGATACGAAGTCAGTACTCACAAATTAGTTGCTTTTCTGTACACCAACAATGAACAATTTGAAAAGTAAACTATTTTTAAAAATTCCATTTACCATAGCATCAAAAAATACTTAGGAAATTATGTAGCCAAGGAAAGGAAAGACTTGTACAATGAAAACTACAAGATACTGTTGAGAGAAATTGAAGAAGATATAAATAAATGGAAACATAGCCTATGTCCATGAATTAGAAGACACAATAGATTAAGATGTCCATACTACCAAAAGCAACGTACAGATTCAATGCAATCCCCATTAAAATCCCAATGATGAAATTTTTACTATCTCCCATCTGACAAAGGGCTGATATCCAGAATCTACAAAGAACTTAAACAAATTTACAAGAAAAAATCAACCCCATCAAAAAGTGAGCAAAGGATATGAGCAAACATTTCTCAAAAGACGACATTTATGCAGCCAACAGACACATGAAAAAAATGCTCATCATCACTCACCATCAGAGAAATGCAAATCAAAACCACAATGAGACACCATCTCACACCAGTTAGAATGGCGATCATTAAAAGTTAGGAAACAACAGGTGCTGGAGAGGATGCGGAGAAACAGGAACACTTTTACACTGTTGGTGGGACTGTAAACTAGTTCAACCATTGTGGAAGACAGTGTGGTGATTCCTCAAGGATCTAGAACTATAAATACCATTTGACCCAGCCATCCCATTACTGGGTATATACCCAAAGGATTATAAATGATGCTGCTGTAAAGACACATGCACACGTATGTTTATTGCAGCACTATTCACAATAGCAAAGACTTTGAACCCACCCAAATATCCATCAATGATAGACTGGATTAAGAAAATG
>NW_016804208.1:1152915-1185647 GCF_001698545.2 Rhinopithecus bieti | reverse complement strand
TTAAATTTAAAACTACAATGAGATTCTAACTCTATTAGGCAGCTAAAATTAAAATTTAGCATTTCAAGAGGAAAGCTTCTATTCCTCGAAATTCACTTATATGAATCACTTTGTTGCCTATCATATAAATGAATTATACCAATTTTATATTATTAATAATGGTTACCATTTATTAGTTGCCTACTATTCATAAAGTTTGGCATTAACCTCTAAGCCTTACAGCAACCCCAGAATTAAGCATTAATATCCCTAGTTTACAGGTGGAGCAACTAAGGCTCAGTGAGAATTCCTCTTTTCTAGCTTCTAAGCAATAAAGTTGATGTTCAAACCAAGCTTTCTCATTTCAAAGGTTATCCACCTTCCATTGAACCAGTTGCCATCTTTTTTTCCACTGAGGGAGAAATATATTTTGTGGCTGCTCACAAAGCTCATTTTCAAAACACATAGTAATATTTTCTGTAAGACTAGCCTAATATAGACCTGTGCTATATCTGTGAAAATTGTCTGAAGTACAGGTTCTGTCATTTGTCAATGTCATTCATAGTTATGACCAGAGGCCCAAATATGAAAGCTGAAATATATAAAGGTTATTTCCATTGTCATTTGCTGATGTGCTATTGCCATAAGTCTCCCCACCCCATCCTAACCGTTTTCATTACCCTAAAGTTTCTTACTAGTGTATTACATTTTTAAAGGACGAATTCTTGTCTGTGTCTCCAGAAGAGACTGCACAGAGTCACTGACCCACAAATGTCCTTCTTAAATTAATACTGGTTCTTTGTCTCATCAATCCATAAGACACATTTGGTTTGTTCTAGTTTCAGCATTTCCTTCTCATCAAAATTTAGTTTCTTTTCCCTAGAGACTTTAGTTGAAACTCCACCCCGTATTACATCTAATTCATAACAAACCCTCTCAATACAATCTGTGATTTAACAATTAGCTAAGATCCATATTTCAAAAATACATAAGTTGACAGAATAATTCAGTAGCCTCCCGGACTTGAAATTTAAATCTGAGTGGTTTAACTAGACTATCACTGACTGGGGTCTTTTGAATGTCAGTGGAATTAGAGGCCTCTATTTGTACATGCCCTCAAATGAATGGTTTGGGGCTGGTTTGCCCTTGGTTCTCTAGTTCTTTATTTGTGATCTTAGGTTGTTAATTTGAGATCTTTCTAACTTTTTAATATGGGTATTTACTGCTATAAATTTTCCTCTTAACACTACCTTAGCTGTGTAGGGATTTTGTTGTGTTGCATCTTTGTTCTCATTCGTTTCAAATAATTTCTTGATTTCTGCCTTAATTTCATGATTTACCAAAAGTCATTCAGGAGCAGGCTCTCTAATTTCTATTTAATTCTATGGTTTTGAGTGACTTTCTTAGTCTTGAGTTCTATTTTTATTGTGCTGTGGTCCAAGAGAGTGGTTGGTATGATTTTAGTTATTTTCCATTTACTGAGAATTTCTTAATATGTGATTGTGTGGTTGATCTTAGTGTATGTGCCATGTACAGATGAGAAGAATGAACACTCTGTTGTTTTCAGGTAGAGAGTTATGTAGATATTTATTAGATTCATTTGGTAGAGTGTTGATTTCAGGTCCTGAATATCTTTGTTAATTTTCTGCCTCTCTGATCTAATACTGTCAGTTGGGTGTTAAAGGCTCCCACTATTATTCTGTGTGAGTTTATATCTCTTTGAAGGTCTCTAAGAACTTGCTTTATGAATCTGGAGATTTATAAATTCAAAGGTGACATTTTAAAGGTTGTTGGGTCCCTTAAGTATATGATAAAAACTGACTGGGCACAGTGGCTCACGCCTGTAATCCCAGCACTTTGGGAGGCCAAGGTGGGCAGATTACCTGAGGTCAGGAGTTTGAGACCAGCCTGGCCAACGTGGCAAAACACTGTCTCTACTAAAAATACAAAAATTAGCTTGGTGTGGTGACGCACGCCTGTAATCCCAGCTACTCGGAAGGCTGAGGTAGGAGAATCGCTAGAAACCAAGAGGGAAAGGTTGCGCCACTGCACTCCAGCCTGGGAGACAGAGCAAGACCCCATCTCAAAAAAAAAAAAATATATATATATATATATGTGTGTGTGTGTGTGTGTGTGTGTGATAAAAATACTATGATTTATTTCCCCAGAAATTTTGCATATGCACCCAAAGTTTTGGCAATAATTTTATGGAACTCATAGAGCTGCTGAAGTTTCTGATCCCTTGCTTTAAAAGAGAAACTCAGACAAAAATAATTTGCTCACATTCTTTTTCTTATGATGACATTGAGTCAGGAGATTCCAATTTTTAGTGACATATAAAATCAGAATTATATGAGAATGACTCGCTATTAGCTGTCACAACAACCACATTGAGGACCTGGGTGTATACTCTTCTACGTTGGAAGCCTTACAGACCAATTCAGAGGACAATGGTCTCTACCTAGCAAGAAGTTACCTAGCACACTTGGTAGAATATTCATTCACTCATTCATTTCACAGATCAACTAATACTTACTGAGCACCTTAAGCACCATGTCTTTAACAATATAATGAGGATTCAAAAATGAGTAAGACCACCCCTGAATAAACTCTGTTGTCAACCCTTCCTCTCCTTCATATTTTTGCCGTCTTATTGCCCTCTCCTACAAATTTCAAAACAAGAAATGTGTCAAATTTATGTCAGATGAAACAAGGAAAATCTTGAAGATTAAAAAAAAAAAAATCTCAGGTGTGGATAAAGGCAAGGCAAAGTTCTTATTCATTTTCATATAGCCCCCTTGCATTTAGCAAAGTACTATGAAGAGAGTTGAAAATTTTGATTGAGCTGGACCTTGTGGAGTGAGAAGTGTATAAGGAACTCAGGAAGGATAATAGCTCCTATAAGCCTTGATGTCTCGATGTGCAAGTGGCAAATAATCTGACTTGTCACACCCAGATGAAGATCTGATTATATGAGGGTAGCTTATTCTTCTTCAATAACAGCAGAAACCAACTGTTCTATATTTTATGGGACATTATGTGGATGACACTGTGCTAAGTTAATGGTTTATATGAATTATCTAATTCATTGTTTATAATACTGAGGAGTAGACATGACTTTTTAAAATTTTTTTCTGAAATTACGGAAAACAAACTGAGGTGTAGAGAATTTAAACTGGTTTTGTCAAAGTAGTAGAGATATAGATATTAGAATAGGGGCCAAAGTAGTGAAATCCAAAGCATTCTAACCCAAAGTGAATGCTTTTAACTTCACCACTGCAATAGTTTCCTACCCTTAGTAGAGCCCAGAGAGAATACATCAAACATGTAAATTTTTAAATTAGGAATTAAGCATGGAGGAAGAAAGTCTGGCCATATAAAAGTTACCTATACAGAGCGTGCATACATACGTTTGTCTGTGTGTACACACTGGCATGTGTGTAAGCAGGAAGAAGGGGAAGCTTATTGTGATCTGAAAATACTACCAACATCTAGTAACATCTGAAGTGAGTAGAGCCAGAAAGAAGTGAGAACAAAGAGCACAGGAATACTACGTACACAAACACACACTTCATCATTTTCACAATTGGGCTAAATGCTACCCCTTCAGGAGAATAAAAGCTGTAGCCAGACTAACATCCATGCGAAACATCATTTTGAGACTCTCCTGGAGCAAAAACAAATGATCCCATTAAAAAGGAGACAAGGGGCATGAACAGACACTTTTCAAAAGAAGACATACGTGCAGCCAACAAGCATATGAAAAAATGCTCAACATCACTAATCACTAGAGAAATGCAAATCAAAACCACAATGAAATACCATCTCACACCAGTCAGAATAGCTATTATTAAAAAGTAAAAATAACAGATACTGGTGAGGTTGTGGAGAAAAGGGAACACTTATACACTGCCAGTGGGACTGTAAATTAGATCACCCGTTGTGGAAAGTGGTGTAGTGATTCCTAAAAGAACTTGAAATGAAATTACCATTTGACTCAGCAATCCCATTATTGGGTATATACCCAAAACAATGTAAATCATTCTACCATAAAGACACATGCACGCATATGTTTATGGCAGCACTATTCACAATAGCAAACATAAATGCCCATCAATGGTAGAGTGAATAAAGAAAACATGATGCATATACACCATGCAATATTATGCAGCTGTAAAAGAGAATGAGATCATGTCCTTTATAGCAACATGGTTGGAGCTGGAGGTCATTATCCTAAGCAAGGTAACACAGGAACAGAAAATCAAATACTGCATGTTCTCACTTATAAGTAGGAGCTAAGCCATAAGAATACATGGACACGAAGAGGGGAACAACAGACCCTGGGGGCTACTTGAGGGTGGAAGGTAGGAGGAAGAGAGAATAAAAAAAAAATACCTATTGGGGACTATGCTTATTATCTGGATGATGAAATAATCCATATACCAAACCCCCACGACACAGTTTATCTATATAACAAACCTGCACATTTACCCCTGAACCTAAAATAAAAGTTATAATAGTATTTTTAAAAACTTGTCTTCAGCGTATTCTGTCCTTCCTTGCTCCAATTCCCATCTCTCGCATCCTGTAAGCCCCTGGGAACGGGCTTAATTCTATCCACACTATTCTAACTTCATAACATACTCCTTATTTCCATAGCCTAAAACTGAGGCCATAAATTACTGATTGTGCCTCTTTAAACCTCACCCCCTTCTCAGTACCACAGAGCATATCACATTACTGTGGAAACTAAGGAACCACAGAGAAGTTGGGGGAAAAATATCCATTTTAATGCCAGAGTCCAAACAAAGCTACTAATTCCCGTTAAACCCTCTTGGGGTGACAATGGTAATGAAATTATTTCTTAGAGAATTTCTTAGGAAAGAGCAAGTCACAAAAATTCAAATGGTCATCTTCAGTCCTCTCTGTGGAAACTGAGCGGCCACTCAGTATGTGAGGATGTTCACACAGTATGTGAGGATGTTCAGTTCAGTATGTGAGGATCCTCATTTTTCACAAAGTTGGCAGAAGGTGCCAATCAAAGACCTTGGTTTTTTCTTTCCATTTTCTAAAATAAAATACAACCAGTAACAATTAACATTCTTTGTCAATGTCCTTCCTCAATCCTAAGGGTAAAGCTATAAGCTTCCCAACTCCCCTAAGCACTGTTAAGGCAACGTGTACCAAGTTGGAAAGTAACTCTTTGTTTGGATGTAATAAATTGGACATTAAATAATGATCAAAATGCTTATTAAAGCCTACATAAGAAATAACAAGTAATATCAATTGCATAGCTCTTAACCTTCAGTAATTATGTCATTTGTAATCAATTGCCTTTTTCATTAGTCATATTATTATATTCTGTAGCTGGTTTCTATTACATAATTGTTTATCTTCAATAAATATGTTTTAATAAGCAGTTGTATTTATACTCCATGAAATAACAGTCTTAATTAATCTATGTTGAATACTCATTTGGGAACTTAAACTCAAAGACCTGCCAAACATTCTAAAAGCATGATTCATATCAAGATGAATAACAAAAGTTATACAATGTGCTAAAAAATACATATTGCAGTGACTCCATTTTACAGGAAGGCTGTGTAGAAGCTATTTTTGTTTAATTTTGTGATATTTTAGAGAAGAAAGATACATTTCCTAAGACTTCATGACAACATCCCTGAAAGTTTCCTATATGCTACTTACCAGGGCTGTATCACTAAAACAAGAGCCCTTTTGTTTATTATTTTGGTTTTCTACAACCAAACTAGACAAAGATACTTTATAATAGCACAAAAAGAGGATGGCTTTTACCATATGATAGTTTTGGACAGCATTATTTTAATAGAGTTAGAGGTAAACTATCAAATTTCATTTAACAGAGAAATATTAACCAAAGGCAAAAGTACATGGTTCATTTTTCATTTCTCAAAACTATTAGACTGAATTGTCTGACTGGCAAAATAGATCAAAAAACAGTTTTCTTAGTAACTGTACTGACTTTTCTCAGACAATCCTTAGATATGAAAAACTAACTCTAAAAGAGTAAGAAACTTAAAAAGAACCAAAAATACAGTATCTAGTCTTCATTTTTTCATCAGATAATCAAATCTTTTTGCTGCACTCTGAAGAAGTTGAGGACATTATGAGATTAGGAATGTTCTAGAATTACTGAACCAAAAAATAAATGTCAGCGATATTCCCATGGGGAACATACTTTAAGTTCATTTGGTCACATCATACATACATCGACTTAGACCAATTACATGCAGTTGATGACAAAATTAGCCTATAGAAGACCTTGAAAAAGTGTATGTAAATAACCAAGGAGCATGACATGACTAGAGAAAAGTGTGTCCAGGTGTGAAAACAGGCTATGTCCTGGGTACACTAAGGTCTGGACAGAGCGCGAGTTCTTGGGCAGATCTTTCAGCCTTTGGAACCTCATTCTTAAAACATGGCATTTCTGAAATCCCTGAGTTCACGGGACCATTGCCTTTCAACACATATTTTTAAAGTCTCTAGAACCATCAAATAACTTTCAGTGATTTCTGTGAGGTCATGTTAAGGTTAGTATAGAAAGAGGACCACCCACATAGCCAAACTGGCATGTCTCTTTTCAATTTTCATTGTCAAAAGGACAAAGGAACTGTTTTAATGAAGTGTTTTTCAGTTGTCTTTTGTTTCACATTTTACACAGGAAAAAGGAAAATGTTTCTTCAGTTCAGGGCATCTGAATCATATTTCCAAGGGGACAGGCATTTTCAGGACAGTAAGTACTAAATTATAAATAACTTTCAATAAATTAAACTGTAGTCTGGCTTTTTTTTTCTTCCTTGGAAACATTTAGCCTTCAGAAGACTTAATTGTTCTTCAAGATAAAATGACAGTTGCTTCTAAAGTATATAAGGCAATTGGGCATATGTCAGTTATAAAGCAGTGACGAGATAATGTGGCACAACATACTTCAGCAAGAAACTCCACTGAACCAATGAATGCAAATGTATTCTAGCTTTCTGCCTCGTGTCAACTGATCCAACTTGCAAAACTGGATAAGCTCTCTATTAGTGGTTTGAAGACCATAACAATCTTTGTTATAATTCAATGCCATCTCCTCACATGTATAGTGAAAGGAACAAATAAGGCAGTTATCCTGAAAATCAGGGGCCAGAAAATAAACTGTATCCCAATTGTGTAGATATTTTTGGTGAACATGTTTAGGCTTCGTATTCGTTAGTTACATGTTTCCTTTTCTATTTACTTTTCATCACAGATATAGTCCAGAGTTCCACAAAAAGAAGTAAAATGAATGCAACAGTCTGTACTTTCCTAGTTATACAGAGTCTAATGAATGGAGTTAGATGATATTTACAAAAAAACAAAACTCTGATTTTCCCATCTTTCTCAATTCTACAGGAAAGTGATTTTGAGAGATGGTTTTCTCAAGAATTGATGATTTCCTATATAATCCTGCATTTGAAAAAAATAATAGGACCAAAGAGGGCAGTAATTGAGGCAAAGAATTAAATCATTTATCTGAAGATTTCTGGAATCAAAGAGGGAAATATTTTTGGACTAGGGCCTTTCTTACTCTTAAAATCCTCTCAAATAGCGGCCCCTCCATAAAATTAGTCATGATTAGATGCTTCTAGAAGGAGAGAACAGAGGAGAAAAATGAATTTGTTCTTCCCTTCTGCAACACAACCAATAATTTACTTGTGTTATTATTTTTTAATATGTTCCCTCAACCAGTTTTTCCCAACTCTGCCGTAATTCCCCTTTCATTCCTATTAACTCAACTTAGTGCTAAGAGAGGAATCTCTTATTATATATATATAATCTTCTTTATATATATATATATATATACACTTCATATATATATATAAATTATACACACACTCACATTTAAAAATGCTTTTAGATATAGGCTTAGCTGCAAAAGAGCTAGAAGCATGAAGCAGCAGCATACAAAATCAAAGAGGTGGTCAACTGGGAAATACACACCAAAATAGAAGAAATACAGAAAAGCCAGCCTCTCCAGCATTTCAGCAAGACCCCACTCCCTATATATCCTGGGTTATAACTCTTCCTGAGTATTGCCGGCCTTTCTTACAAGGGTGATCAGAACAAGGAAACTTGCTGTATTCATCTTCTTACCTCTACAGCAGCACTTAAGTTCCAAGACTAGAAACTTAATATTTGATGAATGAATGAACAAAGGAGTGAATAGAATGGCAAACAACAAGAAGATAGCAGGAGAGTTAGAACAGGAGAGAAGACGACGACGACAAAAGTTTCCGTTGTTTCCACTAAGAGCAACACAACTTTGCCTGAGAGCCTGAGCAAGTTTTTTTCACACCTGACCATCATGCAGAGTTTTTACAGACAAAAGATCAGCACTGCTTCTCTCTTTTCTTCCCCTCCTTCCCTCCCCTTCTTTTCAAACTAGGGAAGTTTGTATGTTACTGCACAGACCACCAGGCAAATGGCCAACTGTCCTCTGGGGAAAAGCCAAACCTGATTCTCATTTTAAAGGGATACTGATTTTTATGGCCCGAGGTTACTGTAATCAGAGAATATACATTGAATTTCAACTCTCTCAGACATGTCCAAATCTTTACACTATAGAAGGTAGATCTTTCCAGTCTGAAATTTTCAACTCAATATAATCATATGAACACTGTTGTCAATATATTAAGAATAAAGAGATGTTCACCACGGGACCTTCATCTGCAAAGTCTTCTCTGACTTCCCTCAACTAGATTATAATCCCACCTTCTTCTGAAGTCCAGTAGCACTTTATCTACATTCTCTTACAGCTTGCCACTTCCTACTTGGTATTGTTATGCAAACGCATGTTTAATTAGCTCAACTAGAGTCATGCTACTTGAGGGCAATAGCCCCTGCAAAAGCTTGAGAGTGCTTTACTTCTTATCTATAGAAGGGCCTCATAATTTTTGTTTGTTTATATATATGTAAATCTATTCTGATTGTAGTTCAGTTAAACTGTTGATCAAAAGAACCCCCACCACCATCTTACATCCTAAGATGTTTTGAGTTAAGCATAATAGTTAACTCTCCTTGAGGGTTTATTTTATGCCCAGTGATATACTAAGTGCTTCTTTATTTGCATTTTTCCATTTTAACCCTCGCTGGAACTCTCTTAGGTAGTCATATCCCCTTTACAATTGAGGCAGCTGAAGTTTAAAGAATGAAGTAACTTGCCCAAGCTCACCCTACTAGGGAATTTGCAAAACTGGGATTGAACCCAGGCCGTGAATTCCACATTCATGGCCATTGTATAATTCTACTTCCTGGTCAGCCGAGTAAGGCCTTCCGGTCCTTATTCCAAAAATCATTTCTTAGAAGAAAACTAGGCTCAACAGGCGGCCAGATGCAGCTGTCAGAAAAAGTAAGACACTTCCTCAGAAAAAGAAACACATTCATCCAAGGCTTTAAATGTTGCCTCACACCAGAAGTCCCAGGACCCTTGAAAGGAGGGTGACAGTAAGTCAGGCTTAAACCCAGGGTGACCTGGAAGCCCAGATAAACTGCAAGCTCCTGTGATACCCGAAAGGCCATTGTGTTGGCAATTTACCGTCTAGGAAGCCAAGTTTTTGTTTTTGCACAGGAAACACACTTCAAAGCTCCTGCTCTAACTGAAATACATCTTTCATAACTTAATTTACCCAGATTTATTTTTCATGAGCCATGTACTTTTCTTCAGGGAGATTATTTTTTAACATTTCCTTATATGTAATTTTCTTAAATATTCAAGGCCTTGAGCTATTGTGTAGAAAAAAAATTATGCTTAAGAGAGGTTAGAGTCTACATTTAGGCTCACAGTTAACAGCGAAACACAACAGGTATGAATTATTACCCAATCTTTCATGCTCTAACGTGTCTTCTTGCTTAATTGGAGCAATAAGTCCTAGGATTCACTGGGGATTTTTTCCTGATTGACGTCACCCATCATTCTTGAAGCAAGATACTTACAAAGAGATCCTCAAAACAATGGAATATTCATTCATGTGCACTAACATATCCCCAGGTGTTAGGAAATCTGCAGCCCTGGGAATGAATCTTCTTTGTCCCAAAAAATGCCCTGTGGGCTGTGTTACTTTCTTGCTTTTTATTCAAAGCTTCGGATGAATGAAATGTTGGTTAAATTTTGAGGAGGTTCAGATTTGTTTTGGTACAGTGGGATGTGGCTTTTTTTTTTTTTTTTTTTTCTTTTGCCTTTGCTCTCTCTCCCAGACAACACCTGAGACTCTGGCCTTACCAGTGTCAAAAATTACTTTTTCTAAAAGTCTTTTTTGGACTCAAGCCAGAGTTGCCTCTTAAGCATTTGAGGAGTGAGAGGTTTTGTTCACTGTTAAAAGCCTTTTGAGCATTGCTGAGCACGTGGAGTGAGACTTTGGGGTTTGGGATTCGTTGGTAGAATCTCCAAAAGAACATTACCCAGGAAGCAACACAGTCACCCTGGGTATGAGATAAAAATAGGAACAGCATAGACATCATCAAAAAAAATTTGTTTTGCATAATAAATTGAATATTTACTAGGTGTTGGTCACTGTTCCAGGAGCCTTAGTTGTGTTACCATGTTCAATCCCAGTAATAATGCTCTGAGAGGAGGACTCTTCTTATTCTCATTTTACAGATGGTTTAAGTAATCACCCAAGGTTACATGAGTAGCAACTGCTGGAGCCAGGATTACAAAACAAAAATAAAGGAGATGCCATGTTAGAAGTATTATCTGTTTGATCCCTTTCATTCACTGTTAAATTGACTCACAGATGGAAGAAGGAAATATATGAAGTGTAACATGAAGCTTTCTCAGTTACTTATCCCCCATTTTTTCTTCACTTTAAAAGTAGACTCTCTTGCCTGCACCCTCACCAAGCTCCACTTAAGTCTAGAATGTCTTGGATAAGTTTTATTGAGGTGATTTACATTTTGTTTTTAGGAAGACTAGAAATTGTCCAGCTGCCAAGACATAATGAGAGGTTGTATTTGTTTAGGATCTTCCTTGATGAGGTGCAAAGGTAACTGTCAGATGGCACTAACTGGCTCTTCGACATCAATTTAAGAAGTGCTGCACAGGCCAGGCGCGGTGGCTCAAGCCTGTAATCCCAGCACTTTGGGAGGCCGAGAGGGGCGGATCACGAGGTCAGGAGATGGAGATCATCCTGGCTAACACGGTGAAACCCCGTCTCTACTAAAAAATACAGAAAACTAGCCAGGCGAGGTGGCGGGCTCCAGTAGTCCCAGCTACTCGGGAAGCTGAGGCAGAAGAATGGCGTAAACCCGGGAGGCGGAGCTTGCAGTGAGCCGAGATCTGGCCACTGCACTCCAGCCTGGATGACAGAGCAAGACTCCGGCTCAAAAAAAAAAAAAAAAAAAAAAAAAAAAAACTGCAGTAAAATGTTGTTCCATTCCTTTTGCTACGGAGGATGAGGAAAACTTGAGGTCTAGAAGGGTACTTCTTGGAAGATTGGCCAACTACTTGCTCACTTTTTTCAAACACAAATAATCCATTAGCAAGCACAGTAGTCCCCCTTATCTACTATTTCAGCTACCTGTGTTCAACTGCAGTCCAAAAATAGGTGAGTACAGTGCAATATTTTCAGAGAGACCATATTCATATAACCTTTTTTAAAGTATATTGTTATAATTATTCTATTTCATTATTATTGTTGTGAATCTCTTACTGTGCCTAATGTGTAAATTAAACTTCATCATAGTATGTATATATAGGAAAAACATAGTATGTAGTTAGGTATCATGCAGTTTCAGACATCTGCTGGGGGACTTGGAACATATTCCCTGCTGCTAAGGGGTTACTACTGTATTCCTGGAGTCCTTGTAAGTTCAAAGTCCAGTGTTAGGCTTTAGGAGGGAAAGAGGAAAACAAAATCAAAAAAGGCAGAAAGGAAGAAAGAAGGGAGGAGGGGAGAGAAGGAGAGGAGAGGGGGAGGAAGAAAAAGAGAGAGAAAGAGAAAGACAGAAAGAGAGACAAGAGAGAAAGAGAAGAGAGAAAGAGAGAAGAGAGGAGAGAAAGAGAGGAGGGAAAGAGGAGAGAAAGAGAGGAGGGAAAGAGGAGAGAAAGAGGAGAGAAAGAGGAGAGAAAGAGGAGAGAAAGAGAGGAGAGAAAGAGGAGAGAAAAGAGAAAGAGAAAAGAGAGAAAGAGAAGAGAGAGAAAGAGAGAGAGAAGAAAGAGGAGAGAGAGAGGAGAGACAGGAGAGAGAAGAGCGAGAGAGTGAGAGAATGAGAGAACGAGAGAGCGAGAGCGCGAGAGAGCGCGAGAGAGCGCGAGAGAGCGAGAGCGAGCAAGAAAGAGAATAAGAGAAAAGAGAAAAAGAAAGAGGAAGAAAAGGAAAGGGAAAAGGAACAGGAAAGAAAGAAACAGAAAGAAAGAGGAAGAAAGCGGAAGGGTAGAGTTGAGAGAGGAGAGCAGAGAAAAGAAAAAGTCTTTAGAAACATCCACAAGCATCTGAAATACCTTTTCAGTTCATTACTGCTCCCTTCATTGAAAGTAATTTTAAAGAAATCCTTCATTAGGCCTATAAATGCCCTTGTGATTGGATAGATTTTGCATATTTGTTTGGCCTGTTATCAATGAATATAGATAGAAAACAGAAGACAACAGATGCAGTCAGCATTTAATCTTTAAAAATCACTTTATGTTCTCTGGAACCTTGTGCATTTGTTAAATAATCCCAGGCTGCCTTGAAAATCCTGTTTAGTAAACTTTTATAAAGTCTTTCAATATGTTTCTTAGTCATCTTGTTAACATACAATGGCTCTTTCCTTTGCTGGGCATTTTCAGAATTGACCCAAATTGTATCTCAGGGCATTCGCCTGAGGAGTAAAGGACAAGTTTTCTTCTATACAAGGAGAAAGAATGCAATTAGAAAATCAAAATTATCTTGTGTTCTTTTGCCTCGTGTCAAAAGTTAGTATTTTAAATGTATATTCCCTTTCTGGAAGATTTTAAAGTTCAGTTTTTAAGTAATACTTTTATCTGTCAAAGGAGGTCTAAAAAATGAGACTAATTGAGAGACTTCACATAGATCGTCCAGTCCCATAAAACTTGAATTTTATCAAGATGGATTTTACCAATACGTTCCTATTTTCCCAAGACAGTCACAGTTTATGTCCATGGTCCTGGCATAATTATTTATGTCACCTCCTTTCACTCCTTAAAATGTCCCAACTTGGATGATGAATTTCATGGTTACCTAAATTTTATATTGGAATATATGCATACAGCAAACATGCTGCATTAGAAAATATAAGTGCCTTGAACTATGGTACTAGTTACATGATCTTACACAGCTATTACCACTTTCAGCCTCAGTGTCCACATTATAAACTGGGAAATATAATTATCCCTTAAAGGGTTGAATGAGGATCGAAAAAGACAAGGTCTATGAAAGTGCTTTTTAGACTGTAAAGCTCTCACAACTGTTGGTAATCATTATTGTTCTAATTCAGTTTTCAATAAATTATGTGCAAGAAAGGACCAGGAAACTACAAAAGCTGCACATCTGGGGAAGTATGACTTTATAATAAAGAGCCAAATTTGTCTTCAGACTAGATAAGAAAAAAACCTTTATGTTCAACTTCTAGGTCACCAATCTGGCCATTCAGAGATTAACAAACATTAATATACATATAAAAAATGTGTTGAATGTTGTATAGGCTATCTTATACAATTTACAATATATTCATTCTTAAGAGTGTGAAAGTACAGATTAGAAATGAGTGCTGAGTAGTCAAGAGACTTTTCCAAGATTACATCTCTAAAAGAAGCAGAGTTGTACTTTGATCCTCTGCTAAATAGGTATCTGAAGTGAGCTCATTTGTCCAAACTATGTTTCTATAATGTGCTAACATTTAATTTCCCGATTTTTCCTGTATTTAGAGACCTAAATTATTGGCACATTTTGATTAATCTGAAAGAATAAAGTGAAGGAGATCTCATAACTACCTTTTTAGGTACCTGAACTAGATCACATTTTGATAACAAATTTAATCAACGGTGCTGTTTGGGTACTTTACAGATCCATATAATAACAGATTTCTATTGCTTCTCAACTGCCTCAGAGATTTAACAGTATGTTATGTTTTTGCTACTGGCCCTAAGAGCTGATTTCACTACACTTCACAATGTAAGCCCATCGATTTAATTTAGTATTAGGAAAACAGTGTGTCAGTGTTTCTTCACCAGTTAAAACAGGTTAACAAATATGTGGCTTGTCAGTTTTCTGAGAAGGTTGCGTATTTTTTTGCAATCCAGCACCACAGGTCATTGTGATCCTCTTTTTAACCCATTGGTGCTGTTAGAGAACCTCTCAGCAACAAGTAAACCAAAATAATAAGGGTCTAACTTGCATTATTTTGGTCAGTAGGCCAAACTTAAGCCAACTATCAAACTTGTTTTAAAATAAAAGCAAACAAAACAAACCAAAACAAAAAAATACGATCATGAAAAGAGTCTCCTTTCCAAACTTTTAAAATTATTTATTTTGAACCCTAAAGTTTTTTTTTGTTGTTACTTTATTTTGACTATAAATTCTTTCTGCTCAAGAACAGAGCAGTAAATTTGGCTCACTGTCCCAGAGAAGAGGAGAATTTCTGGCAGTGAATCATTATAACAACACAATTTTTCCAGCTCATGCCTACCCATTCTCTAGATTAGAGTGACATTTGTTTTTAAAGCAAATCTAGGTTCCTTTTAGTGAGAGGTGGTAATGCTGCATGATAAATAATCAGCTTAAGGATTAACCCCCTAAGCAGGTGGCTTATGGTGAGTAAACTGCCAGGCTAGAAATAGATGAGAATCTTAACATTTATATTTAGTGATTTCTTCTAATCATTATTGTGTTGACAGAAGTCATAAAGTGGAAAAGACACACAAATATAGATTCTAGAGACCTAAACCGTTAGTGCTAGTGGGAATAATCCTAGACTCCCTCTGAAAGGCCAGGTCTTTCAAAATCTGACCCCATCCACATGTGAAACCCTTCTGAGCACACCTCCACTGACACAGATTTGTCATTCTTCCTTGAGCACAACCTGCTTTTTCACATCTTGGCTCCTTTATACATTCATTCTTCAATACCTTGAATTATATCTCTGCCTAGAATATTCCTACAAAAAAGGCTAAGTGTAAGTATCATCCTCTCTACAAACCCTTCTCTGATTTCTCTACTTCCCGTAGTAATTAATCACTTCATCCTCTGTAATATTAAATTTATGGTAGCCCTTATCACTTTGCAAAAAACACAGAATCTATCTATAAGTTTTCTCCTTTTCTAAACTATGGGATTTTTGAAGCCAAAGATATCATTTTAATAATCAGCATTTCCATAGCACAGCAAAAATTTTGGTGCATGGCCGGAAAACAAATATTTGGCAAATTAGTAAAGTCATGATTTGTATCATATGGTAGCATAGTACATAAAGCACTGGACATGAGATCAGAAGTCTTGGGTTGCTTTACTCTTTGCCACTTATAAGTTTTATGAACACAAGAAAACAACTTTATGCCAATAAATTTGACAACTAAGTAAAATTTAAAAATTTTTGTAAGAATTACAATATTCTAGAACTGATCCAAGAAGAAATAGGGGGAAATTACATATGTATATATTCATATATATGAAAAGACATCTCTAGTAAGAAAATTGAATGAGTAATGTTTTTAATCCCACAAAAGAAATTTCAAGTCATGACTATTTTGTCAGTGAATTGTATCAAACATTTGAGGAAAAAATAATACCAATCTTACATAAACTCTTTCAGAAAATAAAGTTGTTTGGAACACTTCCTAACTCATTCTATTGCCCATAATATTACCCTGATACCAAAACTTAACTAAAACATTGTAAGAAGAAAATACTAAAGACCAAGGGGATATACACAAAATTCTTTAACAAAGTATTAGGACAACAAACACAATGATATATAAAAAGGATAACACATTATTCCCAAGTGGAGTTTGTCCCAGGAATGCAAGGTTAGTTTAATACTAAAAAATCAACTGACATGATGCATGATATTAATAAACCAAAGGGGCAACAGTATACGAGCACACAATAGATATACAAAAAGCATTCGACAGAATTCAACAGCCATTTGAGACTTTTAAAAAACTCTCAGAAAACTAGAAATAGAAAACAACTTTCTCAATCTGAAAAGAGCATTTAGAAAAATCTACAGCTAATATAACTAATGATACAATATTTTAAAATTTTGTCTAAGATAGAGAAAAGGCAAAAAAGTCTCCTCCAAATGCTTCCATTCAACATTGTACTTGGTGTGCCAGCAAGTATAATGAGGCAAGGAAAAGAATTGAAAAGCAAAGCTTGGAAAGAAGTAAAACTTTCTACTCCAGTGTGAGCCTTAGTTTCTACAATTGTAAATTAAGAGGTTGGGATCTTAAACAGTTTATGTTCCAATATATGTTATACTTCAGTAAAATTATAATCAGTTCGGTTGTTGAAATCAGGGATAAAATCATCAAACAAGACATCTTAAAACAATCATTTTTCAACAATCTCTCTGGAAAATTGTCTTCATTGAAAACCTACTGCTTATTTGTGTTCTAAGCATTAAACAGGATAAAGAAGAAAATGAAGGACTCTTCTGCTTGAACTTATAGTCTAAGTATTGATGCAAAACTAACAACCAGTTTACAAGTATATGTCATTACATATTTGTGCATTTAAATATCCACATTTCCATCTGCTGCTAACAATTATATTGGGTCAATAGCATATTGTACATTTCTTTGCATTAATCTAACCACTTTTTAATTCATATTTTTGTCTTGGCTCATACTAGGTTATTTCCCTCTCCCCCCTTATGCTTTATATACATTTAGAATGATACAGAATGTATTTTTTAATTGCTAGAATTTAAATGAGCAGGACAATGAGAGTTGGAGTAATTGAATTTTAGAGGAACTAACTAATACGTCTTGAGCAAATACCTATGAGTGGGTAAGAAAACTAAAACTTGTTTGAGCTGTTATTATGTGCTGGAAATCTTTATATATATATTATCTCATTTATGCCTCACAGCAACAGTACAAGGAATTACTGTATGTCTGTTTGTGTTAATATTATCACCATCATCATTATCATTTTACAGAAGAGGAAATGGAGATTCAGCAAGATATCTGAAAACTTCCCCACAGTCACACAGCTATTATAATAAATGACAAAGTCAGAATTTCAATGCAAAATTCTTTTTTAAGAATATAGAGGTGAAACAATGGGATGTCTCAGTTTTCTTGTAAATGAATGCTTCAGTGGAAGAGCAAGGGGAAGAGTGGTAGTAAAAACAAATAGATGAATCAACGTCTGAAAAATATTTATAAATGCTAAAGCTGGGTGACCATCGTTAAGACCACTCATTGTTATTCACTCTACTTTTATCTACAAATGAGATTTTTCATAATTGGAAAAAATGAGAAAATCTACTTTTAAAAGAGGACGAGTTTTCTCTGTTCTGCCCACTACTCTGCCTAGCCTTCATAAAGCCTTGAGCTCAGTTTTGAATAATGTGGAAGGTTTGTTTGGACAGAAAGAAGAGGAAGACAGAAAGGGCTAGGAGCAGAATAAAAATGAGAACAGATTTTCTATGAAGTAAAAGGAGTTGACTTTTTAAAGAAGAGGATATGAGTGTGGAAGAGAGGAGAAGATGTAAAGTTTGGGAATGTTGGGTTAAATTCAATTATTAAGAACCTTGAAAGCCAAGCAAAGAATGACAGAACTTTAAAAAGAAATCTTTATTCTAAGCTCCATCTTAATCCATCACTGAAGTATATATTGAGAATATTCAAAGGCCTAATTTTAGATTAAATACTATAATAGCAAATATCATTAGAACAAAAAAAAAATCAAACAGACACACATATCTTTTCCTAAAAAGAGACGTCACTGTGGCAAAACCAGATTAACATCCCATTTGTTACAAGTCATTCTTAATTCAACAATATTTCATCATAAATTGGTCTTCCCTTGGAGTTTACTGTTTTTGTTTTGTTTTGTTTTTGAGACGGAGTCTCGCTCTGTTGCCCAGGCTGGAGTGCAGTGGCACGATCTTGGTTCACTGCAAGCTCCGCCTCCCGTGTTCATGTCATTCTCCTGCCTCAGCCTCCCGAGTAGCTGGGACTACAGGCACTTGCCACCATGCCCGGCTAATTTTTTGTATTTTTATTAGAGATGGGGTTTCACTGTGTTAGCCAGGAGGCGTTTACTGTTTTTTTGACTAGTGAAAGGTCTAATAATATCAATTCCTCATAGGTTCTGAATTTACCAGGCTTCAGTGGGAGAAAAAGCTTGGTGTATTTGGAAGAAGTTTTGAGCTAGACAGACTAGAGACTGAATTCCATGACTTCCCTGCCATAAACTTGGACAGTTATTTAATAGCTCTTCATGTGTTGGTATACTTAAAGAAAAATAGCATAAGGAAAGTTAACCTATAGGACTTAGTACAGTGCCTAGCACCTTGAATTGTATCCTTTTGCTTTGACCCAGTGTCAAACATTTTGATCCATTGTTACATTTGAGAAGCTGCCAGCCATGCAGCTGCCTTCTGTAAGGAATATGACAGTTTGATCCCAAAGCATCCCATCAATCTCTGCTTTTCCTTCCTCTTTTGAAATGTCCCCACACTGCTCCCTTGCCCCCTTGTAGCCAACTAAGGAGGGCGAAATACACCTGAAGACAAATTAGAACATCTCCTCCACTTCCCAAATCCCACCCTACTTGAATGCTTGCCAATCAGAGGCTGTCTCAGTATTTCCTCTTTTTACTCCATAAAACGCACTCTCCTTTCTAAGACCTTTGTACACTTGCTGAAAGGAAAATGACCACACATGAGTTCTGGATGCACGTTTATAAATAAAGAGCCTTCATTAATTTTGCATTGGACTTTGTTTTGTCTTTGACATGTTGAATGGCAGACCCACTGACCAGGGTCTCAAAATGGACCTATCACACTGAGCCCAGTATCATGACGTAAGCATTCCAGGACATTATCTTTCTACCAAAAGAGGTTCTGAAGTCAAAAAAAAAAGTGTCCCAAGTTTGTTTGGCACTGTACACTAACATGTATCCATACCTTAAGGAATTATAGCAATCATGAGTATACCAAAGGCATTTGGTGAGAAGTCTTTTGTTTAAGCCAATATATTTCAAATTTATTCCACATCACAGAATGTCCACCCCTCCATAATGCTGTAATAAACTAATCACCAACTTCTTCATTCTGGGGTCACTTTCACATGGCTTAGTAGTGCATCCAGATATTACTAAGTAGCTAGTTAGATTAACAGGGGTGAAAACAAAGGCAAAAACAAGTTTATAAAGAAGGAGAGAAAGAATGATGAGAGAAAATAAAAGACAGTAGAATGAATCAAACAGCTAGAACATACATGGCATAAGTATATTGGAAGCAATTGCATGAGTCTCTAATTCAAAATCCTATTAGGGTTAGGGATGCCATGTTAGAACCATTGAAATGTCAGTTACTTTAGTCAAGCTGAAGTTGAGCCCCCTTCCCTAATCTTCCTCCTAAAGTAGTTTTTGGTCATCCTTTAGTCCTATGTGGGGGTAAGTTTCAAATTAGAGCTTTAAAAGTTGTCTGGCTTTGAAGAGCACTTAAGCTTATAAAAGAAATAAACTGCTAGATTGCAGTGTCAAGCTAAATAGATGATTTATTGACAATTTTTCAGAACTACTCTAGGTTATTTTTTGTGGCATATATCCAAATGGAACAGCACCAACGTATTTATACAGGCTCCAATTTCTGCACTTCTCCAATATCTGGCATGAAGTGTTTTTATGGTATATAACCTTTTCCCCTGAACTAGCTTTTGCTCATCCTTTAAGCTGAAAATTGATAAGTGTCTGAGTATTTGAGTAGGCATACTACCACTAAGCAACTTACATGCTGGAGACAAACAGCCTGAGAATTCCTTTGCATTGTACTACTTTGAGCAAATTTAGGAGACTGGAGAGCTGCCCTGTATATAGGTGGGTGTAAAACAAGAATCTGGCTGTATTAGAGTTCTCCAGAAAAATGGAACCAATAGGACATGTAAAGCTGTATGGGGAGATATTTATTGTAAAGGATTAGCTCACACAATTATGGAGGCTGAGAAGTCTCATGACCTGCCGTCGGCAGGCTGGAGGCCCAGGAAAGCTGTTGGTGTAGTTCCAGTCCAAACCTGAAGATCTGAGAATAAGGCGTGCTGATGTCCAAGGGCAGGAGAAGATGGATGTTCCAGCTCAGGAAAAGAAAACTAATTTTCCCTTCCTCTGCCTTTTTGTTCTATTCAGGCTCTCAACAGATTGAATGTTGCCCACTCACATTGGTGAGGGTGAACTTTATTCAGTCCACAGATTCAAATGTTAGTCTCTTCTGGAAACACCCTCTCAGACACACCCAGAAATAATGTTTTACTAGCTATCTGAGCATCTCTTAGACCATTCAAGTTGACACACAAAGCTAATCATCATACTTGCTAAACTGTATGTGTGCTAAAGGTCCTTCCAACAAAAATGCCCTTATTACTCCATCCCCAGTATAAATGCCTTTATATTGCATCCTCAGTGCAGGTTCTTCCCTGCACAATGGTGCCAGACTAGATGGGAAGAGGACAGCGAAATCTACAGCACCTTCTTCTTGCTAAGACATGTGTCTGAGAGGCTGCATAATCCCAAATAAGTCAATTTCTCCAAATTTTCACAGAGATGTCATACAAATGACCTGCAGCCCAGATTCCATTCATTCATTTATTCACTTAATCAATTAATATTGTCTCACTACCCATTGAGTAGAAAACATTCTTCTAGCTATTGTAGGAGATTAAAAACAAAAAAACAAAACAATGCAGCCTAGGGAGATTCAACATGCACATGAACATAAAGTTTAAAGGGTTAAAAGAAGCAAAAATGAAATACTAGGAGTGGGCTTCTGATTGTGGGTCTCACCTCTCAATTCTTCTTGGTATGACCCTTTATTTTCATCATGTCTCGATCTTGTTTCCTTTTCTGGGTTGCACATAATACAAGTCTCTTCTCCTAACTTTGATCACCATCCTCTCTTCTCTTTCTCATAACTATGATCAGGGATCAGGAACTTGCTTTTTCTTGTCCTTGACCAGCACGCTTATAGCTTTTTTATCATACCTTTATCCCACAGTAGAGGCTCTCCACTGTCCTGTGACCTAGACCAGTAATTTGCAACTTTTTCTGCAAAGGGCCAGATGGCAAATATTTGGGGCTTTTTGGGCCGTGTAGTCTCTGTTGCAACTGCCTGTCTTTTAGATATAGGCAGAAGCAAGCAAAATTTGAATTTCATATAATTTTAACATGTCATCAAAATTCTTTTTTAAGTTTTCCAAACATTTTAAAATGTAGAAACCATTCTTTTTAAAAAATAGCCTTAAGGAGTACAAGTGTAGTTTTGTTACGTAGATATATTACACACAGGTAAAGTCTAAGCTTTTAGTTTAACTATCACTTGAATAGTGCCCATTGTACCCACTAATCTCTCATCCCTCATGCCCCTCCCACCCTTCCAAAACTCCAATGTCTATTATTCAACATTCTCTATGTGTACATATTATTTAGCTCCCGTTTATAGATGAGAACATGGTATTTGACTCTGTGTCTGAGTTGTTTCACTTAAAAGATAATGGCTTCCAGCTCCATGCATGTGGCTGCAAAAGACATGATTTCATTCTTTTTTATGGCTGAACAGCATTCCATTGTGGGTGTATGATATGTGTGTGTGTGTGTGTGTGTGTGTGTGTACATGCATGTGTATTAGATACATTTTCCTCATCCAGTCATTCGTTGAAGGACACTTAGGTTGATTCTACGACATTACTATTACTAATGATGCTGTCATAAACATACATGTGCAGGTATCTTTTTGATATAGTGATTTCCTTTGGGTAGATACCCAGTAGTGGCATTGCTGGCTTGCATGGGTACTTCTATTTTTTTGTTCTTTGAGAAATAGCCATACTGTTTTCCATAGAGATTGTACTAATTTACATTCCCTTATCAACAGTGTATAAAATAACGTAGGAACCATTCTTAGCTCCTGGGTCATGCAAAAAGGCCCACAGTTTGCTGGCTCCTAGCCTAGAATGTATGCAAAGAGTATGTATGTAGATAGTGGCCCCAAGTCATAAGGATACAGGCAAGATGAGGAGAGGAAGAGAGAAAGGAAGAGCAATGGATAGGAAGGTATAATACTTAAATCTGCAAGGAAGTTAAATCTTATAACAAATGCTCTGGCCTAGGGTTTGTGGAATTTTCATACATGCATAACTACTATGGTTAACAGGCAAATGATCTGTGAGCACTGGTAATTGTTTTCATAAAGCCAGTTCTAAATGTGTGTAGTAGACAATGCTACCTGTTTACCAAAACTGTTTCTTTTTCTCCTAGTCAGGCAAGTAGGCTACTTTTCTCAGCCTACCTTGCAGTTAGCTGTGGTCATGTAACTAGCTGTCACAATGAAATATGAGCCCAAGTGAGATCAATCACTTTTAAGAAAGGGGTAGGCCTCCTCCAGTCTCTCTTCTCCCTTCTACCAGCTGAATGTTATGGAAAATGGAGCGCCATTAGATGGTGGAGTCACACGAATGAGGGAGCCTTGGTCCCTCAAGAACCACATATAGAAGAGCTGCTCACTGACCAGGAGCATCTAGCTAAGACTATTCTAAGAGCAGTAAATATACTTTTCATGCTTATTCAGCTCAATAGAGCAGCTAACCTTATTTATGCTAAGGTGTAAATTACTAAGAAATGTTGATTGTGTGACCATTACTTTTAGAATACAAAATACATATTCATAGCTTTAAAAGAAAAGTTATGACTTAATATGAAAAAAAAAAACAGAACTTTTCACATCAATTGTATTCAAAGAGCTATGTTTTGGGACATACAAAATAAATTACTGCCTCCCACCTAAATAGAATAGGAGCAATCACAGGAAGGAAAGACCTATTTGCCTAACATATCCACAGAACTTAATATCAGGTTTTGCTGTTTTAAGCCCTTATGGTTCTGAAATTTCTCCTCTAATCCCAGCTCTTCCATTCTTCATTTTCAGAGACATGAAATTTTAGATTTTGAAAGGACTTGGATGGCAACATGTCTAACCTCTCACCTTCAGAGAAAAACATGTTGTCAACATCAATAATATAATCCTTGAACTATATTGAGAATTATATCCCTCAGTCTCCTCTTTACCAGGCTAAATATCCCCAATTTCTATGGGATATTTTTGCAAATATATTTTAATCCATTAATCTTTTTCATTCTTCCTTCAGTTGTTCACTCTTTCTCAGGTTACAAAGTTCAGAAAGGGACATGAGATTCTAAATAAAGACATAACCAACAAGGCCAGCCAGGCCTATGTATAGACAGAGTTGAAAGCTGCCAGCCTGGTTTGATTTGAGATGCAGAAAAGCTCCTGGTTCTCCTCTTCTCCAGCCCCAATCACCCAGACAAAAATAGTCCCCCTATCTTGCCTGCCAAGGACAATTTTCCCATCACTGGAGGGCCTTTGGGAAAAGGGGCAGAAGAAAGGCAACTGTATTTCTTTTAAAAATGTGCTTGTCTGTATACTAGATACATGATATACATTACTTCACTTAAACTCTACAAATATCTTAAGTTACTAGTGCATATATCATAAAGAAAGCAATTAGTAAAAGATAAGAACATAGGCTCCACAGTCGGGCAGACCGAAGTTTGAATTCCACCTCCAACATTTACTGGCTATGAGACCTTAGCTAATTTGTTTATCCTCTCAAAGCTTCAGGTTCCTGACCTAGACAGTTTATTCCATCTACAGCATAGGATGATGTAATGAACAAGCAACATAATCTATGTGCCTGGTCCACTGCCTGCCTCCTGACAAATACTCAGTATGTGTAAGCCAGTATTATCCCCATTTTACAGATAATGAAGTGGAGTCAGAGAAGTCAAGTGATTTGCCTTAGGTCACAGAGCTAAGAAGTAGCAGAAACAACATCTAAACCTAACTCTGCCTCCAAAGCTTGTGTTTGTTCCACTACCATTTCCAAAATGCTTCTCATGAATTCACATGAATGGCCCAGGGGAAGCAGCACAAAAGTCCCACCACCATAATTTTAAAGTATCCAACTTAGAAACTAAGTATATAGCCCTGACATGTAAGTAAGTAGGTAAGTATTTAGAGTTGGAAAGAATGAGTCAGAAAACAAGTTTCCAAGAAAATGTGGCTCAGTTGGAAGGAGGGAGCAAAAAGGTCTCAAGGGAGCTGTACTGTTCATGGCCACTGCTTATGGACACTGGGAATATTTGAGAATTGTACACCAAAAGCAGGGTGGGGTAGTGTTTGAGAGCCCGCTTCACCTAAGTTGTAAGAGCTCTAACAGGAACTTAAGAGTTACACAGCAGTTCACACTCTGATCTGAACCTGCTTTGGAGAAAAAAAAAAACAATTTTATAAATTGATACAAGAGAAATATATCAAAGATAGCCAGATATATAGTCAAAGAAAAATAAGACAAAAGGAAGCCTGAAGGTGAGCCTGCTTTGTTCACTTTCATAGTTTCAGCAGTCAAGCTAGAGCCTGTCATATGCTAGATTTGCTATTTGCTTTATGCCTTGGAGTACACATTGTATAGTCACTCAAAATTTAGTGACAAAGTTCTTGTCTCTAAAGCAGGACATGCAGAATTCCAATCACGATTCCTTCACTTTGCGACAAGTTACCTCCTTCTCTGTGCCTCAGTTTCCTCATCCTTACAAGGTGCTCAACAGATTTTGTATTTGAGATGGAGTTTCACTCCTGTCGCCCAAGCTGGAGTGCAATGGCAAAATCTCGGCTCACTGCAACCTCCACCTCCCAGGTTCAAGCGATTCTCCTGCCTCAGCCTCTCGAGTAGCTGAGATTACAGGCATGTGCCACCATACCAGGTTAATTTTTGTATTTTTAGTAGAGACGGGGTTTCACCACATTGCCCAGGTTGGTCTCAAACTCCTGACCTCAGGTGATCCACCCGCTTTGGCCTCCCAAAGTGGTGGGATTATAGGCATGAGCCACCACACCCGGCCTGCTAAACAGATATTAACTGTTGTTATTCTCTCATTTAATCCTCACATTCAGTGAAGAAACTGAGACTGAAGTTGCTCAGCGGCTTGCCTGAATCTTCCCCAGACAGTAATCAGAAGGATCAGAATCCAAAGGCAGGATTTATGTCTCCGAGCATCATCTTCCTCCTTGCCATGCTGCTTCTTTGATGTGTAAGAAAAAGCTCAATAACCTATCAAACAGTGCTTTCCCAATAATCTGAAATTTCCTTTATTGCTTTACAGTCATGACTGGGACTTGGAGATTTGTCTTTACTAAACAGGTGAATGGGCATCCGCATGTAGCCAAATGTCGTTAGTGACAGAAGGTCAATACATCAACCTACTTGCTCATAGTACAGAAAAGAACAATTAAAATAAGCAGAGAGGGCAAATAAACAGCATGTGCATTTTCTTCCTAAGATACCCTGGACAAATTACTTGTTGATCTGCAACTGCTAACAGCAGTTACTTATACTGAATTAAAGAAGTCATCACTATACTCTTTTGTCATCCTCCTCACTAAAAAAAAGAAAACTGAAGTGGTAAATGAGTCCTGCCTAAAATAATGAAGGGTCCTCTTTAGATAAATCAATTTCAAATCTTTGGATGGGTCATTGTTTAGTAAAAGGAATGGTTTTTGAAAGCAGGGAGATGAATAAATGGAACTAGCACAGCTCTCCATAAAAAGTGCACAGCTCTCCATAAAAAGTTAGTTGCTAGCTTATTTGTGAAAGAATCTTCCAATCAAATTATAGACAGTTAAAAAATGTTTCTCTTGCTCCCTGTTGCTAACTTAATTAACATTTGCCCTCAAAATGTATGTGTGTGCATGTGTATATCTGTGTGTGAGCCTACAGCTGTTCACTGGACATGAATAAACAAACAAGCAAGCACGTCTGCAAGCTATTTCCACTCATGCTGGTAGAAATAGCTTGAAAACATGCACACTTGGGGAGACCACATCACCTCAACCCCTTGGGAGGACTAGGAGTGCCAATCCTTGGTAAAATTTGTAAAAAACCAAATTTTCATCTCTATTCTATGTAAAATCTGGAGCACCACTCTGGACAGACTAGAGTTCAGGAAGTTTTTAACTTTAAACACATGAACTTTCCATTTTCATAGGTCAAAACATATTGAAGACCAGCCATTTATAGGGTTTTGTTGCATAACATTGCTAGGATAATGGAGAAAAGTACTGGGGAAGATCAATCCCGAATAGAAGGGATGGTTTCTCAAATGATAGATGCTAGTAATTAGAAAAAAAAGTTATGTTGTAGAGAAACACATACATGTGCATGTAAGATCTAGATTAGCAACTGGGGCGTCCTTATGAAAGACCTTCCATGTAAGTTTCATAAGCAGAAGCTCTCTTAGACCACAGAAAAACTCATGCTCAGTAAAATTTTTCATGTCTTCTGATGTTGAATTTTTTTTTATTTTCCCCAAAACAATCATCAGTCTTCATATACCTCAAAGTGTATATTTTTTTAGTCAACATTGAAGGATGTGAATAGAATCAGCTCAATTTCAATGCACAATCCCTGATTCTCCCAAACATTTCAGACTTATCCCTGATTCTCCCAAACATTCCAGGCTTATAATTTCTAATGGTGAGAAGAAATAAAGTCAGATGAGTTAAAGCATATCTCTACTGAACAAAATAAATGGTCAAACATTTTCTTTACTTTTCTCTGGAACTTTAGTGTTTTCATAGGATCAGACCATTTATTGAAGACGACATCCCTCGTTCACCTCTATTTGGTACTGGATTTTATTAAAAATGGAGAACAGATGACCTACTGGGCTTGAGGTATGGTCAGAGTTTTCTTAAGGGGTCGTCTTCACACAATTTAAAAATCAGATCCAACCTGATCATTCTTATCACTGAGCAAGTAAAGTGAAAACATTTTGTCAAAATTCAACCTCTTAGATGAAGGAGCCAGCAAACATGGTTTCTGCCTCCATGCAATTAGGTGGCTCAATTTTGAAAAGCCCCACCATAATGGCTCAGAGGACTCCCCCTTTTGGTTGATGCTGCTTTTCTCTGAAACACAAAAGGTTAACCCCACCAATAGGTCGGCACATCTCTAAAGTCTCAGCCACTTCTAGAGGTCTCTCAGTGACAAGTTCTTGCTCAGAGTGAAAACCAGCTGTAGGCAGAACAAGGATGGCACGTGCAGGGGGAAATGATCACCCTAAGTACATGGTGGCAAGAACATGAGAGCTACAGACTTCATGGTGGAGGAATGCAGGCATTTCTAGATATGGTAACAGCCTCTGCAATGGCAGATAATGATGTTTGTGATCATCTGAAACCCTGAAAATAAGGCTAACCAAGTCAGGGTTGCCTAAGGGCCACAGACACAGAACTCCAGCCAGTGTCAACATAAGGCTGGTAACTGATCACCACAGGCATGAGCAGGAATAAGAACATCCACTGTGTAACACGCACCCAATACCACAGACCTAATACCCAAACCCCTGCATCTGCCTGGCTTTCACTAAGCCCTGAAATAATGGATTTAAAAGATCATAAATCATCTTTCTTAGACTGGAGGTTGCATAGGGAAATTCCCAGATGAACCTATTAGTTGAGAACAATCTGAAACCTTTCACCAAAATATGTAAACTGTAGTATGTGATGCCAAGAAAACTTATGTACCCTATTTTTGGTGCACTGTATTGCACTGTATTTACACATGCTTAACTTTCCCATTTGTCAAAGATGTTCTTAAGAACAATAACAATGTCTTGAGTATCTTTGTATCACCACACCTGCATAGAGCCTGACACAATAGAAACCCAATATATATTTACTGACCAAATGGATGGGTGAAGAATGAACTTTATAGTAGTGCTAATAAGATGTTTTATCTTGACATTAAATACACATTATTTTTCCTTCAAAGATATGGAGAGCTCTGACTCCAAAGTAAGCGACATGCTTTGTACTTATTAAATTTTAGCCTAAGATCTACTATATGGTACCAAGTATATTGAGAGTTAGGAAAAAAAAAAAGAAAGAAAGAAAAAGAAAAAGAATCACTACCTGCCAAGATATACCATCTATGGATAAAGAATATCATCCCATCTCACCACAGTAAACAGTTCAGCCTCTCCTATCTGTGCTCCTAGATGGCTTTCCACTCACAGAAGAATAAAATAAATGATATGAAGTTAAACAAGGTCTCTAAAGAATCTAAACTAGCTCTTAGCAATGCATGCCTCAATAAGGTCTTGAGGAGCTTTATAAGAGAGAAACAGATTCTCTCCAAACAACTTTCCAAATAACTCAATTTTACAGAGTCAGTGCTTTCTGAATACAGTGAACACTGATACCAAAGGAAACATAAAATGTGACAAGAACATTATGGAATAAGGCATAAGGGACACTAAGGTTATGAACCCAAAGAAAATTATACAATAGGAAGATTGTATTTCTTTCAGTTCAGAGCAAGTAAAATAAGTTCAGGGTAAAACAAAAAAAACAAAAAAAAACAAAAAAAACAAAACAAAAAAAAAACATTAAATCAAAGAATTCAGTAAAATGAATAAGCACTTTAGAGATTCAGATTTTACAGTTAAGAAAGACTAGGAGTATTAGCCAAGTAAAGATAAGAGACTGCCAAGGAAAAGTAATATCCAGTAAAAGTACAGAGAAAAAAAAGTATTTTACTTTTCCTTCCCATATTGAAATTTTCACAGAACTTTAAAAAGCATGTTGGAGGAAATTTACTTTTCTTTCCTTAATTATATAATTTTGGAAAGACACAGTAGCTGTCACCAATATCTGGAAGTATTACATTAGAAAAGTCCATACTAGAAATTCTGAAAGAAAGTTTTAAAATATCTGGAGAGTTTGGCTGTGGATATAGAAAGAAAAGATCATTTCAGCTCTAATGCTAAATTATTTTTCAACCTATCATGATATCAACTGTGTATATGACAGATAATATGAACCAAGCATGTTAAATGACATGTTCGCCTTTCTGTGCTCATTGACCTTTCAAATATTTGGAAAAAATATTGTAACGATAATTCTTGATTGCTCTAATTCTCCCACGAATATTTAATAATATCAACCAAATAGTTCATAGTCCTGTCTTCTCACGCATGTAATTGTCTATTTCTGTGTGGACATGAATTAGTAGAGATTGATTGCTTTATTGTTCATATCAACAATGTTAACCAAACATGTTTGAAATGCTGGCCCTAAACTAAACACAAATTTCAACACAGCCACACTAATCAACCCTGACTACATGAATTATGCAAAATATAAAACTGAAACATGCTTTTATATTAAATAACTAAAGTTCACACCCTGTCTATAACCAATAGTATCAACAGAGGGAACCTAAAAATAACCATAAATGTTTCATGTGGTTTTAATCTTGGGAGAAGCAACAGAAGTTTCCACATGGCTATCATAAAATAAATGTCAACAACATATGGGCAAATGAGACCAGACCGAGTATATGTGTAATTCTCTTTATTAGCAAACATTAACCTAGGTTAGATCTATTGGGTTAAGTGGTAGTAAGAGCTGGTAAAAGCAGTAACAGAAAACAGGAATAGAAAAGTAGAAGAATAAAAATGGGAACAAATCAAGAAAATTCCTGCAGAGAGTGTGATTCAGAAGGCTAATATTTTCTCAACAGCAAAACAGATTATAATCTTGACAAATTTTTGGTTGTGTTTTTTAGTATCTTTTATTAGAACATCAAAATATTTAAAATAAATTTATTCACTAATATGTTATCTCATAAAAATATTGAATGTTGTCATCTCTCTTTGATAATAGCAAAAAACTTTTATGTGGAGATTTCTCCAAGCATCTACCCTAGACCTGAGTCTAAATAAAGGAGAAAAAAGCAAAAAACAAAACAAAAAAAATCTCGGTCTTGAGACAGTTATTTTTTATTAAATGACCATATAAACACATCTGACTTACCTTTTTTATTGGTAGCATCAGGCAAATTCCCTGTACATCTTTTTCTTCAAAATACTCTTTGATCTAAGAACAAATTTAAATAGTATTGAAACTAGTATTATTACAGATACAAGGCATTCTTCCTTGGTTTCTGTGATTCTTTTTAGTATTGCTGAATAAACATTAGTAATGTCTATGTCTTGAGGAAGCTGAATTTGAATAGAAAATTACTAGCTTTATTATAATCACTTACAGACTTTTAAATTATGCTGTCAATATTTTCAATAATATATTTCACTCATTTTAAATGTTTGGTTAGATAACCACCTCCTTTCTCCTCTTGCTCCAGCTACTGCTAATTCAATATAATCATTGAATAGGGTATCATGCTTCCTCCCAAACAAGCAAGAATTAAACTCACAATCCATAGGCAAAAGCTCATTATTGCTGGCTTATTGGAATTAATCACATTTAAGGCAGCAATTTAACCTGATAACCCTCAACCTAATCGTCTCAATCATTCTATTCTCTTCATACCATACTTTCCCCAAAACTGCTGCAAATCTGAACTGATGACCCAAGTTCTGTCTGTTGGCTGGCACCCAGTGGTATTTCTATGTAAAGAAAACACCATGGGGTCATTTCACTACATTTATACTTAGATGGTTCCAAGAGAAAAGTTTCCCCTCAATACAACTTCACCAGCAAAATATTCCTTACATAGATTAGTATTAATATAATTGTCAAGGAAATTAAATATCTTTACACGTGTTAGTAAAAGCTACATTTTTTCCAGTTTGACTTCTCCATTTATACCTTAAAAAAGGAAAGACCCTGGAGTTTCCTTTGAACTGTACATTTTAGGTGTCTTATATTAAATACTATTAAGGGAAGAATAACTGATATAAGAATTCTTAAGAATTAAACTTACATATTTTGGCAGAAAAGTCCAAAAGTTTGGACTAAAGTCCAAAGCTTTAGTGTCTAAAGCTTTAAGGTTGAGCTCTTTTCACTAATAGACCCATGCTGGGCCTCAATTTCTACACTTTTTAAGTAAGTAGTTTGAACCAGATGGCTCTGAAATTCCTTCCAACATCCTAAGCTCATTTAAGACTTTTGATGTGATATAATGATTTATTATTTTTATAGGTAGATGATCATAAACTCCTCCCTTGAGCCCCACTTTCAGAGAACGTTCTTTAAATAGGTAACTCACATCATTCATTAAGGGAACAAAGAGATACAGTATACATAAAACAATTGATATTCCAAAACTTTTTATTCTGATTCTGAAAGGCAATTGGAGACATAACTCTCTTATAAAGATCCAGAATGTAAAACAAAGTATCTTATAGTCTTTATAGAGCTCTTATAAACTATTCTTCCTGTCTCTTAGACTGCACTATTGATGACAATCTGAGATCTAGCAAAGTGTCGGGGCATGTTACTGAAACACCAGGGTTTTGGTCTAGGTCCTTCTGCTCACCGCACAGAAAGCCAATCACTGAGACGACAAGTATTGCCAAGGAAGACGACTTTAATCTGGTGCTGCAGCCAAGGTGATGGGAGTTTGATCTCAAATCCATCTCCCTGACTGACTAAAACTAGGGGTTTATATAGCAGGAAAGACATGATTCAAAAGCAGTCATAAACTCCTCCACATGCAATTCCATGAACTGACATAGACAGCACACACATTAAAGATGCAATAAAAACAGGCACCAGAACCAAGCAAATCCTCACAGTGCAATAGGTGCATTTATTTTTCACAGTTATTGTTAATTCCATATGAGTTTGTGTATTCAGAATACTTGTTAAAGTCAAAAAGGAAAAGGCCCTCAGACCAGGATTAGCAGTCAATGGAGTGTAACGGCAATGAGATAGTATGGAAGTTGAAATTTGAAATTCTGCTGCAAAATGGTCCTGGAAAGTATTCAAGCAATTATCCAGCTAAACCAAAAAGAAAAAGAATTTCTACCATACAATTAAAAATAAAGGCAATGTTGAGGTAAATGATCCAGATTGCCTTTCATATTGATTAAATTGCCTTCATGAGTATGAAACCCTGCGGTTTGTCCATAGCCAAAGACTAATAAAATCATAGGATGTCAGAAGAGAAGGAACTATATATATCAACTTATTCCATCACACCCTTCTGTAGATAAGAAACCTGAGAGTAGAGTGTTTAAATGATTTTAAGATGTAGAACAGAACCCAACTAGAACCTAAGCCTTAGAACCTTCTAGTTAGTTCATTCCAATTTACACAACATGAGTTAACTAACAGCTCATAAGGAAGAAAGATTAACATTAAGGGAAGAAAAGTTATATCAAAAAAAAAAGAAGAAAAATATAGTTGCTTCATTTATATAGTTTGTTATCACTTTGAAACTGTTATGTTAAATACACTTAATACAAAGTTTTAGAAAGTTTTATAATGCCACAAAGAAGAAATGCCATATGCTGAATATGTTCTAAAAAATGCTAATCTCTAAATACAGATTTTTTGAGGATTTTTTTCTGTGTTGATTGATATTTTATATCCATTCTTTAAAATCAACTGGCAAGAAACACAATATCTTTAATGTCTAGAATTCTGATTTTATATTTTAGTAACATTTATTATAAATATTGAATTAAAATAATTGTCTTTATTTA
>NW_016804208.1:1126069-1152349 GCF_001698545.2 Rhinopithecus bieti | reverse complement strand
TTTTTTTTTTTTTTTTTTTTTTTTTTTGTATTTTTAGTAGAGATGGGGTTTCTCTGTATTACTCAGGATGGTCTCCATCTCCTGACCTCATGACCCACCCACCTCGGCCTCCCAAAGTGCTGGGATTACAGGCATGAGCCACGGTTCCCAGCCCAAGGCACTTATTTTTAACTCACCCTAATTAAATGTCCCAATCTCCCTAACGCATTTAAAGAGTATGGAGAAAGTGAGCAAATGAGTGTGATTGTGTATGTGACCTCTAAACTTCGAACAATGCATCCTCAGATGTTTCATAATGCCTATTATGGTCCTAAATGCACTTAAAAAGAAAAAATAAGATTGTCTGAAGAATCATTGTTATGCATAAATATTGTTAAAAATTTTAAAGTTGATGTTGCCAAGGAAGGTACCAAGGAGAGTCGAGCCCTCCACTCAGCTCACCCCCAGTGTAGGTGTTCTTATCATACACTTTTCTATGGATCTTCACCAAGGAAGGGAGGGAACATGGGATCTTCCACTATGAAATCTGGAAAGCTCTTCAACATTATAGTCATCAACCTTATTTCACCAGGAAGAGAACATTTTTCGATTTCGTATCTAATGAGTAATAGCCCAGTGGCTAAGATCGAGGCCTTCCACCTCCCAGGACACATTCAGCCTTTTCTCAATACATCTTATTATCATATTTTAAAATATAAAGTCTTGTATATTGGACATTATTTTCCAATAAAGGCAGATTTTAATTTTTTTGATTTCACAGAAAATCTGAGAAAATCAAACACAAAATGTTTTTCTGTAAAATACATTTTCATGTCATAGGTAAGTTTTACATAAAAACCTAATCTGATTAATGATACCTGGCTACATTTGTCATACTGAGGCTAAAGCCTTGGACTTCATATAGAAAAGTTGTAAATGTGGACATTTAAAGGAAATGTCTCTTCACTCTCTAAAATATATTATTTTAACTAGAATTCAGCCAAGGACTCGCTGAAGCAGTTAATGGAATATACTGTACTTTATTTCCATCATCGAAGCTTTTTTCTTACCAAGGTTTCCATCTCTGTTCCTCTCCTTTGGTTCTGTTCCTTAGTTTATTCCCTTCAATAACTCGCTCGCTCAGTAGTAAGATTTTTTTCTCTATCATCCAACTCTGTATCTTTCTACCTCCTTGTCTTCCCATTTTATTTTATTTTTTTCCCCCATTTTATTGTTGTAAACAAGCTTACGAAGAACATTTTCAACTTCCAAGGACTCTTCCAACAATCAAATCTTCCTCTTTTGTGGGAATGCTGCCAAACCACTACCACATCTTAACATGTTGCTCATCCAGGTTCCTGCTTAGTGCCATCTGTGATCCCTTCACAATTTCTTCCCTGAACACAAGCTACTGCTTCCCATGCAAACTGCCTTCAGCCTGGACAAACAATAACTGAACCAACAAACCAACCCAAACTTGTGTCTGTTCATAGAGCTAAGACATCAGCCATGTCAGGAAAAGGAGTGAATCAGAAAATAATCTGGGTTATTGACTTACAGTAGGTGCTTGACAGGACTGTTTCTGAGTACCCAAAAGGTATCAAGCACATAGTCCTGACAACAACTCTGTAAATATAAATTTTCTCCATGTCGCAGTTGAGGAAACTGAGAGCCAGAGGTCCTTGGAGTGTAATTTTGGCAAATCTCTTTATTATTTTATTTTATTTTATTTATTTATTGAGATGGAGTCTTGCTCTGTCACCCAGGCTGGAGTGCAGTGGCACGATCTCAGCTCACTACAACCTGTGCCTCCCAGGTTCAAGCAGTTCTCCTGCCTCAGCCTCCAAGTAGCTGGGATTACAGGCACCCGCAACCATACCCAGATAATTTTTGTATTTTTAATAGAGATGGGGTTTTTCCATGTTTTCCAGGCTGCTCTTGAACTCCTGAACTCAAGTGATCCACCCCCCTCAGCCTCCCAAAGTGCTGGGATTACAGGTGTTAGCCACTACACCTGGCCTAGCCAGTCTCTTTAAATGGAGTTAGCCCACCACTGAAAATTATGGAAGAGTTGTATAGCATTTCACTTTAATGTCTCCACAAGCAACGTTAGTCAGGACCACCTCCTGCTGTCCACAAGGACACTCTGCCCCTCCTCCTCCTGTCTCCTCTCTAATTCTCTGACCTCTACTCCACATATTTACCAAGAGCTCTCTTGTATATTAACCTTTTCTCGCTAAACCACTTGAGACATTCTTTCATATGAAAGTGATACCATCATTCACGCCCCACCTTTTAAATAGAGGTTAGCTGAGAAATCATGAAACTGGCCTTCCTGTCAACTAATAAGTATTGAAACTGGAATTAAAACCCATTGGGATGAATGGAACACACAATCTAACACTGAAACTTCGTATTCTTTCAACTACTCTATGCAACAGTTATTCGCATCAGTTCCTTTTTACATCACTACAGAAATTACCTTTTGAGCTTTGCTTTAAAGAAATTAAGAGCTGTAGCAATTACTATATTAAGAATTAGAGTAATAACAGCTAACATTTTATGTAATAAATATCAAGCATGAGCTATGTGTCTTACAAATATCTCATTTAATCCTCATAGAAATTATTATATAGGTACTTCTGTTATATGTCACTTAACGATGGGTTATGTTCTGAGAAATGTGTCCTTAGGTGTTTCATTGTGTGAACGTCATAGAGTGTATTGCACAGCCTAGATGGTATACCCTCCTACACACCTAGACTATATAGTATAGCCTATTGGTCCTAGGCTACCAATGTATACAGCCTGTTACTGTATTGAGTACTATAGGCAATTGTAAACATCAGTAAGTTGTGTATATCCAAACATGGAAAAAGTACAGAAAAAAATGCCATATTATAATCTTAAGAAACCACTGTCATATATTTGATCTGTCATTGACTGGAATGCCATTAATTGGTATACGACTGTACTAGTTTTACATTATGAATGACTGTTTTTTGCCTTTATTTTCTTAATTTAAATATATAAACTTCACTATTAAAGAAATGTAACTCTGACAAGATCTCTTTAAAGACAACACACAGAATCTCAGAAGACCACATGTAGAATCTTCAAAAAGTGTTAAAGATTCAAAAATCTTCTAACATTTTAAATGCCTTAGATTATAGACATAAAACAAAAGGTAAGTGGAATTTAAAACACATTCACTCACTTTGGGGAAATTCTTTTAACAATTACATATAATACTTTGATTTTTTCACTGTCGTAAAAATGACAACTGTCTACCACAGATGTGCAGGTAAACAGTCTGAAGGAAAAATTTGTATTCTGCATTTATTGCCAGATGAGTTCAATTTCTGTCCTCCCTAAAATCATAGTTATCAACCTTAAGTTTTAAAAACAGAACAGGGACTTTATGAAAACAAAATATTTGAATGAGCATTAAAAACATTGTTCATATTTATACATCCACAACTCACACTGCCTTCAATATAGACTAGATTACACTAAGGGCTCACCTTACAGCTGTTTCAACACAGGCAGAGTGAAATGTGTTACTGTGAGTAAAGGGAATGGATGGGTAGAGGTTTTAATATTGACAATAAAAATTGAGACTGACATAGTCACAAAGTAAAGAACATGCCATAATTTAAAATTAGTCTATGAATAATATTTTTTAATTAAAAATACAATGGGCTATGAAGATACAAGCTTGGTATATTTCCAGTCTAAATGCATAGCATGAAGTATTTGGCTGAACCACTTAAAATTGACATTTTAAAGATCAAAACGATCACTTGCCCGCCTTTTGGCTAAGATCAAGTGAAGACTGAAACATATTAAATACTATATTTATAAAAATAAATTAATGAACAAATAAACACAGAGTGGAGAAGGAAAAACCTCTTCCTTACAGTACAGTGCCAATCAACAAAAGCAAACAGAATGATGGGGTTAGAAAATCCCCAATGAATGGGTGAAAGTTTGATGAGGATTAGGATATTTACACAGTTTCAAAGTAACTCTCCACAAATTCCTTATTACTTATAAAGGATAACTTTATAATAGAATTTTAGAGTGGAGAAACTTGGCAGATACCACCTTAATCAGTGATGAAAGTTAACACCACCAAACTGGGACAAACTGATATATTTTACCTCCTGTTAGGATTATCTGAGAAGGACAAAACAGCACCCATCACTTCTGTGATATTTTTTATAAAAAGCATAGCCAGACTCTAACCATAAGGAAACATCAGGCAAACCAAAACTGAGAGTCATTCTGCAAAACAACTGGCCTGAACTCTTGAATAGCAAGGTCAAGAGAGACAAAGATAGGCCAAGCAACAGTTCTAAATCAACAGAGACTACAGAGACACAAATATAGAGCATGACCCTAGGTTGGATGCTGGGCCAGGAAAAAATTTTTATAAAGGGTGTTGTTGAGACAATTGAGAACATGAGTTTGGACTATGAATTAAGTAATAGCATTGTATTAATGTCAGATTTTCTTATTTTGTAATGGTTCTGTGGGTAGAAAACAGAATATCTCTTCTTAGGAAATCTCTTCTAATTTCTTATCTTCTTACGAAATACAAATTATAGCATTTAGAGGTAAGAGGGCACAATGTCCCCAAATTATATCAAATAGTTCATAAAATGTACAAATACATGTAAATACATAAAGAAATGATAAAGTAGATGGGACAAAATATAAAACTTTTATGATTTATCAAAATAAGTACAAAGAAGCTTACCTATAATATCATATGGCTCAATCTAACATCTACATGTTCATTGACATATATAATCAACTAAAAAGCACTTAGGAATGAGAAACTTACTAATATGATCACAATTAAAAATACCTAGAACCAGTATGTGAACTTGGATGAAATACAAATCAATATATAAGTATGCTGAATACGTTGTCAACAGTTGACATTCTCGCAGCAAACATTGCATTTTGAAATTATATTCTTTCAATAGCTTTTTGGCCCAAGACATAACACAGGAAATTATTTGAGCTGCTTGAGTGGGACATCTCCAAATGAGCAGTCACATCATCACTGACATTACATCTCACTTTTTACTTGAGTTTATTGCATGGAAAAGTAATTCATCTCTTTGAATACGTTTCATAAGAAAAACAGAACTCTAATTCTCTTCCAAGAAACCCTGGGGCAATAGTAAATTCTGCATCCAAAATTTGAAAGAACTTTTTACAACTTGAAATCCCACCATCAAAGTGTAGCCTGGAAAATATTTTTATAAAACTAAAGGTAGAACAAATAATGTAAAGAAAAAAAACTCCGGATGCATTCCTACGCTAGTCAAGCAACATCAGATTATTCAGCATTGCACCTATTGGTCTTCTTAATAAACCAAATCCTGACACACTGCACCACATGGCACTAAAGATTCAGGATGGACACACTGCAACATCATAAAATATTTTCTAAAATGATCATTTTGTGGATGGATTTAATGCTAAATACATCCAAGCCCCCAAAATGAAATTTTAATCTAATCCTAGTAATGCACTTTTCTCTAAAATCTTCAAAACTAAATAAAACCAAGCCCAAAATGAAAATCATTCAAAATAAAATCACCCATAATCTTAGCATGTAAAGATAACACCATCACTGTTAAAACTTCGGTATGTTTCATACCAGCATAAACCCATACATGGCTTCATCCATCCATTTAATTTTATATACAAAATAAGTGCTTTGAATACACAGTCTCTATGTAGTTGGTTTTCCAACTCCAAACATTTTCATGTTTTTTACATATTTCTTTCATAACAATTCAAATGAAGATGCTATGGAAAGTGGACCAATATCTTCAAGACACAGAAAAGCAGCCAACCAATGGTGAAGGTGTTTAAGGACAGTTCCCCACATATGTTCACCTGTGGGAAAGTCCTAAGCTGAACCTCAGTGTTAAGACTGCATAGGAATGAGAAGGTTCTTCTTCCTTCTCCTTCTCCCAGTAGGACCACATGGTACTGATCCTTACTGTTAGGGAATGTACCATAGCTCTGTTTGTATTCACATTCTCTGTGTGGTCTTTCTTGGCCCTAATCTCAATTACCTGGTGAGACTAGAGTGACAGTTTCTAATTATTTTTTTTTTCAGTATAAAAAACTCATAGACCTATATAACCATTTCTCCTATTCCATTAGCCCTATTTCCATTAGCAGTTGCTACTAAATAAACTGCCCACACCACAATCTGGTCTTAGCTCCTTTCCATCAACACCTCCCTCCCGTCTGTATCTCATACACCAGTCACTCTGTTCCAGCCACTGCTGCCTGAACATGCCATTTGTTCTCCCTTCCCTATTTACATCATTCCTTGCTCCAAAAATATCCTTTGATCACTTTTCTGTATATTGAAATTATACACACACACACATATATACACACACACACACTTATGTATATCGTGATCTTCATTACCTTTCCTCATCCTCCCAGTGTGAACTGTGTTTCCTTCCTCTGTTCTCAAACATTTGTTGTATCTCAATGCGTTTTTTTTTTTTCTTTCAAGCTTGTGTCAGATTTTGTTTTTGCAATTTTTAATTGTATCATTCCCTATAGAGAAACTTTCCTGAGGGCATGGCTGTGTTTTAGTCTTTGCTGTTTCATGTGATTTTAAAATAGTTTCATGATCATATTAGATGTTTATCTAATATATGAACAAAAGAACTAAAATAGGAGAATATCTAGAGGCTTTGGACAAGCTAAACAAAGTAAACTATGGAAAATCTGGTGTACTCTGGGTCAGTTAATTATTCAAAGTACCAAAACATGGCTGAGATAATTGTACAACTTTGTGTTTTAAGGGGAAGACTAGCCTCAGCATATATTTGTTTTATTCTAAATTTTAACTACTTCCAGAAACAATATTGGCCCAGAAGACATCAACTTTTTCCAAGTTTGGTACTGGCTTCACCAACCATTAATATGTTTCACTTTCCAGTGCCCCATACCAAAAGGGCAAACAATGTACAAAATGAAAACGTGGGGCCATTTGTTTAAGGTTATTCAGGGCTTCGGGATGTTCACAGCAGAGCATTAAACCAAGTGCAGGACCCTTCTAAACACAGGATTCTGTGCAACCGCACATGTCATGTGAAGCCAGTGCTGTCTGTATAAAATGTCTGTGTGCAGTTCTCCATTCTTTCAGTTGAGATAAAATCCAAAGATTCTCACACAAATGAATACAAATTTCCTAAAACAATCCAACAAGAAATGGAACAGAAAGAAGGGCCCAGAATTTTCAAATTATTCCTAGACCTGTTATGTAAGTTTTTTTCTTGACCTGTGCACAGAATTCTCTGGCTTATATTTCCTTTATACATCTACTTTTAAATTGTATCTTTGTAGGTTCCCAGTCATGCAGCAAAATGCTTGCAAACCTTTTCCAAAAGGAGAGTGGGGGTACATTATTACATTCCAGTCTCTGATGAATGTTTTACTTTTTCAGTCAAGGACTTTGTTCATCTAAGCTTTAGCTAATTTTTTTTAAATGGACTTCTCCGACCATCTCAGTCTTCAACACAAAACAATTTCTTTTGCAAAAAAGTGAAATGTATAGAATTAACTCCAGCTCTATTAGACCCATTACTTTTAAAAGTATTTTATCTCAGAGTGCAGCCTGCAACATGAGCCTTTCAGTGGGGTGGGGACTAAGGAGGGAAGTGGTGGAGAGGGAGGATGAGGGAGATCAAGGCCAATAGGAGAGCCCACCAGAGGTATGCTGAGTTATAATTAATGGCATGAGGTTACAACCTGCAGCTGACTTCGGTTACAGTAAAAGGTCAACCTTCTGCTGCAATTTGCATTTACTGACTTGGAGTCAGCTACAGTCTTCTCTTTCCCTCACTCCCTCAGGGTTGGCTGTCTAGCTGATCCCCATTGCATGCCTTTCTTTATTCCAACAAAGATTCTTTTTTCACCCCTTACACAAACATGCACCCAGACCCATACCTCCACCCTCGCCCACATTCCCACAGAGGCACACGGACTCAGAGACTGGACACTTCCACGGCTTGTATTGTACATCAGGGGATCCGAGGCTTTTGGATGCTTCTGCCAAAACCGACTACATTCTTCTGCCAAGTCCTCTCCCTCATCCAGTGACATTTGGAAGGACAAAGGGGGCAAATTCAAATGGGCCTTATTTCCAACTGGATAGGACGTTCTCTGGTGAGCATAAAGCAATTTTGGTGTTGAAATCATTTCATCTGAAATACTCAAGGCCTTGAGGAATCTCTATCTCTGGTGGAACTGAAAATGGGGAAATGATATTGGAATGTAGGAGAGGGTAGGGAAGTAGCCAGCTGGAAAAATCCCGGAGCTCTATGCTGCCAGGCCTGGTGCAGACAGTCCCCAGGGAGTTGGGTTTTAGGCGCGTGGAGAGGTCTCTCACCACACCAGGTGTCCTCACCATGCTTCACTCCGAAACCACTACTCCTCCACAAGACGGGGACTGTTTGCAGACATCAGCCTCCTGTCAACTCCCTTGCATGCTCTTATGCTAGCAGGTGTAGATATCCCTCTGCTTCTTTTCATTCCCACCCCACACCTTCCACTGAGTGCCCTGCTTTCCATAGCTCCCTGCAGCCTTTATTCAAATCGCTGCGTCTTCTATCCCAAAGATTCCCAAAGTCCAATCACTTATGTAGCATCTTTCATGACTTGACATTTTCAGTTATCACTGACTGGTATTGTTATTAATATTTTTATTTTAATGACTCACTTTCCTTAACTAAAACACATGCATTTTTAATGGAAACTTTTCATCACTGCTAAATGGAAACCAATATCACTTGCAAGCAATAGAATAGAATATTAAACGCTATATTAGAACAATAAAAAGGGATTCATTCAGGGACCTCTAAAAGCCATCTCACCTGTATCTATGGAACCAATACCCCTTTTTGAGAAGTACTGCTCTTACCACGGCCTGTTTGAGACAATTAGCTAGTCTAATCAATTTATTTGAGGAGAGGTGTATTCATCAGTTGTATTTGTACCTAGTATCCTTCACAGATAAACAAAAACATATTCCTGGATGCCTTCATGGTCAATCCAGAAAGGAAAAAAGTCAAAATTCTCAGAATTTAGCTCCTTTGGCTGAAAACTCTCCACCTCCCTTCTCTAAGCTTCTCTCAGAAAGACTGAGGAACAAATGAATGAATGAATGAATCAATGAATGAATGAATCTATGTTGAGATACTGACCAGGGCCAGTGTAAAATACATTTTGGATCTTATTGGTTTCTATTTAATCTTCTTATAAGTAAGGACCCTCACTATGAAAGCCACCCATAAATATTGGGTTTTTCATTTATTTTGCAAGTATTTACTGAATTCAAATGAGGACTTAGACCTGGCGCCTAAGATCTCACTAGAGATTCAGAGTGAGAATTCACAGTTTAGCAAGAGAATTGGGCTTAGGAAATATAAACCCCTTTAGTTTTCTCAAATTTGATTACATTCATAGGTGAATAAAAGGAAGACCATGTTAAAGTTCAGCTCATGTGCAGTCTTCAGATTTAAAATTCAAGTCTCAAGTTCATCTCCAGGCTTCCTGGTACAATGGTAGTCAACATAGTGACCCCAAGAAGAGCCTGATCTTACTCTCAGCATCCAGACCTTTTCAGGGACAGGGATAGCTGGCTGATGGATTGTTTACGGTCAGAAAAGGTGGCTGCACACATGGATGGGATACACAAGGTGGCTTGTAAAACTTATGAGCCATGTTCTGTGGTGTCACCTGGGTGAAGGATGGTTCGGCTTCAGTGGAGGGATAATTAAAAGCAATTAAGTGCCGTTTGAGAGATGGCAGAATTCAGCTCAGACTTCAGGGCTGTGCAAACCCAGTCTGGGTGAGGGCCAGGAGCCCAAAACCCTCACCTTATTTACTTAAGGAAAAAAATCAACAGATTATTGAGCCATGAGTGCCATCAACAGGACATGACTTAATAGGGTCTGAAAAATATTTTTGCACCCCTGTGCATCCCAAGGAGCTGCACTGTCTGCCTATCAGAGGTATGCCCTGGGGTTCCTTCACTATGTTCTCAAGCAATGCCAATGCAAAAGAAAAGAGTCATTCACATCTCAATGCATTCCTTTCTCTAATTTCTTGGCCATCACCTTAAAGAGAAGAGGCTCAGGGAATGAGAGGACAGAAGAAAGTGGGAAACAATATTTAAGGACAGAGTTCTGTGTAGAAACACAAGAGGTGGGATTTGGGGGTGTAGGATAGGACAGAGCCAGAAGAATCCCACAAAACCAAGGGGTGGGTGCTGCTTTAGGATCAGGGCCAACGTAAGCCTAATGGAGCTCCTTGGTTTCCTAGGCAACTGGGAATACTACTACTCTGAAGGTGGTTACAGGCACCTGGTTAAGTGCTAGCCTCTCTAATAGTCATCTATAATTACCATTTTATTACTCTTAATATTATAACCTACTTGATATGTTCTTAGTTCCTCTTATAACTGTCTTCTTTTTCTTTGGGGGGAAATAACAATTGTTATCATGTCATCCCCTCCACAATGAAATAAGGAAGCATAAGTCCTGGATTAAGATTAAATATGCTCAAATGTATGCAGAAAGCAGAAACACTAGGAATTCTGAATAACTGGGCTCTTCACTGCTTGTATCCCCCAAGGAAAACAAAAGCAAAGATTTTACACACAGGATGTTAGTTATTATCCATCTCTACCTGCTTAGTGTTGAAAGGGTGGGGGGAAAACCACCTTTCAAAGGGTTTTTCCCCCACCCTTTCAACACTAAGCAGGTGGAGATGGATAATAACTAACATCCTGTGTGTATATCACAACTATGAGAATATATTGTTTGTTGTATTCCTTCTAAGAAAGGCAAAATTAAGATTTTATCTAGTCCTACCTACCCCAGGCACCTCAAAGAACTTCAAAAGCTTTCAAGAAGTGTCAACAGAGAACAGAGTTTTGTCTTATAAGCATAAATGAATTTCCTTCTGAAATGAACAGGAGCAATCTTACACGAGAAGGTTATTTACAATATGCATTATATACGGATCTATGGGAGGATGTTAAGGGTCATATATGAAGCTAAGGGAAGCCTGTGAGAATAAGTGGGTCTGTGTTTACAAATTGAAGGAAAAAATAGAGGAATAAAGTCACTTTTGAATGTCTCTCATTGTCTTGAAGAAATAAAAAGGAAAAGCACAATACAATTCAATCAGGACTCTATCAACCCCAAGTCCTCCTTGCTTTACCTACTAAATGTTTCTCGAATTCATCCAGCTCTTTATCTTTCACTGTCAACATCCTACAAAATGGTACAATTGATTCTTTCGTATTATACTCTAAATGCTTCCTAACTTGGGTCTCCACAGTTACTGATTTTATTTATAATCAATTTTCCACATGCCTGTTGGAGAGATACATTAAAAATTTAAACCTGCTCATGTCGTTCCCTTGATTAAAACCTTTTCTGTACACCTCAAATTTCTTAAAGGCCAAGACTCTCCAGAAAGCATAGCATGACCCAGGCCCTGTCTACCTCATCAGCTTCCTGTACACCCTTTGCTGACCACTTGCTGAGCTCCAGCCCCCCGGACCTTGCTTGCTCTCTCTCCCATTCCCTATTCCCCTTCACCTAAAACTCACCTCCTCAGGGAAACTTTCTTGACCTCCCATCTCTGGTCAGGTCTTCCTAAAAGCAGCTTATACTTCTCCATCCGTAGCATGTATCACAATTTAGAGTAATTAATTATATAATGAATTATTCAATATCCATTATTCCCTCATAAAAGACCTGTGAGAGCTTTGGGGAGCCATAGAGAAGTGCCAGGTACCTAGTAATAGTCATTACTTATTGAGTGCTTACTACATGCCAGGCACTGTTTTGAGAACTTACATGCATTAACTAATATAGCCCTCATCGCAGGCCTATAGGTTAGGTGCTATTGTTATCTTCATTTTAGACACAGGGAGGAGAAGAAATTTGCCAGAGATCTTGTAGCTTTGAACAGTGGAGCTGGACTTGAAATCCAGACGGACTGATTTTAAGATATCTCTTAATTATAATTCCACATTACCACATAGTTGGCATTTAGTAAGTATTTGTTAAATCAATGTGTTTGACAAAAGATATTTTCCAAGTAGCTATGTTCAGACACTATATGCGTGGGAGAGCAAGCAGCAAGAAAATAGAGAGTCCAACCCTCATTAGGTGTGTACTTTAATTCTTAGTTCTCTGGGTTAAGTGCCCTTTTAATTTTTTTCATCCTTGTCAATTCTTATTTTTCCAGCACAGTTCAATTGTTACTGCTGTGCAGTATTCATTAACTATTTCACGGATCTGTCCCAGAAATTTTGTCTTTGGAGAGTTTTGTAATTGAATGCCATATTCATTGAACACCTGTCTGCAGAAGATGCAAAAACAATTTAGTTTTACACTCAGCAGAAGCTCAGAAAATTCAATTATAATTTTATGATAGCATTTTTATGTCTGGAGTTCTGTCCCAGCGCACTACCCAGAGAAGTGCATGGCCACTACAAATAAGTAGTCCTTTGTTTTTATAGTTTGCAATACTTTTGAAAAGCTGAAAAATTATGACTCCTCTTTACCAAAAACAAGGATCTATGGGTTAAAACACAAACATGCACAGCCACACCTCCACACAGATTCAATTTTGCATTTAATTGCAGTGAGTTGATAAACCTGAGGTCAATTTATGGCCTCAAAGGACCCCAAATTAAGAATTTCTGATCTAGAAGAATACATGATTTCAACATTAAAGTTTAATAGGCAAATGAATCAATAAGTTGACTCAACAACAGAGTTTTTTAAATGTAGACTCTGATTTAGTAAGTCTGAGTTGGGGACTGAGATTTGGCATTTCTGACAAGTTCTCAGATTATGTCACTGTTGCCAGTCCATAGATCATCCATTGAGTAGCAAGGCCTGAGATAATCTCTCAAATGTCAGTGATCTCAGCTGGGCTTTTAATAAGACTGGGGAGTCATGGATTTGAAGTTGAGTTTCCTGGTCAGTACCTATAGTCCAAATTTTTAGTAGCATAAGAGGTAATTCATTTGCTTTAGACATTAAGCTTGCTAGAAACACTGAAAACATGACATGATTTCTCACTCTGTCCAAATGTCTCAGCACTTGTGCCCAGAAGTGGCCTTCAGGAGAATCTGCATACAAGGCTAACATTGTCTACATGAAGAATTTGGATTTGCTCAAATACTTGAGTACTTGGTAAAGGCACAAGTGTTTTCTGCCATTAGATAGGGTATTCTTTGGCAGCTGTAGTCAAAGGTTTTGGTATTAATCCAAAAAAAGTAATATATTAAATCATTGATAGACACCAAATCAATAAAGTAAATTGAAAACTAAAATTGCTTTAGTTGTAGGTGGTGGGACCTGGAAAGGGAAAGCCAGAGATTTCTGGAAACTCCCCAGCTATATTTGTATCTCCATAAGATTTGAAAATCTTATTGCAAACATGTCTTGAAAAACACTTCAGAATGACCTGAAATGAATGGTTTGGATCTATGTTACTAGCAGGTCACCTCAAGAGTGTGAGTCTCCGTTTCTGAAGGTTTGCCCAATATATTCACTTCAGAGATTGAAGAGTTAAAGAAATCTGGATTTGAATGATCCTTTTCACACCCAGATCTGCTACTCTAAAAGTCTGTGAATCCATTCTTTTCTAACTTAATTAGGACCTGGAATTTAAATACAGTGTCAAGCATTTTGATATTTGTCCATCCTTCCATCTCCCAGGGTGAAGCAGCTGTTTTGTCATGGCCAGAAGTCACTGGTAATTATTTAGATAATTATATTCTACTGTTGAGAACCTAGACCTGGCTCATTCTTTTCCTCACTTTCAATTCGTGTGTGTGTGTGTGAGACAATATTAACTTTTCACTTAACTGCTGGAAATTGCAGGGAGCAGACAACTGCAGCTCAAAGAGGTGAAACAAAGGAAAGGAGGAAAAAAAGAGGAGGGAAAAGCTTTGCTGCCAAGTTTTTTTCTTAACGGAGGAAGAAAAAGATTTTGTATTTCATAACAGAGAGCATTAAAATGATGTAGCCTCACACACAATGAAAACCTTGTTTTATTAAAGTGAAAAGGCATGCTCAAGGCCTCCATTACTCATTTCCGGATGGAATGGCAAAACTTCAAGTTTGAAAAGACTCAAGTAGCTACAATCAAACTTTCCCTGGTAGCAGCTGATAACACAGCACTTTCCAGAAATCCATTTTGTAGATTGTGCAGATCAGCTATTTTCAGGACTCTCAGAGGCTGAACTCTGCACAAAAAGGGTAGTAGCTCAGAAAGCCTGGAGATACTTAATGCTGGAAGAATGTTTTCCACTATTTTAGGGTGGGAATTGATGGGAAATTCAATGGGTGGGTAAAGAGGTCACTACCATAATGCGAAGGCCAATGTTTCAGTATCTCCATCCCACAACTGAAAAGGACCAAGGCAAAAGTACCCAAAAGCCTGTTACTCCACTCACCTTCCTCTTCAACCAGAAGGACAGGGTTCAGAGACTCAGGAGTAGACGTCAGGTAGCAAACAGCAAATCTCCTGCCAGTTCCTCATTTATGCTGGAGAACAGGCACCTGGTCTTCATTAACATTGCTGCGGTAGTTAATGCGTTGCAGGTGTGAAAGTGTGTGGCTGAAATCTGACAAAACACCTGTCTTTTGTGGCACCATTAGATCTGCCTAGTGTGGGACACGACCCCCTCGGGTGTGCTTTCTCCTGCCTTGAAAGCCACAGTAAGCATTGTCCTGTAATTACAAAATCAGAGTCATCATTGCTGGGAAGAATTCCTTAACAAATTATACCTAATTAGTCTGAAATTACCTTTAATTCATGGTGAAACCATAGGCTTAACTGTGTTCTATAACACCTTCCTTTTTATCTTTATGCAAATATGATTATACACTATCAAACTGGCACCACCAGGCATAAAAAACAGCTGCAGCTAGTTCTTTGGTTACTAAATGGGAACTGGACGCATGCCATTGATTATGTTTTCTGAAATGCTGCATCAAAAAAAAAATAATAATAATATCAGCCAGTTCCTTCCCTGTGAATTCTAGTTTTCTTCCCCGCCCACAGAATCCTAATTGAAAGCTGTGAGATTGATCTCCCTTGCCCAACCCCCCACCTCCTCACCACATTTTCTGCAGACACGTGTGTACATCTTGCTGCCGCCCAATCTTTTAGAATGTCATTAAGTGTCAAAACATACCTCATTTTATTTCTGATCACAGCCTCTTATGATATGGCTTATTTGGTTCTCATTCTCATCTCAAATCTTCATGAAACTTTTGATTCAATGCAATTTGATTCATATACTTTGGATTAAAAAGTTACTCATGTAGCAGGCATGGATCTATGAGCTTCACATATACTCTGTTATCTAATCCTGGCTGCAGTCCTATCCACTATGTACTACTATTATTATCCCCATTTTGCAGATGAGGAAACCAAGGTACAGAGATGTTATATATCTTACATGAGGTCAGGAAGCTAGAAGAGACAGAGCCAGTACTCTTGCCCAAGCCATCTGTTTCTAGCAAGCTCCTATCCCTTCTAATAGGCATTCCCAATGATGTCCAAGGTCTTTCTAATTGACACTGATTATTTCCAATTCTCCTATCATACTTCTGAGCACAACACTGTAGGAAATTTTTTCTAGTTTTTTGGCATGTAAAGGTGAAAAGTTTCACTGTCATCAGAGAAAGAAATCATAGCTAACTCCTCCGTTGAATCCACACAATTTGTGAAGCAATTATATTTCCTCCTCTACTCCAATGAAGGCATTTTTAGAACCAAAGTCATATTTTCTGTTTCTTTAAAAACAAAAGCAAGCTGAGTGCATCATAGGTATTTAAAATATGCGTGTCTTTTAACTGGATCATACTTGGGTAACTTTTGCTTATATGAAAAAATGTTTGAGATGCTTTCTCAAACCAGAGTTTAATTCTTCAGAAAACAATTAAAAATATTAAATGCTTTTAGAGTTTAAGGTCTGTTTCTTCTTTCTGCATCTTCTAGATCAGTTCCTTGAAAAATTAGCATTGGCTTTGCAACAGTCATTCCCACCCTACAATGACAGACCATATTATTGCTAAGTGCAATCCAATCCCAGGTTCTCTGAAGATTGTTCACTTTAAAAATGAACCCCAGACCACATCTAGGTTACTTTCTAGCTAGGTTTTTGCAAGTATACAAGAGATTAATTTTCTTGAACAATTTCAGGCTTGGTATGCAAAGTCAAACACACATCAGGTGCAGAGGTTGTACCAGACACCTCAGTAGGATGTCTTAAAGTTCCCCTGGAATGTAGTTGTGAACTGGTTAAAAAAATAATTACAAGACTAGCAGTAAGGTTTTGGCTGAATACTACTTTTGTTCAGTATCAATCAATTAAAATAAAAGCATTTTTCATGGTTGTTCATAACAAACATCCGGGTCCATCTGTGGCTATTTTATTTATGGCATTGCTGTTTTCACCAACAAGTTGGCTAAAATCAGGTTTTAAAATCTTAATTAGAATCAAAACATGATCTTCTCATTTAACGCCTCCATTCAAGTTCATGTTACTGCTGTGTAGAAAACGGAGTCTGCTTTCTGGAGGCAGATCCTAACTCCTGCACCATGGTAATCTACATAGCCAGCCCACAGCTGAGGGATGAGCTGTATTTCTTTACAGTATTTTTATTAGGCTGATTCCCACAAGTTTAAGAACACTGTAATCGGAGACACTGCAAGGTCACATTAAAATAAGAGGAGGAAACTGAACTCTCATTCAACCCGTTTCCATGAAGTTTAAAATTTTCAACTCATTTCAAAGCAGAGGATGTTCCTTTTCACATCCTTCATGTTTTGTAAACACTGCAAGTGATACTGGCTTCATTTTCATCAGTAGAAGCCACCAGCTTATGTTTATTATTTTTAATTATTAGGCCTTCTGCAAAGAGAACATTACTGCTGACAATTTATATTAGTGGTGATGCATCCTGATTGGTCAGAGGTGTGATTCCCTCCTTCTTTCCTCACTAGTAATGTTTGTGATTATTTATAACCTCCACACTTTGGTGTGTCGTGTTTTTCCCTCAAACAATTTTCTGTGACACCAGTTAACAATGTGTAATTACTATAACCAAGGCTGGGTCTATTTGATGCCGAAGCATCCGGTTGGAAGGCGAAATTTAGTCAAACATCTGAATGTTTGAGCTGCATAAGGCCAAACATCTGGATGTTCCCAAATATTTTCTCAAATATTTGGAAACATCCACAGATTTCTCCTCGTGTAGACAAAACATCCAGATGATTAACTGAATGCTTCTCTTTTCATCTGGATATTTGGCCACTGAATTTTCTTTGGGTCCTCTATGTAAGAATATCTATCCAGCTGTTTTACATAGCCATTGCTACACCAAAACAAGAAACACAGGGAAAAAACACATCCTATTGCTCCAAGGCAAGTCTATCTCGTTTTCAGTAATCGTGACAAACACCACACTGAAATATACATTACCTCCAGAAGGAGAAATCTTTCTGTAGTCTCCTCTTATCCATGATTTTGATTTCTGTGGTTTCTGTTACCCGCGGTCAACCATGGTCCAAAAATATCAAATGGAAATTTCCAGAAATAAAGAACTCATAAGTTTTACATTGCTCACCATTCTGAGTAGCGTGATGAAATCTCACACCATCCCACTCCATCCCGCCTGGGATGTGAATCATCCTTGGTTCAGTGTATCTGTGCTGTCTACACTACCCACTTGTGAGTCACTCAGTAGCAGTCTCGGTTATCAGATCCACGGTTGAGTTATCACAGCACTAGTGCTCAAGTTACCCTTGTTTTACTTCACAGTGGCTCCAAAGTGCAAGAGTAGTGATGCTGGCATATTGTTATAATTGTTCTATTTTGCTATTATTTATTGTTGTTGATCTCTTTCTGTGCCTAATTTATATATTAAACTTTATCATAGGTATGTATGTATAGGAAAAAACATAGTATACATAGGGTTCAGTATTATCCATGGTTTCAGGTATCCACTGGGAGTCTTAGAATGTACCCCCTATGGATAAGGGGGAACCACTGTATATCCTAAAACCTAGGAAGAAAAGAGTTTGAGTGTCGAGTCTCAGAAAAGGAAATTACTTATCCAGTTTTAACACCTTGCAGTAACTATTTTTGTTGGCACTATAGTAATTTCTGAAGCTCCAGTCTCTGTGTTCCTTCTCCAGCCATGCTCTTTGGGCTCCCTTGAATTGTCCTCCATCAAGACATTGACAAAGTTAGACCAGAAGCTATTAAAACATTCAACACTCTGGTTAAATGATACTAACTCAAAACTCAAAACAAATACATAACCTAAAAAAAAGGCAATTTTTGTAAGCAATAGCCTCTCATCCAGAAGCTGGTAGCCACACTACAATATGTGAACTCTTCCTGAAATAGTATATAAAGATTTATATAAATATGCATTTTTTGCAGAGGAGGGAGAGTACCTGGAGATTTCTTTAGTCTCTCAAGGGCTGTTTTTCAATGAGTACCTTCTCCTTAGTGGGCATATTTTTAATACTTTCTAAAATTATTTGTGAGTTGGGAGAGTCAATGCCACTTATTGTATGTGGTTGTTTGTGATGAATTCTAGCAACATTTTGTTTCCTCTGCTGGGCTGGTTTCAAAGATAACATGAAAAGAATTTAAAGATATCAAAGACACTTTATATGTAGTCACCCCCAGCATATACTCCCTCTTAGCCAAGGATTGTTCAACTGCAAGAAACTTATCCACTCAAGCTTGTGAAGAACAAGGAGTTTAGCTTAAGGAGTCAGAGTAATCTCTTGGAAACAGATGGCAGGAAATACAAACAGGCCTCACAAGGGACTAGAACTAGGACCTGCGATGCCCAGGGGCACAAGGGAGCCACTCTTCTGGTCTCTGCCTCTCTGAGACCACATGGTCTCTCATCTCTCTGCCCTCTGCACTATTCTCTAATTCATCTAATCTCTCTGTGTCTTGGTTTTCTCACATGTACAATGAGGATAATGATAGAATCTACCTCAAAAGTTAGATGTGCCTATCAATGAGTTAGTCCTTACAGCATGCTTAGAAGACTGCCTGTCACATAATGAGCACACAATGAATGGCATCCATTGTTGTTGTTACCATTGATTATTCTCTTTGCAGACCAAACTCTCCTGCCTGCTCAGCAGTACATATGGCTTTTGAATAGCCACACTCAAATGACAGCCCCTGTTCCCCAGGTTTGTTTGTATGATTCTCATTCTCACAGTTAACTGACTGCTGATTCTGAATCCCAATTTGAAATTCTCAGGAGAGAGGATCTAATGAGCCCAGCTTTGGGCAGGTGTGTACCTCTGGCCCCATCAGCTGCTGCCCTGCCCAGGGATGCCACAGAGCTCATTCACCCATTCATGACCTGCTGGGCAAACTCCTAGGGAAAGAAGAGTGGGTCAGGGAGGAAACAGAAGGCATTCTTAATGCAGACAGCAACATTTTAAACTTGAATTGTGTGTCGTTAAAGTTAGAACACATAGCTGAGCATAAAGGAAAAAAAAAATCTGTGATCTCTCTATTTAGGGAAAATTTTATTTTTAATATTTTAGTATATATTTTATAATGCATTTTATACATATTTTACCTATTATAAATGTAAAATGATACTCTGCATTTTGTTTGCAGTTTTTGCACTAAAAAAACTGAAATTTTCCATTAACTACTTAGTATTATTCTACAATATGTTTCTTAATGACAGGATGGCATTTGTTTAAATACATATAAAATAAAATATATTATAATAGCCCATCTTTGAACATTTAGATTATTTTCAATTATATAACTTATAACTGGTACCCTCACATAGCAGCTTTTGCATAAATTTTTATTCATATGGTTTTTTTCTTCACTTTTAATTAAACAAGAAATAAACTCATGTATGGCACTTTATTTTCTATTTTTACTTTTATTGCATTATCTAGGAGTTTGTCTATTTTATTTGTTTTATCAAAGAGCCACTTTTTGGATTTATTTATCAGTCTATCAATCATTTAGGCAGGCTTCAATGGTAAGCTGCTAATTAAGTTAAAGATAAAAGTCAAAGACACAATAAGATTTAGGACATGATGAGAGTATCTATGGAATATATAACTCTTTTTAAAAATGAACTTAATGATCTGTTCTGTTCACTTCAAACTTTCTGAGACTGCAAGCCTACTTTGCAAGAGGAAAATCTCCACAGCTATGTCATCTACTTGCTTATAGGGTGTAAAATTCAATTTATGACTAACAAATCAATACTGGCAATTATATTACTTGGATATTCATTTGTTTTGCATGTATTTATTTAGCCTGCTCTGTGGGTCAAATAAGAGGAGAATCTTAACAAAGAGTCTTACTACTATTGAACCTGACCATTTCTCCTTGTTTCTCTGACATTTCCACATAATTTCTTTCATTGGTATATTCAGATTCTATTACAGCATAAATTAATTATAGATTGAAATTTTAAATACTTACACTGCCTTTATGTCTGATTTACTATTACTTGATGTAAATTCTATTCAGTCATATACTAATATTGCTAATCCTTGCTTTTATGTCTGAACTTCACCAAGATATTTTGCCTGAACTTTTATTTTCGTACCTTTTGAGTTCCTTTTAATATGTCAAAAAAAAAAAAAAAAATTCATTTTTTTACTATTTTAGGTTGTTTTGGGGAGCTACGTATAGTCTATATACTCTATATATATGCCTGTTTTTTAATTCGTTGCTGCATATCTGTCTGATATCTTTGTTTTGTTCTGCTCAGAATTTAATTCATTTATAACTAATTAGAACTGATCAGTTTTGCTAAAAGAAAAATTTTCCAAAAAGTTTAGTCGTGACTCTCTTAGAAATGAACACATATTAAGATTTTATTTAACACCCAAGCAAACCAGACAGATGTGCTAATCAGCTCAAAAGAGAATCTGAAGGACAGACACATTTGATCAGGAATAGACATTAATGTACAAATGGGAGCAAACTGGTTTCTTGAGGGGAAGTCGGAGGTAGTTCAATTGACCAGGTCAGAGCAGAATTTGTGTGTTTATAGACAAGAAATACTTATCATTTGCTCTCAGTTACCAATAACTTACAGTTGTGAACTAACTCAAAGACAGCTAGTGGCTAGAACTAGATAACTTACAAGGGTGTCCTGTATGGAGCTAAGCATAGTTTTTCATTAAAGCTCACATTTCCCTGAAGTTTTTTTCAGTCATTCTCAATGCTTTCTGCTTTTTCAATTCTTTCCTATTTTATTTGTTTTCTATTTTATTTAAGTTATGTTTCTCCCTCTCTTCCATCTAGTTATTTATAGGAAATTAACTTCTCACTTATGGTTGAACTGTTCAACTGTGCATACTAATGTATTTTCCTCTAATTATTAACTTTAGATTACAACTTTTACTTCTGCCTACCAGTTTTTGTGATATAGTCCAGAACTTGAGGTCTACTTTCTTGCCTTCAAATAATCACTCTCACTTTAAAATATGCATATTTTTGAGTCCTAACATTTTATTGTTTCCTTAATTTATAATTAAGATTTATGTTTTACAATGATAGCCCTCATCTTTCTGTATTTCATGACTTCCCTATTGCTGAGTGTGTGTGTGAATGTGCTTATTTCTTAGTCAGAAAAGTTTTGCATATATTTATAAAAGAAACATATGTGTAACTCATGCATTGGTAGTCATTGTATATCCAATAAAGTGTTTCTGGTACCTTTGTATGTGAATAAAACCTATATATATTGTAGAAATCTTTGGTGATAGTCTTTTTTTTCTCCCATTTAAAACTCTGAGGAAATCACTTCATAGTCTTCTAGCTTCTCATTATAAAGGGAAAACTGAAATCTGAAACTGGATGTTTTTTATTCTTTCATGAATGACCAATATTGTCTGCCTAGATGCATGTCAGATGGGTTTTTCCCCTTGAACTTTAAGACTTTCATCAGGATATATCTACCTGTTGTTATTTTCATGAATATTTTTTGGGATTTTTTGAGCTCATTCAGTTTACAAAACCAGACCTTATTCACTAGCCCAGCCAAATGTCATTTAATCTTTCTGACTATTGCTTTCTTTCTGTTTATCCTGACATCCCCTTCAGTAACACTCACTCTCATGATCTCAGTAATTAATCCTCCAAATAACTTACCTCAGCTTTGATTGTCTTTATTTTTTTGTCATTCACCTCTGTATTCTGGAATATTTTTTACCAAGCATATATTCAATCCCCTTCATTTGACTTACTATGATGTTATTTCTACTCCTATTGCATTTTAAAACTGTGTTCTTAAATGTTTACTTTAAAAACATTTTTTCCCTTGGAACTCATTTTAAATTTCTGCCTCTCTCTGCAACCAGTTCCAATTTCAAATCTGTTTATTGTATTATCATCTCATCTTACAGGTTTTATTTTATAGAACCCGTGTTTTTCTAATATTCATAAGACCACAAAATGGTATATAAACCATATTTCTGTTTCTTTCGATCATTTTTAAAACTATGCTTCTGTCTGTGAATAGTATGATCCTGGTTGTGTATGTGCCTGTGTGTGCCTACACATGCATCCAAAAAGCTGAACCCTAAGACTAGAGGAAAAGGACAAAGTCAGCCAGCAAGATCATTTGTGTCACACAAGTCTAGAAAGTCATAAATTCATTAACACATGTACTTCTTAAAAAAAAAAAGGAGAAAGAGAGAGAGTCCCAAAGGAAGGCTAAAAACAAAAGAAATGGCTGAAACTCTTTTCAAGGATGTTCCAGCATCTCATATATCCAGCCAAGAACCCACCTTGCACTGAGGACTCTCCTCAGGTAGATTTACTCCCTGGAGAGACAAAACTAGTGTGATTCCAGAGTCAGCATCCTTGGACATAGTTGAGGGTGAAGCTAAGGTATCCTTCTGAAAATGGGGCTGAGGATCCAGGCTAGGAATGCATATTGGGCTATGAGACTCACAATACTCATGCAAGAGACTGGAAGTTTCCTCTCTGAAAAAATGGCAACTTACAAAGACTCAGATCATGACACTCAGAGGCCACCCGCTGACAGGCCTTGCCCCTGCACACAGAAATTCTGATCTTCATTATAAATACGGACATACAGCCAAGGCTTACCACACATTTGAGAGAAGTCTCTAACAGGAAAGGCTGGCCAAAATAAACAAATAAGACACGCTTGCAGGAAATAAAGACAATACAGTGAGCAAAGAAAGGTTTAACTTTTTAAAAATATATTATTAATAGTCTCAAAGTAACCAGAAAAGATTTTTTGCGTCATGAGATAATAACACGTTGCTATTTTTTAAAAGACTTTTCACAGAACAATTAAATTAAAATGCTATAAAAAAAGGGACTATAACTGAGGAAATCTTCAGAAAGTGAAGCAAACCCATAAGAAAGGATTAAAAATAGGAAAGGAGGGAAAAAGTTAATAAAATCTGAGGAGGGGTCCAGGAGACCTCACATCTAAATAAGAATTTTAGGAGGAAGAAAATCGAAAAGTTGAAAACTAAGAAATTACCAAAGTAATAATGTCATAAAATTTGCCACACCTAAAAGAAATGACTTTCTGGATTATGAAGACCCAAGTGCACATTGTGATGAATAGACCTACAACAAAGAAAATCTCTGTGAAATTTCACAATAGTAGGGATAAAGAGAAGAGCCCAAAGGCCTCCAACGAGAAATAGCAGGTCCCTGAGGAAGGATGAAGAATGAGAAGAGCATCTGACACAGCAACATTGGAAGCTAAATGATAAAGGAGCAAGGCCTACATTCTGTCAGCAGTGATTTTCAAGCCAGAACCCTGACTCCAGCCAAATTTTAAACCAAATGTCAAAGTAGAATAAGGATAGTTTCAAGCAGTCCAAGTATCAAAAAATTGTCCTGTCATGTTCCTTTTTGAAGGAAGCCACATAGAAACATACTCCATTACAACAAAGAAGTAAATCACAAATGAGGAAGATGTGGAAATCAGGAAACTGGAGGTCCCACACAGTTAAAGACTAAGGGAATCCTAGAAAAAAAAAAAAAAAAAAAAAAGTGGTAAAAGAAGAGCCCAGGATGACAACTGTGCAGAAAGCCTAGAGGAAAATCAGTCCAGATGTGGAGCATGGAGGGCTCCAGGAGCTACATGCCAGCACTGCTTGGTTGTAATGAGGAGATTTGCATTTCATTTGGAGAGTTTAGCAATAAATTAGTTACAGGTACACAGAAACTAAGCAAACCCACAGAAAGGAGGTAAGTCTTAGCTCTAGCCAAAACAAAAAGCTGTACAAGAAAGGTTATGATACAGTGTAGCTCAACTGTGAGCATTCTTTATATGATCATAATTAGATAAACACTGATTACTGATAAGATTAAGTATTGATATGATTATACTGAGAGGCGTGGGTGTATTAATTAGTTCAGGCCACTGTAACAAAGTACCATAGACTGGTAGGCTTAAACAACACATATTTATTTATCATAGTTTTGAAGGCTGGGAAGTCCAAGATCAAGGTCCAGCAGATTTGGTGTCTGGTGAGGGCCCTCTTCCTGGTTTTTAGGCAGCCAGGTTCTTGTATCCTCACATGGGAAAGAGCAGAGAGAGCTCTCATGTCTCTCCTTATAAGGCCACTAATCCCATTCATGAGAGCACCACCCTCATGACCTAATTGTCTCCCAAAGCCCTCACCTTCTAACTTCATCACATTGGGAGTTAAGGTTTCAACATACAAATTTTAGGAGGATGCAAACATTCAGTCCATAACACAAGGGAAGGAACCTAATTCCTGTAATAGGAAATAATATCTAAACTAAAAAATTAGCAGTAGAATGTGTTAGTTGAATATGGAAACAGCAATAAGAGTTATGTGATTGCCTTAGAAGGATGAGGATGGGGATAAGGAAAAGGAGATAAGCATTATAAGTTGTTCAGTTGCTTTTTAAAACTAGAACTAAATATATTACTTTGAATAAAATAAAACTTTAAATTTAAATTTATAATAAAGGAACACAATCAAAATATATTTTTCTTCAGATTATTCAAACTCTATGCTCATTTCTTTATGATTCAGAATTATTCACAAGATCTTTTTTCCCCCTAGTTTCTCATACTGAAATAGTAAAAAGTCTATTCAGGGCTGGTATTTCCCTCAGAAACAGGGTGGGAGAGTCTTCTCGGCTTGCAGTTAGAGGATATCTTTCAGATTTCAAGTGATGGGCTTTGGACAATATCAATGACCCAGTAGTTTGAAGGACACAGGAACAGAGATAGGGGTCTGGAAATCCTGGAAGGTGGGGAGACGGGGTTTTAACATCAAGGATTTCTTCATTTCTAGGAAAACTGCTATTTCAGGGTTAAACCAATTGTGGGACAGCTTCCTTCCAGGAGTGGAAATGATCTCCCTTATTGTTCGAGAAAAGGTTGCTTTACTGTCTTTGTTGGTCCTGTGCTTCCAATGCCCTGAAGTCTCCAGGCCCATTCCTCATGAGCAGTTCCACACCACATCAGTCAAGAAATGTGCCCTCTTAGGAAGCTGCCTCTCTGTAACTACTGCCACTGCAAAAGCTGGCTTTTTGGTATTACTGCCCACATTCATGGATTTGTGGGTCAGATTTCTCTAGACAGCTCCCTGCTGCATCAATTAAGACATCTCAGCCTCAGGAAATGACTTTTCCAGAGCCGCTGCCACAGCGCCTCTGGAGGCTTCAGCTCAGTTCCTCCAGCCACCCAAAACTCTGACCTCAATTCTGCTCACAGTCAGTGAGAAAGAGGATCCAAATTCTGCTTTCTCTGTCATCCTAAACTCTTGTCTACAGTATGGGTCTCTCTGAGTCCTAATGTTGTCCCTAAGCCCCAAGATTTCTTCCACTTGCTTGTCACAAAATCACAAAACTTCCTTACAGCATTCCACTGGGGGTCCTTGCTTTTGACCGGCATTGAATCCAGTAGGAATTCCTCAGGTTTTCTGACATTTGAATAGCTCTATTTCCCAGCTGTCAGTGCTAATGAACAGGTTTTTTCATAAATTTTTTAATTTTCTAGATCTTTTCCACAGAGGAATGTCTAAATATTGTCAGCCTAAATCAGCATACAGCAAGTATCAGTTAAAATTAGGTTCACTCACCAAGGTCATGCCTTTGCATTCCAGCCTGGGCAACAAAGTGAGACTCCATCTCAAAAAAAAAAAAAA
>NW_016804208.1:1118994-1125737 GCF_001698545.2 Rhinopithecus bieti | reverse complement strand
AAAAAAAAAAAAAAAAAAAAAAAAAAAAAAAAACATCAGGTTAACTCAGTTGCATTTTACAGAAACTCAAAACGAGGGTACTTAAACAAGACTGAGGTTTACTACCCCATCACATAAAGAAGTAAGGAGTTAAGCAACCAGAGTTGATGTAGTGACACCTTTTATATCATTGCTCTGCCATCCATACAAAATGGTACTTGTACTCATGATCCAAAATGGCTGCCAGGACTCCATCCAACAAATCTGTCTTCCAGGCAGAAGAATGGACGAAGGAACAAGAAACTGTGCTCACATTTCCTTTAGAGGACACCTTCTAGGGCCACATCCAATTCTACTTATTTCTCATTGGTCAGAGCTTAGTAATGTGGCTTCATTGAGCTTCAGAAGAAGTTGAAAACACTGGAGTCATTAAAAGTCCTTGGATATGAAAAGAAAAACAGTGATTCTAAGAAGGCTAAATGTATTTGATAAGAAGTTTTTTAAGGACAAAATAAAAGAAAAAATAGAAATAATAAAAAGTATATGACCCTTCTGGGATTTATAGGCTTTGATCTCTCTATCATGAGGTCAAACCACAGAACAAAATCAGACAATATAAAGAAAAGCAGAAAGATAAGGGATGGAAAATGTATTGCTTTCACGAGAAATCTAACCTTCTATTCTTAGAGTCTCTTAATTCTATCTATTTACACACATATTACATAATTTCTATTCAACACAATTCTCAATATTAGAATAATTTTTTACAACTTAGTGTCTCCCAGGCTTGAGCAAAATCCTAGCACAAGGGAGAAACCTAGTAAGTTTATATTAAATGGACAGTTGGATAAGGGGATATATGACTGTCGACAGCATGAGTTTAGCAAAACACATTGCCATGCACTAGTTAGCAAGTATTAACAAAGCTTCTATTGTATGCATACTATAGCAATGATTATGACAAAGAAAATAGAATCCGTGCATTATGCTATCCTGGATCTTAAAGCAGAATCTGTGGAGTACTTTTAAACCAACATCAGGAAGTATAATCACCAGTCTAACATTCTACCACCAAATATCTGAGATGAGCCAAAAGCCAGCCATGAATCCATGTTACATATCGATTACAATGAATACATTATATAATTCAATGGAAATAGAGAAGGTACCAGAAAATGTAAAGTCTGTTTGCTAACCTCTGGTTATTTTTTTACAAGATTGATAGATTCCGATAAACTTCAACCTCATAGCACAAGACATCTGTAATGACTTTCTTATGCTGTATCCAGTTGTGGGGCGATTGCTGTGACCTTTGAGTATGCACTTAGATCCTAAGATGTTTACAATAGTTCTCAAAGATAAAGTTTCGCAGCATAGGTTAATTTTATCCTTAAAAATTACTATCTTTCCTTTGATTTACCCTTCCCTGTACTCTCGTTAAATTACCTAGCTCTTCACTGGCCCCAACAACATCTTAGCAGACTTAGGGCTCAAGCTTCATAGGTGAAAACCATCCCCCTAACTCTGTGATGGACCTTATGAATTCACAAATCTCCCTTCTGCCAACTCATAGGAGCTAGGTGACAAAACTAGGAATTGAGACTTCTGAACAAGCTAAAAGTGGAACCCAAGTCATCAGTATTTTCACCTGTGGCCCTGATAAGTGGCACCCTCATCTGACCCACACAGCAACCCAAGTGCAACATGTGGGTCAACCACACTCTAGAAATGGTTTCTGCCTCTCCTGCAGCCTGATACTTTGATTGCATTGTGGTTGCTCTAAAAGCCCTAATACAGAGGTCTGTGGATTCTTCTCTTTACTATGCGGTTTGAAGCTGGGCAGAGGGGAGGAGACTTCAGAAAGAAAAATTGCCCAGTGTACCGTGACAGCTGTATAATTAGGTAAGGCAGGCCAGTGCTTACAGCATTTGTCATTCAGCAATTGTTCACACTCCCGGTTCCATAGCCAGGTGCTTCGAAGAATGAGGTGATGATAATGTCTTTATGTGACTTGAGCCTAAAGGACGTTCGAGCTCACATAGGCCAAGCAGGAACCCTGGCAGAATAAAATGAGCACTGCTTTACTTTCTTAGTGTTCACCAGTCTATTTGTCATAAAAATTAAATACACTTTGTTCGGAACCTTTAAACATTACTAAAAACACATTCAACCAAAGGAGGGCTGTAGGAAAGATTTGTAAATTTTTGTTCCCAATTGTTTCCCCAAAATTTGAGATTTGTGATTTGTGACTCCCTTTGTGAAAAGACGGAGTTAATGCCAATGAATAGGAAGTGGACTGGAGGGATGGGGTCTGCGCAAGAGTTACTGAAGCAGCCTGCACCTCTTTGGTCTTCTATTTATCCAGAAAAAGAAGAATCTCTCCTATTTTAAAAAAAAGCTTAAATATCATAACTCTGACTGTTTCATTCAACTGTACAATTCCCCCATGAATCATGATCTCCTAGCACGCTGTGTACACACAAGAATACCTCAGTTTCTCACAGTTAAAATTCAAATAATCATGTCTGTAACACAGGTCTTTTTTACCCTGAACCATGTTATCTCTTGGACTTATTTTCAATTTGTTTTTTTAATGATGCTCCACCTTTTTATGGTCCACTAGCAACAAACGTTATCTTTCCTCCATCTTGCCTTCTTTTACTTTCAGTTCAAGTGTACATCATGCAGTCATCCACTGATCTTTACCAGACTCCTTGTAGTAATGCCAGGCTGTGCCTGAGGATCTGTGGATTACATTGCAATTGTTTTGAATTTTAATCTGCAATTGACTCCTATTTTGAGAAGAAACCCAGCTCAGCCTCATCTCTTAAAACTGTCCTTCTCCACCTTCAGTGGTAGACTCACAACAGCCTCTGTTTTTACTATGTGAACTCTGACCCTCATGCCTGATGGGCATCAAATCCAAGGGTACCAATCAGCTTCTCTGGAAGGGAACTGAGGATGCTCAAACATCTGAAATGAGACTGCAACTGGCTTATATGAATTTGGGAGCTGTGAGGCAGCCATGCACGTAAGATGCCAGAATAGCAGGTGTACTGACAGAAATTATAAAGTGTAAATACAGAAGGTAATACAAGAAACATGCAGCCCCAGAAAAGCAAGAAAAGACCAAGACGACGCTGACTAGGCTCTGGTCTGCATTCCAGATGCTTGTTCCAGTCCTTCAGGGCCAACCACTCTTCCTACTCATGAATTCTGAGAGATTCCTCTCTGATCTAATAATAATGTGTAAGGTTTTATTAATTCTACTTCAGTTAATTGGAGTGGGATACTGTTGCTTCTTGTGACAGGGAGGTGGAAGTTTTATTATTTGAAAAATTTCCAGAGAGGAAATTTTGTTTTGAAAAATATCTTGACGAACTACTTGGACTAGAAGGTTAGATCTGAGGACACAGCAGGTGTTAAAGCAACAAAGGAGAACACTTAACTCGTCTACATAAACAGGATTTTTTTTTTCCTTCTGAAAGAGAGGGAATAAAGAGAAGAAGCAAGCAAGAGGAAAGAACAAAAATAACTAATAAATGGTTTGAGGCTGAATGACTTCTCAGAGTATGGACAATGAAAATTCCCTGGTGGCAGAGTTGTTAGACCATTTTAAGGATGGTGACATATAATGTTCAATTTGAAATTCTTTGTTGCTGCCATGAAAACATTCCATTTGTCTACATCCCACCCACCTATCCTCTGCACCAATGTCTGCTTTGTTTGCATATGAATTTTTGTAGAAATTGAGCAATGGGCTGTTTCATAAATGTTTATTTTGGTACAGAATATGTATAGCAAATGAGAGAGCAGGGGCTCAGATGTATAGGTAAGCAAGATCTCTTGTCTGATCTTTTATTTTCTACATAGTGTGAAATAAAGATTAAAGACCATTTTATTAGAATGGAAGGTATTGATGGGGTTTGGGGCATGCCACCCCAAAGTATGACACCTTGGCATTGGAGAAAACCACAGAAGCAGGAAGGTCTCCCTGACCTTCTCCTGCCCTCTCACTATAAAATGTAGAAAGAATTCTCTGACCTTCACCAGAAGTAGGTCGTAAGACCCTCATGTAAGAGAGGCCCACCCAGAATAGAGGAATGTCCTTATCTCTGAAGACATGGAAATACAGAGTAGAATCTGAACAAACAGGCCTTGCTAAGTCCCCCCGAAACCCCAGTTTATTATCATTAGATCATACCCCTTTTATCCAACCATACTTTTCCACAGCTCTCCACTTCATCAAACTTAGCATAAAAATATACTGGCTTTCCCGTTTCTGTGGGGTCTCATTTTCTTATGGCTCCCACATCACATAAAATGTATATTAAATAAATTTATATATTTTTCTTTTGTGAATCTGTTTTTTGTTATAGAGGCCTTGACTGTGAACTTAAGATGGGAAGAAAAGATACTTCTCTCTTAGAGGACTGTATATAAGTCCCACATAACCCTGCATTACATATGCAACCCCAAGAATCTTGATTCAAATGTAGCCCCTCCTCTGCTCATAAATTCATTTTGGATATGTAAATCTAAGTTAAATCTAAAAGCAACAATCCAAACACATTACTTGCAATGGCTTTTGAAGTCTTCAGGTGTATAGGGTGTAATCCGCTAAAGAGATAAACAAGATGAGTACTGCTGTTAAAATAAATTTACTCAATGGTTCCGTGAACTTGGAGCAAAGATATATTAAATTTTTTGTTTTCTTTTTTTAAAAAAATTTTTTTTTTTTTTTTTTTTTTTTGCTTTTCAAAAGACTCAGACTAGCATTCCTTTAAATAGCAAACTCATCTAATGCATTTAAAATACAATTTAGTTTTGCAAAACGGATTTACAAGTAACTTTTCAGGAATCCATCTATTGACTAAAGAGAGGTATGTCTGTTATGCAAAGCACTGTACTTAAGTACCTTAAGAAATAATCCCAGTCCATTATTTCTTAGCCTATCTAGTGGGTGTTTGTATTTGTTTTATAGCTTTTTCCCCTCTTTGATTTACATTTACGAGACAACTGGAGAGAGATGATGTGAGATGGTTTTTATTTTTATGAGCAAAAGGAACCACATCAGCCACAAGTAGCAGAACACTGCCACGGCTGAATTATGAAGGTCTCCCCAGCAGAGGGAAAATTAAAAGGGCATTTTGTCCCTACTTTCACTTCTTATGGGGAAATCATGCCCTACAGATGTCTACCAAGCAATTCAATTGTAAGTATGAAGCTATGGTTGCACCTTCATTCAGTTGCTTATGTTACCAACACAACTTGAAACTAATTTAAATGTATTAAACTTCCATTCAGCTTTTGGGTGTTCATTTGTGATTATCTGCTGGCAACTGATATGACTCTAATTAATCAGCCAAAATAATGAATAATGGCCTAATTCATCTTTTTCATGACTCCATGAGCATATACCATCATGAGACTATTGAGTTAAAACCTAGATATGCCCTCTCTTCCTAAAATAAAACTGGACTTTGAAACCATGTCATATTTACTACCAGTTACACAAAGCTAGATACAAACATATTTAATTGACCGGCAAGTATAATCCCATAACTATTACTGCCCTATCTTGCCACACACACACACACACACACGCACACCTCCATTTCTCAGAGGGTGCAAATTGGCAGCACATGAGCCAAACCTAGCCCACAGATGAGCTTTATTTGGTTTGCATGTTAGAAATCACATTGTTATAAAAGACTATGCATTAACATTTGAAAATTAGGAGATTTCACATATAAATTCACATTTCTAACTTCTCTTGAAGAAAAAAAGAAAATCTGGCAACACTGGATTGGAATTCCATAGGGCAATTATCAGCTGGAGCTGAGATGCAAAGTCCCTCGGTTGGGACTTTAGGCTCTCTCAGCTTTGCTGCAGTCCCTCCATACTCCATTACCTTTCCACAGCACACATTTACCCTCCTAGCAGATGTTTGAGTTTGCAATTCCTGTCCTACATTGTTCTTCTTCCCTGTGTTTTTGGAAAGCACCTTCTCTTTAGATGCACTAAACGCTAAACTGCTTCCACCAGAGAACCTCAGGAAATCTGAGCCTCCATTTTCACTTTCTGTGCTTTTACAAATTTAAAAAGGTATCCCTATATATAACTAAGCCTTAAAATACAGGTGTGTGGGACTTTAACACACAGACTCTAATCATAAACATATTTAGGCATTTTTCTCCCTGCAACACAAATTTCATCTAATTTATGTTAATCGAATGAATTTTAAAAGCAGCATAATTGTTTAAAATTGGTCTGTTTGGGGAACTAACATTGAGGTAGAAAAAGAATCACTTCACATGTAGCCGAATATCTCATTCGAATAGTGTTATGTTTCTGTTTGTAACAAAAAGTAAACATGTTTATTAAAATATGTAAGAGACCAGGAGCGGTGGCTCATGCTTATAATCCTAGATCTTTGGGAGGCCAAGGTGGAAGGATCACTTAAGCTCGGGAGTTATGCCCAGCCTGGGCAATATAATGAGACTTCGTTTCTACAAAGAATTTTTAAAAATTATCTGAGCATGCTGGCACATGCCTGTAGTCCCAGCTACTTAGGAGGCTGGGGTGGGAGGATCATTTAATCCCAGCAGTTCAAGGCTGCAGTGAGCCATGATTGTACTACACTCCAGCTTGGGCAAGACTCCATCTCAAAAAAATATATATATATAATATATGATTATATATGTATATATTATATATGTATATATTATATATGTATATGTGTGTGTATTTTATATATAGAT
>NW_016804208.1:1086158-1118602 GCF_001698545.2 Rhinopithecus bieti | reverse complement strand
TTATATATTATATATGTATACATGTATATAAGGATATATGTATATAATGTATTATATATTATAATACATAATACATAAGTGTATATATATTATATATAATACATAAGTGTATATATAATATATAATATATAAGTGTATATATATTATAGTGAGAGACAGGAATATATACAAAAGAAATATATATATACACACAGGAATATAAGGAATATATATAGAAACATATATTCCTCATATATATGAGGCGGTCTGTATTAATAGTGCTGACTATGTTTTGAAAATGAAGGTTGTTATTTTAGAAAAAACTCAATCTATTCAAATGTTGGATATAGTCAGTGATGTTAGGGTTTGGAAACTATACAATTATAGCTATGAAACACCTCTCCTATTGACATTCTCTAACGAAAATAATAATAACCTTGTCATGGTGCATCTGAAATATATAATCTCCGTTTCTTTCTTTGCCCATTGAAAGAATTGTCCTATGATATATGCTTTCCAGAGAGTTCTCTTATTGTTTCTTTGCAAAACAAACTGTATCAGAGGACACAGTTTGTATCACAAAAATGTTATTTTTACTCCAATTAAGGGTTGTAGTATTTTACATTAAGATTGCCCTGGTATATTCAAAGCATGCTTCATTGAGAAAATGTTCTCTTCACATAACTCTTCAGGTTGTTATGTACTTAGTAAAGTACAAGTGAATGACATAGCACTATGTGAGGAACTCCAAGTTCCCTAGAAACCATCTCCTTACTTTTTTCTCACCAGAAAAAATGGTGACATACACTATTACCCTCCTTTTTCAAATAAGACTAAGATTCTGAGTCATTTGCTGAGGTCAACGTCATATGGCAAATTAACAGAGGAGACTGGTTCTCTGGCTTTAAGTTTCAGTGTGTGTCTAGATCTGGATCTTGGTTACCTCCTGAGCTAAAACTCTTCATAAACTGGCCTTAAGTAAATTTGTCTGCTCCGAAGGGTTACAACCGTTGGTCCCATAGACTAAGGCAGAGAAAATGGGCTGTGTTAATGTCATCTCTTTAAGCCTCAGTACTCTCAACTGTAAATGGGTCTGATGATTCTTCCCTACTATGGCAAGACTTAAATTCAAGACAATATACTTGTTACGTCTGTTACAGTAGCCTAACCTTGCCCTAAGACAACAGTTAGAGTAGTTATTACCTACTATGAACTCATTCGTTCTCAAGCTTGAGCATGTGTCAGAGTCACCTGGAGGGCTCATGAAAATGCAGATTATTAGGTGCCATCTCCAGAATTTCTGACTCAGTAGCTCTGGAATGAGATCTGAGAATTTCGGTTTCTAACAATTTCCCAGGTGACACTGATACATCCTGGGCACACACGTTGAGAACTCTGCCCTAACTAACATTGTCAGTAAATCGCTAAGTATAGCCTGGAAGCATAGACCCTCACAAAAGTCATCATCATTCCATTATTTATTGGCCATCCTATGTGCACATACAAAATGACTTACAGGTCTTCCAAAGGAATCCTAATAAAAGTAAGACTAAAATAGCAATGTAAAGATACTTTAATCTCTGCTTTATTCAGTAAAGCATACATTTGACAGAGTAATAAGTTATTAACTTACCACAGCAATATGTTAATTTCACCATTGTTTTCTTTTTCTTTATCTAAGATAATTCTGTGAGTTCCCAATTCTAGTGATTCAACGAAACCCATAAAAATAGGTTCGCCTATTTACTAAATGTAGTTCTTTGATATAGATGATACTTGATTGATTTTTATATTATATGAGTGCATAAGTAACTCTGGCATTCAGAAATGATAATATTCTCCTATCTTTGATCAAATTAGAAAGCCATGTGCATTAAAATGGGTTAAAAGGAAAAACTCGCATGTCTAAAGTTAAAGCATGACTAATGCATTGAAGAAATTGTTCGACACAGTTCATCCTGGTAAAAATATTACGTCTGTAGTCAAGCCAAGGTTAGTGTCAGGTTAGGTTATCTGCAATTCAAGTGCCAGATGTGCCTCTGTGTGTGTGCACGTGTGCGTGCTTGAGCACGTGTATGTGAACTTCCCACTAGAGAGTTATAGACACTCCAGGAATGACTTTACGGAAAGTTTTCCTTACAGAGAGCTAAGTTTAATACTCTTTGGGTAACTTTGTCCCCACTTCATTTTTTCCCTATCTTCTCTTGACACTCTTTGTTGAGCCAGCTACTGTTTTTCTCCAACCTGCTAGGTTTTCAATAAATTTCCTGTTGTGCATTGGGATAGCAGTGTTCCTGGAAAATCGCTTTTCCTAGATGATCTGCGCCAATATCTCCCATACACACTTTTTAAAATAATTTAGAGAAAAGTGACAAAGTGCTTACAGTGCAAGAATTTACTCCAGAAGACTCCAAACCATTCACTGACGTTTTACAGTTTTAATCCCAGCTTCAATTTCATAACTGGTGCTCAAAACAGAAGAGGTGCACCGAGGTGCGCACTTGAAAAGACATTTATAGCCTTTCATTTTGAGATTTCAAAAACATTAACCAACATACTCAAATTCCCTTAAAATTCATGTGGAGAACTAATATACTATGCTCTTAAAAAAAAACAAAACAAAACAAAACAAAACAAAACAAAACCTTGTGGAATTAGAGCTGAGAACCATTCAATAACCGGTTGTGAAAGTAAAAAACATTAGAATCAGAATCGTCACGGGAGCCTGTGATTTGTAAGAAAACCTTGAGAGTTCAAGTAGTTCATTTTCTAGCCTTCAAACAGTACTCTATTTAAAAGTGCCAATTTTGAAAAATACATTTTTTGGCCTCTGTATCAAATTGTCTGATGGATGGTGTATAAGCAAAATGACAATAATCATAGTTAGCACATAGACACCATTTTAACACTTTTACAGGTATTTAATTCACTGAGGCTTCATGATACACCTGTAATTTAAGTATATCCCTATTTTCTAGTTGAGGAAGCTGAGGCTCAGAGAAGTTAAGTAACTTGCCCAAGGTCACAAAGCATGTGTGTGGCAGAGCCAGGATATGAACACAAGCATTATAGGTCAAGAGACTCTCACCATGGAAGCCTCTTGGGGAATGGGGAGAAGAGTCACATAAACTCCTCCAGAAATTGCATCATGGAAAAAATAACCCAATTTAAAGTAACCCTAAAGCTCTAATTATTTCTTCTTTTACTTGATTGGTGATCAAATTCCCTTCTAGCCTTCTGGGGAGGTTACTAAGAAGCTATGACACAAACAGCACCAGCTACCCACAATCTGTGTTTCCTTTGGTGACCAGTCAGTCTCTTTATATTGTCTTCTTAAGGCACAAATAAGGGCAAGGATTAGAGGCCTCCTGGCCTCCAAGCTGCTGCTCTCACACTCCCTGTCCTCTGGATCTCACAGCTCTGGTGGTCCAGGAGCAAAGAGAGAAAAATCAGGAAGATGAAATTCTTCCCTGAGTTGAGAATAATGAGGAAGGTGTTGTGTCAACAACACAAACAAGGAAAAGTTGCCCTGATTCCATCATTTATGCCCCCTGAGATCATTTGTGTAGCTCAGGGCATACAAAAAGACCTGACGTCAAGCTCAGTTCCTGCCTTTGATGACACACAAATAGAAGTCACTTTTACACATTCACTGATTCTGCACATATTTATTGACAGTCTAGGGTAGGCTGGGTACTAAGATGTTTAAGATCCAATACTCGTGCTGGAGGAGTTCCGAGTTTAGACTGCTCTATGCCTTGGTTTCTTTCAGCCGGAAACAATAACTCTATACCCCACTTCTCCCCGAGGGTGCCACTCAGATTTCTGAGATATGAAAAATGTGGGAAGGAAAGTTCCTGCAAAGCCCCAATCCTTAGAAAAGCAAACTTCACCGCCACAGTACACAGTACACACTCCAGAGTCACCCACTGCCAAGAGGCCAGCCAAGACACAGACTCCACCGGAGCGCTGATGTCTCCAACTCATGGCCTGCTTTCATTCCTCTCTTCCCCGAACACTTTTAAATTTTTTTTCTGGAATCAACCCAAACTCAGCAGAGTTTCCAGATCCGTGGAAGTACAGCATGCAAGCAGCCCATTTCCTGACAATGCTGCAGAGCTTCAGGGAACACATTTTGTTATTTCCACATTTATGAGTCAAGCTGAAGCCCTGAGCCTGACTCCTGATCAGGCTGTCCCCCACCTGGGAATGCTGCAAAGCTGAGGGGGGAAGGAAAATGGCACTGAACATGCATGGAGAAGTTAATAAAAATAAATGTTCCAATGGCTGCCTAGACAAAAACATTGGCATCGAAGGGGTTTCTAAAAGGGACTGAGGTGTGAAGATCATTTTCTGAGCCCTGTTCAGGTTCTTCCCATGATAACTTGTTCTGGTGTGATTGCAAAGAAAGCAAAGTTTCAGGAAATGTGGCTCAAACTAAATGACACATTCTCTAAATGAACCCTTTCTTTCTTAAAGCAACCTGAAAAATGAAGCAAAGGGACTATACATCATTTCATCAATAATAAAAGTGTTTAAGCACTTAATATGCACACAGCATCATGCTAGGCATTGTGAATGGTACAAAGAGAAATGTAACCATCAAACAAATTATTTTCAAATATCTACAAGGTGTCAGACATTGCATTAGCTATCGGAAATGAAAACACAGGTAACGCATGGCTCTAGCCCGTTCTGCAATTTCTAAACAGTTTTAAAGCAACAATGGGAAAAAGAAAACTGGTCATGCTGACTGATGGTATTTAGGAATAAGGAGAAGTTCTGAGATCTACTATACTTTTTCCATTTTCTGGAGAAATATTGTTGAGTGGTTGAGGTGGCTTGTCAAGAAAAGAAAGTTGTCTTTTAGTTGATGAGGTAATTAGGAAGGAAGGAGTCCACTCCACTTCCAAGCTGTAACTGAAATTTTGAATGAAGGAAAACAAATTTATAAAGATGAGTCAAAACCAAAACTGAACACTGGTAGAGCGCCGGTTTCTACTGAACTTCACTGCGACAATACGGCTGATGCTGTCAATAAGGATGGTGCTGCCACATATTGCAAGTTGGTGTTTGTTATCAATATGTAACACAATGTCAAGTAGGAATTTTCTTGTTGCCCTGACATTTAGCTAAGACCCAATCTGAGCACCTGACAGTAAATTTATCACATTCTAATTTCAAGGAAATTCCCTAAGAGTTACTGAGAGGCACCAGAGCAGAGCCAGTCCTGCCAACAGCCACCTCTCTCTCCTCCCACACCAGTCCCTATGAAAAGATGACTGAGAAGTGAGAGGTGTGGGACTTCCCACTCAGAAGTGGGAGCGCAGCATTGCTGTACGCAGTTAGTTCCTCCCTTCTCATTGCAAAAGGGTTGTGCAGTGCTACATTTTCGTGGGAAAGAAACCCCTTGCAGGAAGCTGTAAGACAGTGAATGGCTGAAGGGCAAGAGCTAATATGGTATACAGGAAAATAAGCTGGAATCAGAGTTCCCAAGTCAGGAAACTGTGGAGTGAGAAGTCTACAGAGACTCTCGAAGAACCACATAGGCAACCCACAACAGAAGGAACACTAAGATATCTGCAACGCAGCCAGACGCAGTGGCTCATGCCTGTAATCCTAACACTTTGGGAGGCCAAGGCGGGCGGATCACCTGAGGTCAGGAGTTCAAGACCATCCTGACCAACATGGGGAAACCCTACCTCTACTAAAAACACACAATCAGCTGGGCATGGTGGCACATGCTACTCGGGAAGCTGAGGCAGGAGAATTGCTTGAACCCAGGAGGCAGAGGTTGCAGTGAGCCGAAATTGCAGCACTGCACTCCAGCCTGGGCGACAGAGCCAGGCTCTGTCTTGAACAACAACAACAACAAAAAGATATCTGTAATGCAGAGAGGCCATCAATGGATGCCATAATCACCCAGCCCCTTCTTACCCTCCACTTGAACAAGAGGGGAAGAACACAGAAGAGGAAAGGGTAAGAGGATCTTATAATTTGTTGTGCATACCAAGACAAATGGTGAGAGTTGTTATTAATAACTACACCAGGACAACAGGCATAAACTGGAACTATCCCTGGAAAACTGGGGGGGCACAGTGGCTCACACCCGCAATTCTAGCACTTTGGGAGGCCGAGGTAGGTGGACCACCTGAGGTCAGGAGATTGAGACCAGCCTGGTCAACATGGCAAAAACACGTCTCTACTAAAAATGCAAAAAATTAGCCAGGCATGGTGGCGGGCGCCTGTCATCCCAGCTACTCGGGAGGCTGAGGCAGGAGAATCACTTGAACCAGGGAGGTGGAGGTTGCTGTGAGCCAAGATCACACCACTGCACTCCAGCCCAGGTGATAAGAGCAAAACTCCTTCTCAAACAAACAAAAACAAGAAATAAATACATATAATACACAGTAGTAACACACAAACGGTAAATAAAGTTCAAAATCCAGCCTTCCCTGCTTCTCAATGGGGGATCTGGAGTGAGCAACTTAACCTCTGAGAGTCAGTTTCTATGTCTGTAAAACAAGAATCATATAATTGCCTTAGAGAGTTGTGAAGTGATATAAAAGCATCTAGAGAGATGCTTGACAACAAGGGCTAATTGTGTTGTGTTCAACAAAGGCTAGTCTTCAGCTTCCCTCTCCTCTACGCTGTCATGATAACACTCCAGAGTTCTCTGGAGAAAGAATGAGATGTGCTTAACAGTCAGGATGTAGCACAATGAACATTAATTTCTTTCCTACTGACCCAGATGCTGAGCTGCTGTGCAGCTGGACTCTTGACAGTGTCCAAACTATGTGTCATTTCATGTCCATTTATTGCTTTCCTACATGGTCTAAGACCTTTGAACCAAACTAATTGTGAATGTGTTTGTGTGTGTGTGCACACACGCACATGCACACACATGAGGGGCAGAGGAAGGAGAAAGTTTTAGGACCCCAAAAATTATACCCCCCCCAACGCTCACACCCATGACCAACTCAGAAAAGAAAACAGGTGAAAAGGATTTAGTCTCAGGAATGGTAAGAAATAGTTCTTGTGGGGTTCAAGCAAAAGGAAATTCATATATGCTTTCTTTCTCCAACAAAATCCCAGGCACGGGCAAAATGGATTTAAAATAAAATCAAGTTGAGTATATAAAGAGAAAAAAAAAGGTAAGCAAACAAGGGACAACGTTCAATCAGAGAACTATGTAGGGAAGAAGTAAATCCACCTTGTTGGTGTTGGAGATAAGAGTGAGTAGTTATGATCACATAGTTATGAATGAGTCTAAACTCCTCTCTTGCATCCACGTGATTTCTTTAGACATTTCCCAGTAGAATATATTTGATATTGTGCAGTGGCCATTCACCTGCTCATCTAATAACACATATTGAGCAACCTCCATGTGCCAGACACTGTACCAAGTGTTTTACATATTTTGGCACATTACAGTACATATATGGCATTGTAGGGCACAAGAGAGAAAACGGTTGACTGTATTATGGCAGGATTTGAAGCAGAAGCAAATCCTAAAACAAAGACCATTATAGCATTAAAAGGTGAGAAAACTTGGATTATTGTCTATACATTTTATAAGAAAAATGACACTGCCCAATTCATGCTCCTTCTTATTTTAAGGGTGTTTTGGGTATTAGCAGGTTACGGTATATTACCGTAGCAAGTATTTGATGACCAAAATGGGACAATATTATCTGCCTCTGCATGTGCTTGTTTCTCTCTAGCAGGAATGGAGCATAATAATAGGTTATTATAAGATGCTCTGCAGAACCCCACTTGGGCCTTCAGTAATGTCCATTCAGATAAGAAAGTTGAGACCCAAAGAGGTTAAGTAATGCTAGCACAAAGCACTCTGAGACGAGATACAAAACCAGCCTCCTCTATTGATTCCCAAAACCAACTCCACTGGGAAGGTTAGTAAAAGTGTGGGAGCATTTTGGTCATCAAAACTGAAGCTGGGGTTTACTATTGGCATTTAGTGGGCCAGGGCCAAGAAGGTCAAAACTCACGTTATGCACAAACATGCCCCACATATCAAAGAAGAGAGATTCAAGGGAGAAGAAATATATATATTGCTTAAATGCCAACAATATACCAGATGAAGCAATAGGGGTGTCGTATATAATTAACTTAATCTTTAAAACAACCTGTGAACTCTTTTATTAAAAATGTCAAGAGCTCCCCATTGAGATATTTTTCTGAGTTTTAATCAGTGTCCATGATCAGACTCTTTCCAATGCACTAGGCATGTCTCTCTCAAATTGACTTCACGGGCCATTTTAATTTTTAAAAAAGTATTTAAGGGGAATTGTCTAGTCTCACCATCATTTCATAAAACAGCAAATGCTGAAACATCAAACAACCAAGAAGAACGTAATCTCAGGAAAAACGACAGTCAGTGTGGAATGTATTCAGTGTTATGAAAAGCTCACTCGGTTGTTCCAGTTTTTCTCATTCTACCACAGGGCACCAACATCCTCACCATGGGCTGCATCTAACCTGTGGATCAGCTTTGGTGACCACTGACCTAACATCTTGGGCAATTTGCTCTTGGCAAAACCACTATTTAAAGAGTGGGGCCAAAAAGTCAAAGACTGAGCTATGGCTTAGGCAAAACAGGAAGATCCAAAACCAGTGACCCGGAGCAAAAGAAAGGGAATTGAGAGGGAATGACAAAAGGCAAAAAGAAAGTAGCCATCTTTGAAAAAAGGGTATCTGAGGTTTCCTAGAGCTTTCCTCTGCTTTTTAATAGGATTATTAGAATCAGAAACCCTTCTTTGGAAAATCCATGCCTCAGGAGTACCATTTTCTTTTTTCTACACTTTGTCAAAAGCATAAAGGCTTTTCTCTGACTCACAGTCTTTCATGGTTTCCATTGGTTGGTTTTTTCTTCCTTTTCTATTAGCCCTTTTGTTCCTCCCTCTTTCCCCAACATAATAGCAATGTTTTCTTGACCATTTTGTAGTAATCTTCCGGCTCAGCAGTAGCTTCTTACAAGTCTGCAGTTTAGTGAGAGGTAGAACAGAGGTTACTAGCAGCAGAATGGAAAGTTCACAGGCTTGGGAGTAAGCGGAGGAGGCTGGTTTTTCTTCCCAGCTGAGAATGCTTCATGGTAGCATTACTTAACCTCTTTGATCTTGAGCTTTCTTATCTGCAAGATGTGTTTAGCATTACCTCATCTATTGCAATGAATACTAAATAAGACTATAGATGTTCAGCATAACTTGCATTCAATACATGTTAGCTGCTTCTTCACCTCCCTTTTCCCTCTCTTCTACATTGTTCACAATTGTTCTGTCATTTGCCTGTGTGACAGGTCTTTCCCAGTCTTTCACTTGATTCTTCTGTCATTATATACTCACTGTGACTGAAGATAAGCAGGCTACAATCCGAAGACTCTCCAGCTGTATGATTTTCAAGCACAGTTAACAACTCACAGTCTGCTTCTTCTTGCCTCTCAGATATTTTCCCAGATGAAAGGTTCTCAGTTTCATCTCAACATACTAAATGACCATTGTCAATGGTACATTCAACCAGAAGCCTCGGCTGAAGATGTCTCAATATGATTTTGTCTGGATTGACTTGTTGGAATTGTTTTGTTTGGCTTGGTTTTGTTTGGTTTTGCTTTCTTTTGGATATTGGATAAAAACTCATTTAAAAGAAATATCTATTAATTCAATGTAACTCTTCTTTCTGTCTATATTTCTTCTAATAAGAAAAAGTAAATGTATACACACTTCTTATGGAGGGGAAGTAAATCTTGGCAGTTAGCCAGACTATATGAGTTTCAATTCCAGCTCTGCCTATGTTACTGTGGGAATTACTCAATTTCTCTCTGCCTCAGTTTTCCTTTCCATATTACAGTGATAATAATAGTATTTAACTTATGGCATCACTATAAGGAATCAAAAGCTAATACAAGTGAAATGTTTAAGACATCACCTGGCATGTGGCAGGTGCTCCAAAATTATCACTATTATTAATCAGTAGCTTTTCAACAATCAATTAGTGAGTACCCACTAAGTCTTAGGCATAGTCCTAGAGACTATGAAAGATTAAAAATGGATCACCTCCTCTTCTTAGCTTTCAGAGATCTTATAATTGGGAAATAAGAGAACTTATTAGGCCAGGCGCAGTGGCTCACACCTGTAATCCCAGCACTTTGGGAGGCTGAGGCGGGTGGATCACTTGAGGTTAGAAGTTTGAGACCAGCCTGGCCAACATGGTGAAACCCCGTCTCTACTAAAAGTACAAAAGTTAGGTGGGCATGGTGGTGCGTGCCTGTAATCCCAGCTACTGGGGGAGGCTGAGGCAGGAGAATCGCTTGAATCTGGGAGGTGGAGGTTGCAGTGAGCCAAGATCATGCCATTGCACTCCAGCCTGGGTGACAGAGCAAGTCTCCCTCTCAAAATAAATAAAATAAATAATGAAATAAATAAATAAGATAAATAAATAAACTATAAAAATATATTTAAAAAAAAAAAAGGCCAGGGCACAGTGGCTCACGCCTGTAATCCCTTCACTTTGCGAGGCCTGAGGCGGGATTGGGATCACGAGGTCAAAAGATCGAGAACATCCACATCCTGGCTAACATGGTGAAACCCCATCTCTATTATAAATACAAAAAATTAGCCAGACGTGGTGGCGGGGGCCTATAGTCCCAGCTTCTTGGGAGGCTGAGGCAGGAGAATGGTGTGAACCTGGGAACCAGAGTTTGCAGTGAGCCGAGATTGCACCACAGCATTCCAGCCTGGGCGACAGAACAAGACTCCGTCTCAAAAAAAAAAAAAAAAAAAAAAGAACTTATTGAAATTGAAGGCTATTTATTAGCTTACAAAGCACTTCTCACAGCCAAATGTTATAATTACTATCCTCATTTTTTGCAAGGAGCAAATTAGGTGCCCTGACCTGTGGCACTTAGCAAAAATGTATCACGTCAACACTGCTTCCAGGATTTTTTACTCCAGAGTAAAAAATCCAGAGACCCATGCTATTTCACTTCTAGAACATCGAGGCTCACAAGATGTATCAGAGAATATCTCACATTATTTTCTTTTTAAGAATTTACTTAGCTCCTGATAATTCAAGTAAAACCACAGGACTTATGCAGATAATATCTCTATCTCCACTTAAGAGGGTCTAAGTAGGCCAGGGCATTCTCCCACTTCAGGAAGGAGTACCTGGAAACATGAACATTGCTCTGACTGGAGCCACTGTAAAAAGCCTTCCTTACCCACTCTCAGCGTGAAACTGCAATCAACTTTCTAAGGGAACTTTAAAAGTTTCAGATCAATATTAATATTAAATAATTGAGCCTTTACGTGATTTCTGTCTATGGGAACAAATACATTTACCTATGACGACAAAAGAAAACACCACTGATAAAACAGACAAGATTCATGGGCTGCTTCTTTTGGTGTCTCCAAATGTTTTTACCACCCTAGTAACCCTTGTGTCTAGCACAATGCTTGGAGCATAGTAAATGTTTAATACATAGTTGCTGAATTAATGAATGAATGAATGGCTGTGTTCTATACAAACTATTTAAAAAGTCTTTGAAAGTCAGTTTTTGACATTTATTAAAATGAGAGACATGGTGAGCTTTTAATAATCTTTGTGGAATCGCAATGGTTAATTTTAAACTTTCTTTTCTTTTTGTAACTGTGATCAGGAAAGAAGCGTGATACAACTGAGAGAACACTGGAATAGGTGTTGGAAAACCTAGTCTTCAAGCCCTAAAACTGGGTTATTGCGTGACATGGAACACATTAAGTTATCCTCTCAGGGTCTTGGTTTTCAATTTTGTAAAGTGCGAAGAGCTGCACTAGGTTAGTTCAGCAATCCCTGTCTGTGCATTTCAAAATACCATAACTTTTATATTTGTATAATCTAAAAAAATTGGGATGAAAAGTGTTTGATGAAAGTGAGCAATAGGCAAATGATGTCCCATGTGCACCTTCATCCTTTTAAGGGCTCCTTCCCTTATGGAGTTGCCCTCCCTACCTGAGGTCCTTGCCCATTAAAACTTGCACTCATAAGGGGTTTAGCTTTACCTTAGCTATCAATTGCTGCATAACAAATTACCCTAAAACTTAGCAGCTTAAAACAACAAGCCCTTATACTCTCACAGTTTCTGTGGGCCAAGAATTTGGCACAACTTAACTGGGTGTCTTTGGCTCAGGGTCTCTCATGAGGTTGTCAATCAAGCTGTCAGCCAGGGCTGCAGTCATGTCAAGGTTTAACTGTAGCTGAAAAATCTGATTCCAAGATCACTCATGTGGCCATTGCCAGGGCTCAGCTTCTTGCTATGTGGACCTCTCCATAGACTGCCTGAATGTACTCATGACATGGGAGTTGGTGTTCTGAGCGAGGAGAGTTTGAACATGCCCAAGATGAAAGCCACAACTGTTACAGAAATAATCTGGAAATGACACTCCATCACTTCTGTCATATTCTATTTGTCAGAATTGGGTCAAGAAGCCCAGCATACACTCAAGGTAAGGGCATTAAACAAGGCAATAGCAGCAGGCAAGGACCACTGGGCCATCTTAGAGACTGCCTACCACAGCTATCACTTACACACTACTATGAACTCTAGACATGTGGTTAATCAGGAGGTATTCGTTTTAACTGTGAGACAGTAGTCTCCCAATTAAACAAGACATTAAACAAGGCAACACCAGGAGGTAAGGACTGCTTGGTCATCTTAGAGATTGCCTGCCACAGCTATCACTTACACACTCATATGAACTCTAGACATGTGGTTAGCCAGGAAGTATTTGTTTTAATTGGGAGATACCAGTCTCTATCCACTCAATGAGAAAATTCAAGCATATTTGATGAAAGGCAGAAGTTAGCTACTAAGGTAGGAACTAAGGTGGAATGTGAAGAGAAAGGATATGGCTCACATTAGAAGGGAAACTGCGGCCATATATATTGAGTCCCACCACATGTTAATCATGGTGATGGGCACCCTGATGGCTTTGGCTGACCCAGCTCTCCCCACTTCTCACATATAACCCTGAGAATCACTGTAGAATGTGCTAAGAGTGCAACATGCTGAGATAAGGAGGAAGTGCCTGGAACAGATTTGTTCCCATCCCTCCTAGAACATGATGTCCTGCAACACTTTGGTCCAGTGATCCTAGTGTCCCCCCAGGATACAAAAACCCAACGCAGAATGCTTTGGAGATACCTCAGCTGCAGTGTGATGTGGATCACACACAAACGAGACCCCATCTGCCCTGAGCGGCTTTTCTCAGCCTTGGGAAATGAGTGTGCGGTGAATCTGAGGTTTCTGTCGTTCCTTGCTGTTTAATCCGTAATAAAGTTGCTTTACTTAGCTTGTGTGAGAGTTCTGTCTCACCAGACTCATGTAAGTGCTAGAGTAACCCGTACATGGTGAACCTGTTTCATAACAGGGTCAGATAAAATTTAGTATTCCCAAGATACAATATATTTGTTGTTGGATAGTTCCTCCAAACTTCCATCACCCTACAAGGAGAATTAACTGAAAAAGTTGTCTCAACCTATTTGAAGACCAGAGGCAGAATATCATAGTGAATGGAGCATAGCCCTCTTGCCGCCTTCCAATTGTAGATGTGTCATTTAAACTCTCTGAATCTTAGTTTCCCCACCTGAAAAAAAACAAAAAACAAAAAAACTGTGTCACCCAAGCTATCTATCTCACAGATGTAAGACGGAAATGAAAAGTTATTTCTGAGAAAGGTCTTTACAAGCTATAGCACCATCCAAGGGAAGAAGATATTATGATTATGCAATTTTTCTCAGGCACAGTGAGAGAACTAACTCTTGACCTCTCTATATTTTTCAACAAATACATGCAAATGCTTAGACATTTATAGAAACCATGTTATCGCTAACAAGCATGAGCCTATCAAGGATGCTTTACTCATCAGGATTAACTAAATTATGCTATCAAAACCATCCCAAAATCGGAGCCACTTAAAATGACAAAACAATTATTTCTTTCTCGTACTATATGTCCATCCCACATTGACTGAAGCTCTGCTCTGTGACATCTTAATTTGATGGTGGGTTCTGAACTAATGAAGCAGCCATTGGCCCAGGCAGCCCGGAGAGGCGAAAACAGAAACATACACACTGGCTCTTAAGCAGCCCAGAAGCCGCATAACCCATTCCCTCTTTCACTTCATTGTCCAAAGTAAGTCATACAGCCAAGACTAATTTCAGAGAGAGAAAGAAGTACAATCTTCCCATGTACCCAGGAAGAGAGGGGCTCTGTGAGCATCAGGAGACAGCAGTAATGTTTTCCACAGTGCCTTCTGAGAAAATAGAGGGTTTGTGTTTCCAAGCTACAGGAGACAATTAACCTGCAACAGAGTTCTAATTTGTGGGCAGGCCTTCTTATTTATCAATCATTTAATGTTATTTTTTTCTGCAATGAGTGATTTCACCAAAATTATTTTTTTATTAAAGAAAACACAGGGCCTATTAGGAAATGTTATCATCAACACTTCCTGCAGTGTGTCTCTAACTCATATTTCTGCAGAGAGACGTCTGAAGTGGCGTTGTGGTGCCTGTGTGCATTCATCTATGTGTTCTTGGGACACTGGGAAATGGAAACACGTGATTGGCTTAAGGTCAAGTTTAGTCAGTGCTTATAAATTTCTCTTTGCAAGGTTAATGACTTAGCCCCTTCTAATTTGGCTTCACTGAAACTTGTTATAAATTTGTTAGTTCAGTGCATCTGTTTTAGATCGGCCTTCAAATTGTAGCCTGCTCTCACTCCTTCCCCAATCTTCCTCCTGTAAGGTTTCTTTGCACTACGTCAATCCAAATGAACACTGAATTTAGGCTTCATTAGTTCTGGCTTCTACTCCCAGCTCTTCCATTAGCTGACTGTATTGCTTTGGAAAAGTTGCTTTACCTCTCCAGGCCTTATCTGTAAAACAAGGGAGTTGTCAGGGAAAAGACCTTCTAGCTATAACTACGTATGGTTCTAAGTCATGCTGTGAAGGCAGATAGAGAATATGTTGGTTTCTTCCTCTTTTCTGAGTTTATCAGCAACTGGAGGAGCTATCTCAGTGCAAGCTTGGCCTCTTAACATACAGCAAAATGCCTTTGAAGATCAGTCACATTTCAGCACCTCCCCATGCATTATTTCCTCGGTTCCCTCCTTGAGAGCACTGAAGTACAGACCTCAGCCATAAGGTGCAATTTGTATGCAGCGTACTTTTTAGTACCCTTTTCCTTACTTAAAACAAAAAAGTATACACAGAGGTTGCAAAATATTCCTCTACTTATACTATCTTATGCTTTTAAGACTTTTTGCTAGGATGATGTTGTGGATTTTAACCACAGGTTAAGTAACTGCTCTAGCTTTTAATTGGTCATCGTTCTTATCATTTTTACACCCACATACGTAACAGTCAATGGATTCAAACATTCTGGAACACCAGCTAGGAAAATGGGGTCATATTCCTTCATACGGTTTTGTTGGTATGAGGCCACTGAAGAAATGATTTCAGTAGGAGAGAAGTGTTTCTCAGGTGCCCAACTATAAATAGCTTCCTAAAAAATGGCTTTAAGGACAAGTTAATTTTTCACTTGGAAATGCCTTCAGCATCTTAAAAATGTTGATCTCAGATTCACAGTCTTTTCTGGATTTTCTCAGCTCCGATGAGTAACTTGGAAATCCTAAAGATTTTGAAGTCATATACATTTTGATTAAAACCCTAGTCACCGAGTAACCTTGACCAGGTTATGTAAATCCTCTGAGCCTCAGTTTCTTCATCAACAAAATGGAAAGGTACCTATCTAAAGAATTGTTGTGATGGTAACTAAAAAGGAATCTGAGTATACATTATCCATGACAGATGACCAACATCTTCATTCCCACAAAACTCTTAGGATGAGGTTTGCATTATGTATGTCAGTACCGAACTTACATCAAAAGATTAGGTCAGACATTTAAAAAGCATGAAAAACAGGTATAAATTGGTTTAGGCAAATCTATCTCATAAATAAAGAAAATGATTATTTGAATTTTGTCAAAATTCAGCTGGAGTGTTGTAAGCTTCCTGGTGATCACTGAGTTAGTAATCTTCTCCTACATTCTGCTTCATTCTCTGACTTTCTTGGTTCAATGGGCTACACAGATCCAAAAGTGAGGATAGGAGACTTCTATTGGACTGGCCAGCATGAAAAAATACTGCATATGCAACTCTTTTTATTTTATTTTATTTTATTTTATTTGAGACAGAGTCTCACTGTATTATCCAGGCTGGAGTACAGGGGCACAATCTCGGCTCACTGCTACCTCCACCTCCCAGGTTCAAGTGATTCTCCTGCCTCAGCCTCCCAAGTAGCTGGGATTACGGGTGTGTGCCACCACACCCGGGTAATTTTTGTATTTTTAGTAGAGATGGGATTTTACCATTTTGGCCAGGCTGGTCTCGATCTCCTAACCTCAAGTGATCCACCCACTTCAGCCTCCCAAAGTGCTGGGATTACAGGTGTTAGCCACTGCACCTGGTGTCTTTTTATAAATTTTGTAAACAACTTTATCAATCAAGCATTTCTTCATCATTCAAATGATAACTCCAAGATATGTCCATCACCTCTTTATACCTATTATATCTGAATGAAGCCATACATCTTTTTATACTTTCAGTATTTTTAAGTAGAAATCTTGAGAAAATACTGAACAAAAGGAAATTATGCTGTACTAGAGTTCTATCTGTACTTCAACTTAGTATCTATAAAATGTTCTTTCTTGTTATCCACTGGTCAGGTTTATAATTCAATTTTGTTTTTATTCTGTGCCTATAGTTCTTTCCTAATTTTTTTAAACTTCTCCCACAATTTTCTGAGGAAAAGAACCAAGCTCACTTTTCCTAAGTTTCAGGTCTTTATGGAAAGCTCAACTCAGGTACTATTTCTGAGTTCCTCTTCATTCCCATGCATTACGATTTTTTTATTTCTTCCTTCAAAAACAGTTGCCTGCCTGCCTGCCTGCCTGCCTTTCTCTCTCTCTCTCTCTCTCTCTCTCTCTCTCTCTCTCTCTCTCTCTCTCCTCTTCCCAAAATCAGTTTTATTTTCTCAGGCCCCAAACAAACAACACAGAACCTTAGAGCTAGAAGAGATCTCACATATTATCTAGTCTTCCTGCTACAGATAAAGAAAACAAGGCCCTGAGAAATTACATGAACTATCTTCTAGCTCCCAATCCTTTTCAGTAGGAACCACTCTTGACTCTCCTTCTTCCTTTCAAAATTAGGTGTTTTAACTTGGGCAAGAAATGTTGATTCTTTGAATTATTTTCTCATCTATGAAATGTGGGTGTTTGAGTTGATGGGCAACATGAAGAGGAGTCTGGGGAAATTAGATACATGGCCTATGAATCCTTTTCCAAGTTATAAAACCTATGACTAAAGTATAATGGAGTCGTTTAATCTATCTACCAGGGAGTGGAGGGATCTGACAGACTTATTTCCTTTCTTCCCAATGCCACCTTACAGCTGTGGTCTTGTGGTAATATGGCTGGTACAGTTAGAAACCAAAATTAGAAACCAAGCAACCACAAGAGGAAAGGCTCTGGAACAATTCTAGGCCCTGACCCAGCATTTCCACCCAAGGACACTGCAGGCGTCCACGCTTTGCTGCACATATGGTCTCTAGTCTGCAACTCTATGAACAGTGGGCAATCCCCACATACCTCACATGCATACCTAGAAACTTTCATGCTCACTTAACTGAGACTTTTCAACAAATCTTAGAGAAAAAGAAAACTAGATAACCAGTTACTTAACTGAGGACTATAACTCAACTCATAGTAGAGTATCATCAACAGTTCTGCTGCCATGATCCACCATCAGAGAAATACTCAAGTGTTTTTCATCAGAACCACTGATATGAGCTTCTCTGACATTGAGCTATGGATTTTATTGTTATTTTAAAGAGAAATTATTGTCAAGCACATGAATTGTATAACATCTGTTTTCATTCTGAATTCCTTTTTCCCAAAGAAGTTTACTTTTTTTCTCAAAGAAGTAAGAATTACCATAGAAGACCCAAGAATTCTGAAAACAAACTTATACATAAAAATTAAATAAGTCGTCAAAGTCATGGATTTTGGGGTGGAAGGGAAGAGGTTGCAAACTAGTCATACTGATGACCTAGCCTTAGGAACACCAAAAGAGAAAAGTACCCATTGGATTCTTCTCTTCCTATTCAATTGTATAATAACATAAAGATAAATTCCAAGATTCACTACAGTTTAGAATTATTTCATGATGATTCCCAGGTTGTCTGAGATATAAACCATTATGTTCATCCCCCAGAGAGCCACGAGGAATTAGAGAAACACATCAGAACCCTGGAGTCAAATAGCCCTTTACCCACCAGTGACAGTCAGCTGGGTCAATAATACTTGCTTTCTAAAAAAATACAGGGATGTGATATTACTCCCTTATTAAAACAACTTTTTGTGCTGGCCTGTTTATGCGAATTTTTTTTTTAAACAGTGTTTTGGTGAATTATGTTACAATTAGTGAAATTTCAGGAAGGAAAGCACTCAGGACTCGTATTTTATGGCCGTGTCACTTGAAATATTATGGCTAGAGTCTGATTTATCAACAATCTGCTAGAGGGATGATATTCTTCTTCTGTATTTTTAAGAGCGTGAAAGGAAGACTTGAGTAGTTATTATGTGGCCAGCGACTGATTTATATTGCTTCCCATTGCAGTCAAATAATCCGGAGCAAAAAGCGGGGAAAGGATAATTGTAACAGTACAACCTCGCTATAAAACATAGAGTGCTCTCTTTATACGGAGTTTCTAAATGTGAAGTTTTGTGTGACATTTAATATTGTGGCTGGACTTTCATGTCAGCTGAAATCAAAATTCTCCCGTAATTACAAAAGGTACATCCTGTGGTTCTCAAGCCACAAAATGACAGCCTAGAACAGAAAGGAAAATATACCTGGGGGATGGGAACGTGTGAAATCCTTGCTCTTTTTTTTTTTTTTTTTTTTTTTTATCATAGCTAACAAGCAAAATAAACACCAACCCGGCGCCCATGGTTTTGACTCAAACACGTAATGTGTGGGTTCAGAGGATGCTACTGAAATCCCACTTACGCCTGTTGCCGATCATGTTTCTCTAATGGTATGTTTTAGACATAGAGCTCCATGACTAGGGACAAGCGTAACTCAAACTACACTGAGGTTTGGAAGAATATGCCTGCGGGGAGCCTAATGTACTTAATACAACAGGGCTGGGTCAAGAAAGTGTCATTTGGTATTGCTACAACGACAGGAGGCACAGGCTATTTTAAGAACAATATGGTTTGAGGTGATCTCTGTGAAGTTTATGAGTAGTCAGAGAAGAGAACATAAAACTTGCTCTACACATGTAATTAAAATACGGGGTAACTAAATTCATGTGCAAGTAAAAAGGAGAGCAGCATGGAGCCAGGGGATCATAATCAGCATCCTGGCTAAAGTGAAAAGCAATTTGTGGTGGTGCTTTCAAATTCCTACTTTAGTGGACAGATTTGGAAAGCTCATGTATAGTCTTCCTGCCTGGGTGGGTTTACTGTCATAGCCCTTTCATTTTAAAAATGTCTCTAAAAATAGCAGTTGGGTTTGGTTTTGTTTCTTTTTCTCCAGGAGAAATCACACCATTTTATAAACAAATCACTGCTTCATGGGAGCAAACAGCTAACAGCTAAGCTGCACAGTAATCAGTGTTTCTGTTCTCCATCTGTGGTGGGGTGGGGGAGGTTACTGAGCCTGAAACTCCAGCATCTCAGACATGGCCTCCCACACTTCCACGGGGCCTATCAAATTCTAAAGCATATTCTAAATGTGGATTTGTGAAATAGAGACAATAGAGTGGGGAAGGGGACTTTACAAAACAACAGATGTTACTAACTATCCTGCAGTTGGCTATTATGTGGTCCAAACATCTGTATGATGGACTGAATTATTCACTTTGTCCTGGAATATCAGGAACCACCCACCCTCCTGTCCACATTGGGCAGTTGGGATGGCTTAGGTTGTTAACCATGCACCATGCTACTACAAATTGGCGGGCTGCCTACGTGACCAAGACTTGGCTCCACATAGAAACATTCAAATGTTATTCCCAATAAGCCCTATAAAACAGACCCCAAACAGCCACAGACCAGATTTATAAGGTGGCTGGGGTGTGGGAGATAGTAGGATTTGAACAGATCGTGAAAGAACAAAAGATCTTTCACATGGTTTTGGATTATAAGTGATCTGTAAAAAGAACAATCATGCACAAAATACTATCTGTGGACCATGGCCTCCAGAATGTCAACATCTAAACCATACGTGCATATTTTGGGGAAAACAATCTCTCTTGTTTTTAAGTGAATTGTTAGCTTGTACCATAAACTATATCAACATGCAGAACATTAAAGTGAAAAGGGTATTAGACCCCATCTTAATATCATCATTTTCCTTTATGGGGAAAAATGTCCAAAGACACAGTACAGTCAAGTTTTAATACTGTGGACCAACCCTGTGTTCTGGAGATAGAGTGTAAGTGTGAAGAGAGAATCATGGGCTCTGGATCAGACAGATTGAGCATGGTGTCCCAGCTCTGCCACTTTCTAGCCGCTACTTCCCCTCTTAGAGTCTCTGTGTCTATGCCTCCCAGGTCAGAATAAGATCAGATCGATGTCAGCAATGGCTGCCTCTCTCTAAACGTGGCACTAGCCCCTGCTCAGGCAGCATTCATAACAAGAAGAGTGTTTGCATTACGTAAGATGAGAAGATTCCAAGAAAAAAAAAAAAAACTTATAGTGGATTGGCGGAAAAAGAAAAAATCCATAAAATATTCTGGTGCTTAAGTTTTCCCTAGATCCCTGGGACTTCTAGAGCCTACCTTTTAGGACCCATGGGGGCAAAGAGAGACTGAGAGGGTGGGATTCCAGGACACTCCTACCACCTCTATTCCCACCTTCAACTAGAGCATCTTTGCATCTTTCTCTTTCAAGTATTGGACTCCTCAGCTATACCCCATTAAAAAATATGTACATTTATGTACACATCAATTATCCTCCCACCTTCACTCAAAATGGCTGTGGTGAGAACAGCACAGAATTGAATATAAAATAGCTGGGCAGTCTCAGGCAAGTCACTTGCAATCTCTGAATCTTGTACATCTTATCCTTAAAATGGGAGGCTTGGATCAATGACTCCTCAGGTCTCCTTCTGGTGCTAACAGCCTCCCCTCCACCTGTCCTCCCCCTAATGTGCAGCCCCAGCATAGTAAGAGGGGCATTTTCCTTTCCCTTTCCCAGTGAAGAGAAGCCATTCTCCTTCCTAGCGGACACATTAGACTTGGGCACAAGCCACTCCCCTTCTTTTTCTTATATTTGAAGTTCCAACTTTTTCTAGGATAACAAGTCTCTCCAATCTGACTGACTTAAAAAACCTTTTCTGTCACTCACTTCTTCATGCTAGGGTGAAGTTTTTTCTGCCCACCTCTTTCCCTCCCCTCAAGGACTGTGAAGAAAGGGAGGAGAGGAGTTCTTGTTTCTCACTCTTTCTTTTTGTTTGAGACAGTCTCACTCTGTCACCCAAGCTGGAGTGCAGTGGTGTGATCTCAGTTCACTGCAACCTCTGCCTCGTGGGTTCAAGTGATTCTCCTGCCTCAGCCTTCCAAGTAGCTGGGATTGCAGGCGCCTGCCACCACACCTGGCTGATTTTTGTAGTTTTAGTAGAGACAGGGTTTCACCATGTTGGCCAGGCTGGTCTCAAACTCCTGACCTCAGGTGACCCGCCCGCCTAGGCCTCCCAAACTGCTGGGATTACAGGCATGAGCCACCGTGCCCAGAATTTCTCGCTATTTTTAACTTGCCCTAGTCTGTCTAATATCGTCCTGGCAAAGAAAAAATGAAGCGGGACTAACTCAGTGTGTGGGGGAGACAAGTGGCTTTAAGCAATCCTGACTACATTTGCCATAAAATGCCGGCTGCCCATGTTTGTTGAACTCTGAGACTTGAATAATATTGTGCAGTTTATCTTTATGGCCTCTTTTATGCTAACAGGCCTAGGGGTAGCAAAAAAGGGCAATGTACTGTAGTCTGCTAAAAGCTTTGCCGTTTGATTGCTTCATAATTTCACCATTCATCTAATTTGGAGTGCATATTCGTGCAACAAACCTGTCTGTCACCCTTAACAAGCTCTTTGGTACAGACCGGAACAATCTCTCATAATGTAAACAACCGTCTCCTTCAGCAAAGAAAGAAAACACACAACAGGTTTTTAACACTCGCAGAAGTAATTGCCTTGGACTTTCCCACCCCTGGTATTGGATTTCTCAATTCCCAGGACTCTTCATCAAGGAATATCTTTTAAAACACGTTCCCCCTATTCTTCCTTCAAAGCAATTCCATACACATTTTCTTAACACCTTCTATGCACAAGCCTCCACACTAGGAAATGCAAGCTATGGGACCCTCTGCAATATCTGGGCTTTGCTTCCTGAAGAAAGATCCTTCTGTAGTAAAGAGAGTGCGTGCTTCAGAGTACAACAAATGTTGTTTTGACTTTGAGTCTTCCACTTGGTAGCTGTGTAACCTGGGCACATCAATCATTTTCTTCCAGCCCCATTTTCTCATTTCCAAAATGAGGTCTAGATATTAGCTGCTATAATTGGTGGACACCAAAAAGGATAATAAATGTATGTGTACACACATGATTAATAATATAAAGTGAATTAAATACATTTAAGTGTCATCTACTCTCTGCTCACCCGGCCTGCCATTTCCTATCTCAATTCCCTGAATCAGTCACCTTTTATGTATTCACATACAAATACACACAACCACCAAAGGAAAGAGAGAGTAAGGGAGAGGGAAAGAGATGTGGATTTCATTTCACTTCTTCAACTGCTTCCCTTAGGATAAAGACCTTTCCTTAATTAATGAAATTTTCTAATTTGCACAATGTAATAACTGACACAATTGAATTGAAGGAAGGATAGAGAGTAGACCATGCCACATTTCCATCAATCTGTATAAACATTTAAAGGTCTATAAGAATTGAAATGGTTTAAATTGAAGAAAATTCTCAAAAGGGATCTAACAAGTCACAAGAAGGAAATTTGGGGCTGCCATATCAAAAGGACAGTGAACATTGTGTCTTAAAGTTGAAAATAAGCTTGATTTTTTTCTTTTTTAACTGCTTTGACAAGATTGACTGTTGGCTTTGATGTCACATTTAAAAAAAATTCTACAATAAAAATTCCGTAAGAGTTATGGGACCATTTCTTAATTATAACCATTGAAAGTAGGTAAACAAGGCAAGCACCTTCTTTCTAAATGAGTGAGTAGAAAAGCTAATGACAGATAACATTTAAAACATAAGTACCTGAAGAACTTCTTTACCTTCTCTTTTATGAAAGTGTTCAAGAGTGATGATATAATGAATGAGATAATGAGATGTGAAGTGGATGAATTGTAGGAAGGTAAAAAATGGCTAAAGCATTGTGGAGAAAAAAACAATATATTCTAATTAGGTAAGCCTGGAAGTTGGCATTTAAGGGAAGCTAAGGAGCTTATAGGGTTATTCATTTGGGTTTTTCATTTTGTTTTGTTTTAGATATGATGAAGATTGCAATTTATAAAATTATGTGTCCGTCACTCCTACCAAACCATGAGGTCCTGGAGAGAAACGAGACACTATAATGAACCAGGGTCTTCAACTAGGCCCAGCCTACAGGATGCATTTAGTGATGATGATGACAAAGACAACAACGATAGCAATAAAAATAAAAAAAGGATAGCTAGTGCAACTGGAATAATAACAGTTAACATGTATTCAGCTCTTACTGTGTCCCTAGACACATTTCTAAGAATTGTATATGATGTATATGCACATGTATATACGTGATCCTCAGTAGAGACAATGTTAGTTTTCCAACACATTTGCAGAATTTTTTTTTTTTTTTTTTTTTTTTTTAGAGACAGAGTCTTTCTCTGCCCACCACACTGAAGTGCAGTGGCGTGATCACAGCTCGCTGCAGCCTGGAACTCCTGGACCAATAGATTCTCCTACTTCAACCTCCTAAGTAGCTGAGACTATAGGCATGCACCACCATGCCTGGCTAATTTATTATTTTTTGTTTTGTTTTGTTTTGTTTGAGACAGGGTCTTGCTCTGTGGCCCAGGCTGGAGTGCAGTGGTGTGATCTTGGCTCACTGCAACCTCCACCTCCAGGGCTCAAGTGATCATCCCACCTCAGCCTCCTTAGCAGCTGGAGCTACAAGTGCACCACCATGCTTGCTAATTTTTCTATTTTCAGTAGAGACGGGGTTTCACCATGTTGCCCAGGTTGTTCTCAAACTCCTGGGTTCCAGCAATCTGCCCCACTCAGCCTCCCAAAGTATTGCAAACTACTGGGATTACAGGTGTGAGCCACCACAGTCAGCCTCTTTTTGTTCTTAATAATTCATAATTCCTTGTCAGTCCACCCTTCAAAGAGCCATGGCTGTCTAACTCAGATTACAGAAAGTCAGATGGGACAGAAGACTGTGGCTCAAAGAGGATATCCCTGCCAGAGAAGAAGAAAAAGCTAGTCTGTTCATTCCTGAAGACTGTGAAGCCAAAACTTCAATGGGGGGGCTATCCATGAATAGAGGGATTGTGTGCAATTTTACTTCTCTCTTGTGTACTTACTTATATATTCCTATATTAAACAAGGAACATGCATTACTTCTAAAATAAGTAAAGAAAGACATTAAGGAGCCATTTTTTTAAGAGAATGATATGCTACAGTCCATGAAATGAATTCCAATCAACAATAAAATATTTAATGCTCGGACACATTACAATCAGTATTAAAAGGAAAAACAAGAAGCAATGTCATTATGAACATTGAGTGTCATTTGAGATTTCTGTCTACTTTGAGGTCTGAATGCTCTGAGCCCTGAAAATAATAATAAAAGTAATTTTGAGAAAGTAAAACAGGACCTCTCTTGAAAGGTTAAGAAAGCTGGGATGAAAGAAGAAAAGAGGGACAATTTATCAACAAGTTCAAATTGTCATAAAAATGATATTGACCAGCTGTTCACCACCTCCATTAAGGACAGAACAAGACAAACATGTATCACATTGCAATGAGTTTGTTGTTCAACAGTAAAACAACCTTCCCTAAGATAAATGGGATAGATACTGAAATTCATAGCTCTATATCCCTGGAAATACTTTAATATACATGGGCAACTCTTGAGGGTCTGCATATACAGTTTTGCACAGAAGCCAGACAAGTTACATTTTTGCAAGTCTAACATCACTCTAATCCAATGGATTTAAACTATTTGAATCGTGATGAGAGGCCTTCATGTAGTGCTGTATACAAAACAAAGTTTCTCCTGTTGTATTTAAGTTAACTCAACTGTAAGCACACTAACACCCAACTTGTGAAAACAGTTGACCAAAATTTAGGCTTCTCCAGAATATTCTCCAAAAGAAACTTTGCAGCAGAAAGATTTTAGAATAATATTGGACCTCTACTTAGGTTTTCTCTTTTGCTAAACTATAATGAGAACTGGAATTATAATTGGACATGATGGACTCATTCAACTTGAACCCATTAAACTGATTATGCCAAAACTGTGGTATTCTGATTCCGTGGGGAGTGAAGGGGGTGTAAATTAAAAGAACATCTATGTTCCTGTACCAATAAACTCTATAAATCTAGTTTCCTGTGTTTCATATTTATATTTAATATTTATGCAATGATTATTCATTAAACATATCACAATAGGCCAAATATTTATGCGATACTTTACAGCACTCAAACTTTTCTATCTGTGCCCTTATCTGATCCTTGCAACAACACTGAGCAGGCTCCAAATTTTATCTTTTTAATGATTCTGGAACTAAGGTTCAGAAAAGTTAAGTGATTGGCTCATGTTTACTCATCTAGTAAGCATTAAAGACTAAAACTGGGGTCGTATGACTAATCCTTCAAGTCTCTTTCTGTTTCACCATTCTTCTCTACATTGTCCATTCTTTAGAATTTCACAGTATAGTTGGTGACACGCAGTTAAAATGGTAAAGAGTATTAATATGAAAATAACCCCATAAGGCAATGCAAAATTCACAGGAACCCATATAATCAAAGAGCGAGATTGTAGCATAAATTACAAGGGCTGCTAGAATTTAGACAACCAAAAAATAATGGTGACCAGAGGAGGCAAAAACTGATTAAGGAAATGACTTCATATGCTAAAATATGGATAAAGCTTTTTAGACTAAGAAGGGAAGGAAAAACATTTCAGTTAAAGGGAATGGCAGAAGCACTAAGTGGGAACCTCAGTGGTAGCTTCAGAGGACCATGAAGAGATTAGCTGGAGTGCAGGGTCCACAAAGAGTCAGGAGGATGTATGGCAGGATCTGGGAGAACCTTGAATCGGGTAGAATTAATATTGACTAAATATCATTTTACTCTAGGCACTTTATAAGTCTGACATCATCTATTTCTGAAATACCCTCAGGGTAATTACCAACCCTATTTTCCAGATGAGGAAATTGATATTTCAGTCATATTAAGTGGTTTGTCCAAAATCCTGTAGCTACTAGTGTGAATTACCAAAAAATGACCACAATTTCCTGTCCTAGAAAGCATTCCCCTTTTCAATATGCCTTTGCCTCTTCTCCCAAACAGAAATGTAGACTATTTCTCCAACCCTTGGCTCAGGACTGGACTTGTCATAGAAATGTATCAGGAGCAGCATGGTTGCCAAAGCTAGGACCTAAGACACCTTGCAACATAGGTTTTTGTCAACTGGGAATGCAGTAGCCCTGTGAGCACAAAGCAGCTGGCCTAGACTCCTGGAGGATGAAAGGCCACGTAAAGGAGAACCTCAGTGCCGCAACCAAGAGCCAGCAGATACTGCCTGAGATGAGTGGGACTTATATCCATCTGGGATTTTCCAGTTGACCCTCCTTCCAACTAATTGCAGCTGCATGAGTAAGACTGGGTGAGACTGGCAGAGGAACCCAACCAACACCCAGTATCATAAGAAGTCATCATTCTTATTTTCAGGTATTTCTAAACTTGATTCCTTCTATCATATGATGCCACTAGTGAAATTGAAAATTTTCCAGTTGTTAATTGGAAGCTATTTTAAATATTTGAGCTAGAGAAAGAAATGAAGAGAATACTATTCTGAACAATGAAGTTGGCATTCTAAACTTGCAGAGAAGAAAGCTGAGGTACTTAGTAATTATAACAACTTGGGTTCTAGTTACTGAGTATCATAAAGGTGGTTTGAATTGAGAAGGCAACTTGCCCGCTTACTAATTTCTCTCTCTCTTTCTTAGTAATAAAAACCTTGTTGGGAGGAAGTGGCGCTGTCCATCTGCGCAGCTCTAGTCGGCTCCTTAACATGGAGCCATGGGAGGCCTTGGGAAGAAGAAGTATGAACGAGGCTCAGCCACCAACTACATCACCCAGAACAAAGCCTGTAAGAAGCTCCAGCTAAGCCTGGCTGACTTTAGGCGGCTGTGCATTCTGAAGGGCATTTATCCCCATGAACCCAAACACAAGAAGAAGGTTAACAAGGGTTCTACATTGGCCCGAACTTTTTACCTTATCAAAGACATCAGGTTTCTCCTCCATGAAGCCATCATCAACAAGTTCCGAGAATACAAGGTGTTAGTCCGGGAGGTCCAGAAGGCCTATGGGAAAAGCAAGTGGAAACACTGTAGACCATCTAAAGGACAATAAGCCCAACTACAAACTTGACCACATCATCAAGGAATGGTACCCCACGTTCATCGATGCCCTGTGGGACCTGAATAACGCCTTCTCCCTGTGCTTCCTCTTTTCCACCTTCCCACAGACTGGCAAGGGCAGTGTACAGACCACTCACCATGGAGTTCATGCACTACATCATCGCTGCTCGTGCCCTGCCACAAGGTCTTTCTGTCCATCAAAGGCATTCACTACCAGGTCAAGGTCCTGGGACAGCACCACTTATGCCTTCTCCCATGACCACCCAGCAGACATGGACTACAGGGTCATGGCCACCTTCACCAAGTTCTAGGCCACCCTGCTGGGCTTCGTCAACTTCTGCCTCTGCCAGTGATTCAACCTCCACCACCCACTAAAGCTCAAGGGTCAGGCCCAAAGAGAGGCAAAGGCCATTGAGGGCACCCATGCGTTGGACTCCAATAGCTCCATGGAGAAATTGGCAGCCCTCAGTGCCAGCCTGGTCTGCATGGTGGTGCCTGCCACAGAGGAGAAGCCCAAGGTGGATGAGTTTCCCACCGATGGGGAGACGTCAGCACAGAAGAAGACAGCAGGAAGGAGCTGGAGGCACAGGAGAAGCACAAGAAGCTTTCTGAGAGCCTAAAGTTCTTCCTGAACCTAGAGGTGCCCCGTGAGGCCCTGGCCTTCGTCATCAGGAGTTTTTTGGGGGAAGTGTCCTGGGACAAGTCTTTGTGCATTGGGGCCACCTATGACGTCACGAACTCTCACATCACCCACCAGATTTTCGACCGGCCTGGGCAGCAGACCTCCATCATTGGCAGGTGCTACTTGCAGCCCTAGTGGGTGTTTGACTTGGTAAACGCTAGGCTTCTCCTCCCCGTGGCAGAGTACTTCCCTGGGGTGCAGCCAGCCCCACACCTTTCACCTTTTGTGACCGAGAAGGAAGGAGATTACATCCCACCTGAAAAGCTGAGGCTGCTGGCTTTGCAGCGGGGAGGGGACCCAGGAATCCTGAATGCGTCGGAAGAGAAGGAGGAAGAGGAAGACGACAACAAAGGTGATAGTGATGAAGGGGGAGAAAAGGAAGAGGAGGAGGAGGAGGAAGATGCAGAGGCTGGTTCAAAAAAAAGGAGGAAGAGGCCCACCTGGCAGCCCTGGAGGAGCAGAGGATAAAGGGGAAGACAGGCACCTTGAAGTTGGAGGATGAGCAGCGGCTAGCCCAGGAGGAGGAGAGGGAAGCCAAATGCCTGGCCATTATGATGATGAAGAAGCGGGAGAAGTACCTGTACCAGAAGATCATGTTTGGCAAGAGGTGAAAAACCAAGAAGCCAACAAGCTGGTGGAGAAGCGGAAAGCCCACGATGAGGTGGTGAGGTCTGAGAAGAAGGCCAAGAAGCCAAGGCTGGAGTGAGTGCCAGTGGCCCCTCACAGGACAAAGGCCAGCTCCTAGCAGCTGGACGTGGCAGAGGCAGGCCAGAGGACCTAAGTGTGATGAACACAGTCGCTCTTCTCCTCCTCCTTTCTCCAGCCAGTGATACACTCACTGTAAAAAGAGGACCCCTCATGCTCTCTGGCGGGGCTGGTGGACAGCCCTGGCCTCCTTTGGATGGAGCTGCCCTGCCGGTGCCTAGGCAGAGAAGAGGTCTCTATGCCCAGACTGATTCTGTGCTCCTAGGAGCCACTGATAGGAGGGGCAGGGACCCACCCAGCCCCTTACCTGCTGCCTCCATTCACCCTGGCTTTCCACAGCCCCCTCCCACACAGTTGGACCCATGCTTCTCAGGGTGCTGTGACGGAGTGAGGGTGGAGGGAGCATTTGTTATTAAATGACTGGACTTTGGTGCCAAAAAAAAGAAAAAAAAATGCAACATTTTCTGATGACATGGGCCATCAGGAATAAAAGCTACATTTCCAGACCTCCTTTATAGATAGTAATAGCCATAAGACTAAGTTCTGGCAATTAAATTATAGCAACAGTGTTAGGAGCAGTTTTGCGTCTCTTTTCCATGTACTTTCATAGCACTTCTGGCCTGGAATACAGATATAAAGGCACATCCTCTGCCTCCATCCTGGATCAGGAAGATAAGGACCACACATTAGATATGGTAGTGTTGAAAGATGCCTGCATCCCTGATGACCCCATGGTGCCACCATGCCAATCCTTCTACCTTTGCATTATTTTTATGAAAAAGTGAACTATAATATTATCTTGATGAAGCTACCATAATTTTGGAGTTTTTGTCACATTCAACTCAGCTAATAAATTGATAATTGGTGCAGGAAAATTCTGGGAAGGAAGCATCAGAGGATTTGGTTCTCCCCAAGTACAAGAGACAAAGATGATGTCCAAAAATGAAATCGGTTTTTAGCCTCAATAATTCAAGACACTATAGTATTTTCCCTTTCATGTATTCAGTTCCCACTCCTCCCCCTAGCCGACCAACACATCAGGGAGTCTTTGAATCATGGGAATTTATGCAGTCTTCTCATTCTGTAGTTTGAAGCCCATGAGTACCAAGTCACACTAGTTGCCCATTCCAAAATGCAGCCAGGTAGGAAGACGTTCATAGTATGAGTAGGATGGCAATAAAAAAAGATTGATCAAGATCAACACTCCAATCCTCCTCTTACTTGGAATAAAGCTGCTCTTATCCCAGAAACACTATAAACCTGTACAACTGAAACCTGTACAATGAAAAATGTCATTTGAAAGATAGAAAGAAATGGTGCTCAAGATGCCTGGTATACATCAGTCAACAAACAAAAGACACAAAAAACTTCTGCCTTCATGGAACTTAGATTCTGCCAGGGAGAGGCCAAGAATAGAAGAATAAATATAATCAGTAAAGTAAATGATACACGGTATGTTAGACAATGATACATTCACTGTAAAAAGAGGAAAAGAGCAACTTGGGAAAAGAAGAAGTGTCCTCAGCAGGTGTTGGGAGGGAGCAATGTTCTTTTCTCAGGATACATATTTCATTAGAAGGTAGGCTAGCTGGAGTATATGAAACTTTCAGGAAAAGAGGTTTGTAAACATCCACAAAAGAGATGAACTTACAGCAGATAATTTTTCAGGAATAATAATGTGTTCAATCCCTTTGGGTCAGTGAGATAGCCTGAGTGGTTTAATCAAATATGGGTGAGATCCACATAAAATGGTTCCCAGTTTAGAAAACTAAGGAGCCCAGTAGAATTAACATTATCAACAGTACTGTTTAATAATTAAAGTCACATAATAACTATAATCAGTTGAACATAGCTCACGTTTATTGAGCTTTAACTACACGCCAAGCACTGTGCAAACTGATTAAGAGAGATGATCTCTCAGAGGAGGTGGTACTTGAGGTAGAGGGAATCCTATTGAAATAGTTCTCTTTTTTCTCTCTCTCTTTTTTTGTTTTGTTTTAGATGGAGTCTCGCTCTGTCACCCAGGCTGGAGTGCGGTGGCATGATCGCGGCTCACTGCAAGCTCCACCTCTTGGGTTCACACCATTCTCCTGCCTCAGCCTCCTGAGTAGTTGGGACTACAGGCGCCTGTCACTACACCCGGCTAATTTTTTGTATTTTTAGTAGAGACGTGGTTTCACCATGTTAACCAGGATGGTCTCGATCTCCTGACCTCGTGATCTGCCCACCTCGGCCTCCCAAAGTGCTGGGATTACAGGCGTGAGCCACTGCGCCCAGCCTTGAAATACTTTTTAAAGAAAATAATCAGAAACATGTTCCTAATTGCCACAAAGAAAGTATGACTTGCCCTGTGTGTGTGTGTGTGTGTGTGTGTGTGTGTGTGTATAGCCCTGTAAATACTGGGGTACTCTACATGCCCTGAGCACCTGAAAAATTTAGTAAATATTTAGACATCAGCTGGTAAAAATAACATTAATTAAAACTTTTTGAATATGCTATTGAAATAGGGGATGGGTTATGGTATAAATTTATTGGCTGCCATTTAAATGAAAAGAATTACAATGCATTTAATGTTCATTCTAATCAACTGATGTTAGAAGATTGAATTTCAGACTGTAAATGTGGTGTGCACATTTGTCTCTAAGTGAGACTTTGCGTCCCAGCTGTTGAAACATTTGTGGGAAGGTGAAAGTTTTGTGAACTAATAGATTCCTGCAGTGGGGCACAAGCTTAGTGCAGCAAAAGATGTTTTCACTGAAAAGACAAGTCATCTCATCCTTCATAGAGACACAGTCATTCTGGGTACACTTAGGTAAAACTTACTCTCTCAAGAAGAGTCTGTGGCAGTAGGGAATATATACCACATAAGAAAAAGCAGTTTATCCTTCTGAAACACAGAGGGGAACTTAGGAAAGTAAAATTTTGTACAGCTCTCAAGACACTACCTGATGCTGTCAGCTAGTATCTTAAGAGTTGTATAAGAGTTGATGTTTAAAACATAAATTGCTTATGAGAAATTGTTTAATTATCATGAAATGTTATTTTTATGTATGGCAGGAGTAGGCAAGAACAAACGAGATTATTAATAAAATGTAAAATGCTTATTTATTTAGATATTATGCTGAGTTAACCCTACCTTAAATCTTTATAGCATGAATGTAAATCCAACATTTTAAGTAATTTATAAAAAATTCAAAAAGTTAGTAACTTTCAGAATTAGGATATGATCCCAGGATATCTGACCCTGAAAGCAGTATGTTTAATCAATATCCTTGCCAACACACACACACACAGAAAGAAAGCCGGGGGGAG
>NW_016804208.1:1052504-1085786 GCF_001698545.2 Rhinopithecus bieti | reverse complement strand
TGAGAGAGAGAGAGAGAGAGAGCGAGAGCGAGAGAGCCTTTATGGAACTGACCAGGTTACTCTGTTTCTTTTGAGCTTATAAGACTCTGGCAGTGGATAACTTTTGGACTGTTCTTTGGATGGGCAGCCTCTGCTCTTCCTTTCAATAATAGCACCCAGACTTTTCTCTTAGAAACAACCTTCTCACAAATGTTAGCCCATAAGCTTCAGACTGACTTCTACCCCAGTTTTAGGAATAGGATGGTTTTAGCCTTAGACAGAGTATTTCATTCAACTGGCCACAGGGATTGATTCATTGTTGTGCATGTAAATCAGTCTAAGCCAGACCCACTGAGACATTTTCTTGAGCTACTAGGAGAAAGACAGGTTCTCTTTCCACCAGGACATGAAATTGGAGGAGATTAATTCAGCCATCATGCCACCAAATGGAGCCTGAGAATGAAGCCAGACTTAGAAGAGCAGAGAAAATTTGGAGTCACTGAATTCAGGCATGTCCAAAGTCAACTCTACCGCTACCCCATACATTTATGTGAACTCATAAAACACATTTTAAGGAAGTCAATTGGACTATGTTTTCTATTGCCCCCAATAGCAAGAGTCCCAAGGGATACAATGCTCCTTTACAGGGAAGAAAGGGACAGCCTGCTTATATAAGCAGAGCAAGGTGTGGAGCCTTAAAGACAGACTTGTAGCAGAAAATGCAATTTCAGGGGCTGACAAAAACATGGTACTAAGTAATTCCTGAACCTTAGGCTCTCCACTGTATGCTGAGACCAGGCCTCAGCCCTGTCCCCGTCATCTCCAGTTTTAGGTTCCTGGAGTTTCAGAAAACAGAGCAGAGAATTCAGATATCCTTAGTGAGAAGATAAAGGACATCACCAAGAGGCAAGAGCTTTGTTTGGTGGCCCAAGACTTTTAATCTTTTCCTACTTCTCTCACTATCTCTGTCACTCTGTCTTTCTGTCACTCTGTCTCTCTCTCTACACACACACACCCACACACACACACACACACAACCATGCAACCCCTAGCCCCAGAGTCCATGATAAAGGAACTTTGTGAGGAGATGCCACGCCTTTCCTGTTTCTTTTATCTCCACATTGTACGTAGAAAAATATCCCAGCATGCGTTGGCTGTAACATAATCCAGGCTAAATGCGGAAATTGCAAAGCTGAGGCTGAAATAGACACCACATCCTTAGCTCAATCTCATTGAATCTCCTTAAAACAAAATAAAAAGGAAAGGACAAAGACAAATCATACCAGGGAGAATGATTGCCTAAGTAAACTCTTGAGTTTGGTTGGTCTGTCTTTTGTCATTTTAGACCCAGACTGCCTGCACTGTCAATGTACTTTTGTTGGAAATTATCACTGGCTACGTAAACAGAGCATATCTTTTCACAGCAGCAATAACACACACACACACACACACACACACACACACACACCCTCCCCAACATTAATGTTTTCTGGTTTTTCTATTGCTCTGTCCAAGACAGAGACAAAAGATTTTTGAGAACTGATGACTTAAAGGAGAAATGTTGCATTTCCTAAAATGAGGGCATCATACTGCCTTTTCTGTCCCACTATTAGCATCTGAGCCTTCAAACAAAAACCCAGGCAAACAAAAGCCAAGGGAACCAGGGCAACCGTCTCCCAAGGGTTAAAACTAGATCAAAATCTAATGGCACGCTTCACCATGTCTTCTGCATGACTGATACTGCAATCGATCTGCAGCGGTTCATTTTCTCTCTGGAATCTCTGCCTACTGAGAACAAATACAAACACATGTGGAACCAATAGGAAGCAGACTAAGGGCTTTAAGAGTTCTGCGCCAACCTGTGTCAGAGAGCTCTCACTTAGCAGATAGGGCAATTAATAAAAGAGTCAAACGGTACGACTGTGTCAAGGTGCCTTAAGTGCTAACAATCCCCTTTTGTCTTCCTACTGTAGAGTACAGATGGATTCCAATTCAGAATAAGAACTGTATTATGCCCTAGTTTATTCTTGTACAGTGTCCCTGTATTAACAGAGGCCAGGTGTCCTGTGTCTCCCATTTTAAAGACACACGTGATACTGATTTTTCCCCCTGCCAGCATTTTAAGTGCTGACATGACCACTAATCTGGGGGAGATTAAAATTTATAAGTAAATTAGCCTTTCAAAAATATCTCAAAAGGAAGGATTTGCCATCAAAGTATTGCCAGTTTGTGTACACACCTTGCTGCTCATTGATTCTAATCACAAATATATGATTCTTGCCCTTCAGCCGACAGCTCAGGTTTATTCAAGTCACTCAAGACTGAGCATCCCGCAGGTGCTACTTTATTTTTTTAAGATCTAGAAAATGAAGGGTCAGGGTCAGAAGTGGTTGCAGGAGGTCACGTGGTCCTTTTTTTTGCCAATATGAGCCTTAGTGTTCTGGTGAATTTTCAGTTCAGTGAATTTCATTCTGCCTCAGCCTCTCACCTCTCTCTTCATTGGCTCCCTAAGCTGCTGCAGTCACAGACAGTAACCAGTGATCTTCCTCTCTGAACCAGACCCAGAATAGTGGAAATGTGTCTGCCACTCCCAAGCCAGCTGTGTGAAACTGAGAATGTGCTTCACTGCCCAAACTGAATGCCAACCCCGAGAGACCTGGCATGCTCTAGTTTAAATGGACAATCCCTCATAATTCTTTTCCCATAGACATCAAAATACCATGAGGAAAAGAGCACATTAGATGTTCCATTGTGTCCTCTTTATCTCTCCACCTTTGTGATATATGAGATAGACTCCAGGAGGCCATGGGCCGTGCAGATGGGCCCCTCTCTTGGAATTTCCCCTTCACTCATCATTCAGTGAAATCTACGTCTGGAACAGGCAGATAAAAAGAAAGCTCATCTACTCAGATAATTCATCAGAGGCTGTAGAAAGCTCACGTAGTTGTTTGTTGTTGTTACTGCTGTTGTAATGTTAGGGGTGGTTTTCCCATGTGGGCTGAGGGTCAAGCAATGATTTGCTTTGCTAAAATAAAAATCAGAAATTTAATTAAATTCAACAAACATTTCTTGGGCTCTAACTCTAGCTGGTTCCAAATTTCAGTTTCAAGACCTATTCAGAGTAAGTTAAGGTTTTAAGCTGAAGGGAAACTTCTAGATTATTTTGTCAAATGTCCTAATTTAGAAGTAAATTCCAGAGAAGCCAAGCAATTTGAGAAAAGTCATAAATCTAGAGGAAGAGCCAAGGCTGAGCCAAGCACACTCTCTTGACTGGACCCAAATGACTCCAACACTCTTTCTTCCACACACCCCCATATATTAGGTTGATGCAAAAATAATTGCGGTTTCAGGCCTTGACTTTTAAATCATTATAACTAGGCTCAAATACAACTTTGAAGTGATATAGGAACAATTACAATCACACATTTTTGCCAACAAGAAATAGGTTAGTTCCTGCAGCATAAAAATCCATGCTTTGGGATTGGATGAACTCTTAGAAAGCATTTTCTGCATCCTGCTGGTTGTAGAAATGTTTTCCCCGCAAAAAGTTGTCGAGATGCTTGAAGAAGTGGTAGGTGGTTGGGGAGAGGTCAGGTGAATTTGACGGTTGAAGCAAAACTTCGTAGCCCAGTTTGTTCCACTTTGGAAGCATTGGTTGTACGACGTGTGGTTGGGCATTGTCGTGGAGAAGAATTGGGCCTTTTCTGTTGATCAATGCCAGGTGCAGGCATTGCAGTTTTCGGTGCATCTCATCAATTTGCTGAGCATACTTCTCAGATGTAATGGTTTTGCCAGGATTCAGAAAGCTGTAGTGGATGAGACCAACAGCAGACCACCAAACAGTGACCATGACCTTTTTTGTTGTTGTTGTTTGGTGCAAGTTTGGCTGTGGCAAGTGTTTTGAAGCTTCTTCTCGGTCCAACCGCTGAACTGGTCATCACTAGTTGTTTTATAAAATCCACTTTTTGTCACATAGCACAATCCAATCAAGAAATGGTTCATTGTTTTTGCACAGAATAGGAGAAGATGACACTGCAAAACGATGAATTTTTTAAATTTTCACTCAACTCACAAGGCACCCACTTACCAAGCTTTTTCACCTTTCCAATTTGCTTCAAATGCTGAATGACTAGAGAATGGCTGACACTGAGTTCTTCAGCAACTTCTCATGTAGTTGTAAGATCAGCTTTGATGATTGCTCTCAAATGGTTGTTGTCAACTTCGGATGGCCAGCCACCATGCTCCTCATCTTCAAGGCTCTCGTCTCCTTTGCAAAACTTTTTTTTTTAGTTTGTTAGTTTGTTTTTGTTTTTGAGACAAGAGTCTTGCTCTGTCACCCAGGCCTGAGTGTAGTGGCCTGATTTTGGCTCACTGCAACCTCCGCCTCCTGGGTTCAAACGATTCTCTTGCCTCAGCCTCCCAAGAAGCTGGGATTGCAGGTGTGTAAAATCATCCCCAGCTAATTTTTGCATTTTTATTAAAGATGGGTTTTTGCCATGTTGGCCAGGCTGGTCTCAAACTCCTGGCCCCAAGTGATCTGCCTGCCTCAGCCTCCCAAAGTGCTGGGATTACAGGTATTGGGATTACAGGTGTAAGACACCATGCCCGACCTCCTTTGCAAAACTTCTTGAACCACCACTGCATTGTACATTCATTAGCAGCTCCTGGGCTAAATGCATTGTTGATGTTGTGAGTTGTCTTTACTGATTTACTACCCATTTTGAACTCAAATAAGAAAATTGCTCAAATTTGCTGTCTAACATCATTACCATAGTCTAAAATAAACACAAAATAGACAGCAAGTAATGAGTCATTAGCAAGAAAAATATAGCAAGAAAAATGCCCATTAAAATGATATATAACATAACCACATTTATTTAAGAATGTATTCCAATGTCAAATGGAAAATTCCAACAATGCAAAAAACGCAAGTATTACTGCAGTCAATATTACTAGATGGCATTTTACTTTTTGTAATACACAAAGTCTCATCCTGAGACCCTGTCCCTGTGTTTTGGGGAGTGGGAAGGAAGAGACTACTCTAATTCTTCTTTCAAGGAAAGGTTGAGAACAACCCATCCATAGTTTTTTGGAAGGAACAGCATTCATTTTTTCCCTTAGGTCTTTTATCTTTGTGAGGAGAAAGCAGGGATCAGAAACACTGCCCATTTTCAAACTAGAGATCACATCTCTTATGGAAGATACTGTGACAAAATAGCATTTCCATACAAAAAGTCATATCATTGTTTGGCTGGCCTCACAATAATATTCTCTCTTACAAATGATTCACTATTTAATTCCTGCCCTACTCAATGGCTCCCCATGATTTTCAGAAGAATATTTCAACATCCTAGCTTAGCACTGTGTTTATACATGAAGTAAGCCCTGCTTTCCACCTTAGCCGTCTCTGCTTGGCTGAAAGTGTTGTCCATGAAAATCTGTTCTCCTTCTTCTATAATAACAGAGTTGAGGCTAGATGCATAAGTTAGAGACTGTATTTTCTAATATCCTCTATATCTAGAACTAAGTTATCCCGATGAGAGCCAAAATGGTGAGCTTTAGAGCAATGGACATTTTCTCCTCCATGCTCTTTTCCTTTTCCCATAGGTGGGAACCTAATGGGAGAACTTCAATCAATCAAATGAGGTAACACTCAAGGAAGAAGTAGATCAATGAGGAAACAGGAGCCCAGGTTCTTGAATAACCTTGTGGAGCAGAGTTGCCTGTAAGCCTAAACCATCTGGACTGTTGCATCAGACAGAAATGGCATTCTCTTATGAAACCTGTTTAATGCTTAGGTCTCTTTGATACAATAGCTTAGGTTTTGCCCCAAATCACACATACCCTTTTGTCATAGGTGGGGTTCCCTAGCAATCAGCCTCTGAGACTTTGATACATATGCAGGCAGGTGGTTTAGTAGAGAGTGCCCTCCTTAGTATCATGGATAAGGACAGTAGGATTTGGTGGAGGGAGAATTTAAACCACATGAAGTGGTAATGGAGGCCACAGATGATCCTAGAGGAAGTTTTGGATTTGAAATGGCCCTTCAGATTTGTTGAGGCAAGAAGGCCAGTCATACCTCCATAGTAACCAGTCATTATATACAGGTGGCCTTGGGAAGGAGAGGAAATATGAGTGAGGACACTGTCTTTGGCTAAGACAAATACCTAACTAGGGGCTCAGTTGAGAGCCTAGAGCCATCAATATACCCAGGAGTTGGGGATGAGTTCCTCAGCCCAAAAGGGGATCTGGGTGACACACCACAGCACCACAGCCCCTTCAGTTTACACCTTGAACTCCTCAGATCCACTTGGTTCATATAATAATACATTCTTCAAACAGCAAATTGGGGATTGTGGTTGGTCTGTTTCCTCAGAGAAACCTACCAACTTCAGCCCCCACACTGCTGCTGGTGTTAATGGTTGAAACGGACTCACATCATTCCCTCCTCTATCACCTTTTCTAAATTCCTGTCACTCTCTGCAAACACCTCTGTTGATCTACATCGCTTACATAGTGGGATGACTCACAACTTCAATCCTAAAAGATCCAAGCCCTGGTCTCCAGGCTGTTCTTAGGCTTTTGCTGCAGTACTTGTCCCTTGGCAGGGGAGTACCAAGAAATGCTCCATGGATTACATGGGTGCAAAACATACAGTTCTCTTCACCCCTAAAGTAACAGCAGCCCTACCTCCACCTGATGATCAGGGTCAAGTATCCATGGCAGAATGGTGACTCCTTTTTTGCCTACTGGTTTTTGGGCATAAGCAAGCCTAAGTGACCAGATGGCAATTCTTGCCTAATAATGGAACTTTTGTTATATCCTCCAGTGAAAGTGCTGGTTCTTGAAAACCAGGAATTGTAAACACACTGATCACAGAGTTTTGCAGGGAGAAAATGTAAATTTCCCAAGTGGGTCACTAAGACTTACAATAAGAGAATTCTCTTCTGCTTCTACTCTTCTGTTCCTGGACCAATGTACTCTTTCTATTGTGAACAAAACATTAAATCATCATTGATGTAGAGTAGATACCACATTGTATAGGATGGGGCCACATTCTCACTAGGCGTCATCCTCAAATCAGTGCCCAGTTCGACTAAGCCAATCCGTAAGTCCATCACGTTGGCAACTTCTGGGTGTGGCGGCAGGATCAATGGATCCATAGCCATAAGCCCACTACAACACTTCCTTTGCCAAAAAAAAGAGGCCTGTGGTAGTGTATGGGATTCTTTGTTGGTGCACCATACACCCTAATGATGACAAAGACCTTACCTAAGTCAAACTCATATACAAATACACAAAAATATGTGATGATTCCAATCAAGATGAATGGTTGCTTCTCCCAGGGTGGAAGGATTCTAATGTAATCAACTTGCCACCACTCAGTAACTGATCTACATAAGGGAAGGTAATATGTCAGCAGCTGAGCATTGATTGGGGTTGTGGACACATTAGAGATTAGCCAACAAAAGTAGCTAGGTCAGCCTTGGTAAAAGTCCATGATATTGGATCCATGAAAAGCCTCTTCCTTGCCATCATAACTACTCCACTATGCCAGCACTGGGTGGCTGAAGAGAGAACTGGCTAATGTCAACTGCTGAAGTCCTTCTGTCTATTTAGTTATTTATTGCTTCTTCCTTGATGGATGCTTTATGAAGGCTTTCACATGTGAAATAAGGATATTTACTCTTTTTAGTCACTTCCATAAGTCTTTACATATGCCTCTTCTCCAGATCATTTTGTACCACATCTTCTAATATTTCTTCTTCTTGGCCCCTGAACAACCAATGAAGCCATTCACCACTACCCATGAGTTTTCTCTATTTTATATTGGACCATTTTTATTTTCATATAAAGTGCTTGTCTAGGTGTGCCATTAGCATCTCCACTCATTGACAGAGTCTCCTCTTACTACTGCTCCCATAAAGGTTGTCCCTGAATGGGACTGTAATGCAGCTATGACCCATTTTTGACTTGCACCCACATGTTGAGCTGATTCATACATTAACCAAAATTGATCTTTTCCTCTGCTTTCAGCTTCTGTTGGAGATCTGGCATCTCTTTCAGGATTTCAGGTTCAGAAACTATCTGAGGTCTAGAGACTGGGCAAGGGGATTGGCTGCTGTGTTCAGCCTTTTGATCATCCATCCTTGATTTCTTCTGATGGTGTAAACTGAGTACATTCTTATTGCCCCTCACCCCATTTATTTTGCCCCCAGGGCCACTGTATCCTATTAACCATCCCTCAGTTCCACTTTTGTCTCCATTATGCCAGCACTGTGTTGGAAATAAGAGCTCGGAGTCACAGGGAAAATGAGCACTCAAACAAAAGATTTCTCATGTCAACTGCTAAAGTCCTTCTGCCTATTTAGTTATTTGTTGCTTCCTCCTTGATGTATGCTTTATGGAGGCTTTCACATGTGAAATAAATATATTTACTGTTCTTGTAAAATGTTACTTCCATTCTATTAACTTAGCTCCCAAACAAGCTAACACTTCAACCTTGCCCCTCATTATAAAAAATATCCTTGCCTCTGATAGCCAAAGGTCACCACTTGACCTCTATTTCTTGGAATTCTATCAGTCTCATTGTTATCAGTCTACTCAGTTTTCTAACAGCATCCACTGCCATCAGTCACTGCTGAGTTTCTCTGTGATGCTGGAACCTGTCTCACCAACATATTCCTGATCACTGAAGTAAAAGGGGTATCCACCAGGTCATCCTGATGAAGATATGTAGCCAGCGGGTTTCCCAGCCTTACAGAGTATTTCCATTTGAGCATGCCTGCCTCTCTGAACCTTATGATCCCTTCTTGCACCATCTGCCAGGGCACAACAACAGTCAAAAGTGTGGGAACCAAGAATCTCAGAAGAAGTTGAACTGTGGTCCAGTTGCATCAGAGGCTTCAGAAGACCTTCCTGACATCTTTTGAAATGGGATGAATATTCAGAATTTTCTGCCTTAAATTAAGGGGAAGAGATCTTTGTACCTTTATATTTTCGATGCATACTGTCCCAGGGGAACGAGTGTAAACTTAGACAAGGAAGTTCCCTTTGGTTGAGGGCAATTTCCAAAAGAAGGTAAGCTGAGATTTCACAGCCGTCATCACTCCCAGCAGCTGGAAGGTTGCATGTTACAATCTCCAAGTGGTGGAGTGGGTCATACACTTGAGCATCCATCTCACCAGTATTCACTACACTTCACACAAAGATGATCCTCAACAGCAAATGCCAAAATCATCCCCTTCTGTCTTGGCACCTACAGCTTTTCCATCTCAGCTCTTCTCCATATAGCTAACTCCTACTTACTCTTCAAAATAGCTCAAATATTGCTTTTCTGTCTTCCCTGACCCCCCTTAGTCTACTCTGCTTTACTGTGTCTCCTGTTTTGCTCCCAGAGTAACTTTTATCATCATTTTATCATATTATATTGGAATAATTATTGAAGCCCATTTTAAATAGTAAACTCCTTGAGGGAAGGGACGTTTTGCTCTCCTTTACACCCCTTAGGTTGACATGTTGCCTGGCATGTAGCAGGCACACATCCAGTGTGATTTATTAAATGTGTGAGTGGGTAAATGAATGACTGAATACATTAATGAATGTTCACATACGCTCTCATTTTATTTCCAAAAAGAATTTGAGGCAGCCAAGTTCCAAAAAACCCAACATACTGCAGCTTATGGAGTAGTAGCTCAAAATATGCAAAACCTGGCAGAAATGCATGTCTCACTCTATAGAATGGCACACTATTGGGGTATAAATATGAATCTTGGAAAAACCCTGATTTCAAGCTACAGATGCCCAGATTGGTGACAGCAGGGTATCTTCTCACAAGGACCAGAGATCCCAGCCAATAGCACTTTCAAGAATGTGCAAGCAAAGAGTTAACAGTCTCACAGCTGCCTTTCATTGGAGGTGTTAATGAGGTGACAGGGGGGAAGGATTTTAAAAAGAAATTGCCTTCAGTCATTCCAGTTAAATTCCAGTACAATGGAAAGACATGAAGCTCTCTCCACTCCTCCTCTCTCTCGACCCCTCCCCCCATCTTAATGGGATCTGACCTTAGCTCTGTGGTTGCATGCCTCAGTCCACAAAAGACTTGGAACGGCCTCCTTGGTTTCCAAACCTCAGGTTGCCTTGGGGGAATTACTAAAATTTGGTTACCAGAGATACTTAGGTTAGAGAAAATGATTCAAAAAATAATGTGTGGTGAGACAGTTGTAGGATGTCATCTGTGAGAACAATCAGGAACCCAGGCACGAAGTCATTCCAATGTACTTTTTACTTGTCTACTTGGAAATTCTGTTTCTCTGGCATGAATCAGGAATAGAGGACAATGTTTTAGAAGGAACTTTTCTGAGTCTTTGAAAAAGGTCTCAAGCATGGCCAAAAGACAAAATGGCCACTCCAGCCAAAAGTTTTCAACGTCCCACAGTAGCCCCCTCACAGTGAAGTTAGAGATAAAAGGATGCTGCAATGGGTAGGTATTGATAGGGAAGGGAAGTGCTGGGAAGGACAGGGCGCGGTCCCTTTAAATGATACGGAGGGCGCCAGGGAAGTGCTGGGTAGAGGAGGGCGTGGTCCCTGGCTAGGGCTCCACCCCGGGGGCTTGTGCCCAGGGACCTAGGTGAAGACAGGCATTTTTATTTTCCTGCCCAAACGTTGCATTTCCCAAGACTACCCTGGCCTGCCACACCCCCATCCTGTGCCTATAAAAACCCGGAGACCCTAGCCGGCGGACACACAGGTGGCTGGACGTCTAGAGGAGCACATCAGTGGAGGAACACATGGGCGGCTGGATGTCAAGAGGCAAGCCCCGACAGACACCCACACGCGGGCAGGCCATCAATCCGTGGAATGAGGCAGAGTTGGGCAGGGCAGTCAGAAGAGAGCTCAGGCCACTGAGCAGCCCGACTCCAGGGGAAAACCTTTCCACTCCATCCCCTTCCACCTTCCCCCATCTGCTGAGAGCCACCCCCACTCAATAAAACCTTGCACTCATTCTCCAAACCCAGGTGTGATCCACTTCTTCCGGTACACCAAGGCAAGAACTCCGTAATAAAGAGAACCCTCTGTCCTTGAGACAAGGTAGAGGGTCTAATTGAGCTGGTTAACACAAGCCGCCTATAGACAGCTAAACTAAAAGAGCACATGGTAGCACAGACCTACTGGGGCTTCAGGAGCTGTGAATATTCACCCCTAGACACTGCCCTGGGGTCAGAGCCCCACAACCTGCCTGTATGCTCCCCTAGAGGTTTCAGCAGCAGGGCACTGAAGAAGCCAGCCACTACCCCATCACACGTCCTGCAAGGGGGACAAGGGAACCTTTTCCATTTCTGTATTGCTTATGGCACCAATGATTTCAATTTCTGAGGAGACTACTCCCTTGAGGAAAATATCTATTGTTGACGTCTATATGATATATAGAGAAGGACGCAGGCTAGTGAGTCAAAGAGATACATGTGTGTATAAATTTGGGCAAGCAAAAACTCTAATTTCTCACCTGTAAAATGGGGCTCATGATCCTACCTTTAGGATTACTGCAAGGCTGAAATGTGATGAGATGTGAAAAATATTTAGCACAAGACCTAAGGACATAGTCAAAACTATTATCAATGAGGAGGATTTGCCAAGGAATTCTCTGCTCATGGTAGAAGATGTGTGCTATTTATGTGTACAATACTGAAATACCTTATGTACCATGAGTACAGGAAGAGGCTCCTTCATTTTCTTAGGACCTGTTAAGAGAAAAAAATGAGAAGAAATCCTAGTTGTTCAACCAGGATGCATCACTGTGTTCAGAAATTACTTAATCTCTTTTGAGCCTTGATTTCCTTCTCAATAAAATGGGGCTCTTATGACCTACTTCGTAGGGTGTCTATGACATGTAAATAAGTTAGCAAATTTAAGCGAAGAGTACAGTCCCTGGCTCAAAAAAACCTCCAGTTGCTTACTAATGATTTGTTCCAATGACGAATAGCCTTCAATCTGACTCTTATTTTCTAGTGAACAGATTCACAATTATTAAACAATATCTATTCCAGCTCCTCATCAACATGTGAGAAGTAAAACTTTTTCATGGTCATCAAAAAACTTGTAGAGCTTAGGCATAGGCCAGAGCAAGTGCTATACAAGCAACATTTTAGCACATTTTACAGAGCAGATCTAGATTCTAGAATGCTGAGGGAGAGCAAGAGGCCTCTAGACCAGCGATTTCCTTTTCCATTTACTAAAAACAAACAGCAAAGAGAACAATCCATAAACGTTTAGACCAGCAAAGGAAAATGTTACCTTTTCTTAAATGGTGGATACATCAGGAAATCCTTTTGTCATATTTTAGTTTAAAATTAAAATAGAAGAATTTCTCTAACTTCCACTCAATTTGCGGTGAACCTAAAACTGTTGTAAAAAAATAAAGTCTATTTTTTTAAAAGAAGAGAATTGAATCAGTTCGGTCATATTTTCAAAAGTAAAACAGAACTTTAATGTACCTTATTTTTTAATTTTGCATCAGATGAAATTGTATTGAAATCCATTTAACAATAAATAGAAACCTTTGAAAATAATAAAATTTGAGAAGTACTCGCATAGTTAATATTTTATTTTGTCCTCATTAAAATCCTATGAAACAGCTTTAGTGAGTTTATTATTCCCCATCTTTTTACAAATGGGACTTGGAGACATTAATAATAGGACCAAGATAAGAGCAAGCTGTCACAACAGTCAAAATCCCCATTTCACATCTTCTTACTTCTTCCTCCAACACATCACAGTGCATTTCACACAGAAGGAATATAATATAAAGAATTGGCTAGAAAGATACTGGAAGGCCTGGAGAGGAAAAATAGGAGAAGAAACACAAGCAGAAAACGATGCGTATTCTTGTGGTTAAAATTATTGGAAGGAGAAAAGAAGAATGAGACTCAAAGAGAGACGAGATGTTCTTAGAGTCTGGTGAGAGGTCTTGGTGCCAATTCACCATCCAAATATGTGGTTTCTCAGGGAAACTTAATACCCACATCTTGTGACATTGAACCTAGCCTCGTTATTGATTTTTGCCTTAGAATAAAATACAGAAAAGAAAAAATTACTTTAAAAAAAACAACATAGCAACAGAGAGCATACACGATTTAAAAGGCATTCCTGAGAACTAGAATCATCCATGGCCTCCTGTTTCTGTCTGGTGCTGCAATCCCATTAGCTCCCCTGAGCAAGCCGTGGTAGGCCCAAGCTAGGAAAGAGGACTAGGATCCACTGAGGTACATAGGGAAAGTGGGGCTCTCTGGATGTATCTTGTTTCAGGAGCTCCCTGATCTAGGAATAATGCAGTGTTGAAGGCCTGAATGCTCTTAGTGAACCCATAAAACTGAAGTACACATATTCATGGGTGTTAACCGTATACTCAAGCACAGACTGAAATAAAAATTGTAGTCATGATGTCAAATGACTGGGTTTTTCACAATTATAATTGCTATTTATTGACTTGACTATTTGCCAAATATTTTGCTAAGTGTTTTCATGTATAATCTCATTTGGTCCTCACCAAAACCATATGTGGTAGTTATTTTTATTATTCCCATTTTAAAGATGGGAAATTGAAGTTAAGAGGTTAAGTGCCTTCCCCAAAGTCACACAACTAGTAGAAAGAGGAGCTGTGATATGAGCCCAGGCAGTTTAATAGTAGGGACACATTCATAACCAGTGCCATTTTCTTTCTTTTCTTTTCTTTTCTTTCCTTCCTTCCTTCCTTTTCCTTTCCTTTCTTTCGTTCTTTTCTTTCATTCTTTTTCTTTTCCTTCTTTCTTTCCTTCTTTCTTTCTTCAGGGCCTTGCTCTGTCATCCAGTCTGGAGTGCAGTGTGCCGTCAAGGCTCACTGAAGCTTCAACCTCCCAGGCTCAAGCGATCATCTTCCCGCCTCAACACACACCACCCCCACAACCCAGCCAGTAGCTGGGACTACAGGCACATGCCCCCAGGACTGGCTAATTTTTGTATTTTTTGTAGAGACAGGATTTCACCGTGTTTCCCAGACTGGTCCCGAATCCCTGGGCTCAAGTGATCCACCCGTCTTGGCCTCCCGAAGTATTAGGGTCACAGGCGTGAGCCACCACACCCTGCCCAGTGCCATTTTCTTCCCTCATTGGAAGGGTGACTTTTCCTTCCTAATTCCTGTTCTAAACCCCTCAGTTCTTCTTGGCATGAAATACCTACTGCTGTTTGGCCAAGGAAAGTCATAAAGACTATGAACAACAATTTGCTTTCCAAATACGTTATACTCATAGATACCCCATCGGTTACAGTTCTTTATACCAAGCAATGGGTCACTTTCTTTTCTGCACACAGTGCACTGCTCTTTCCCAAAAGGGACATGGCACATAACTGGCACAATTTACTCATGCAGCAACTACTTTTTTAAATATTTTGTTTTGTTGCTGCTTTCCTCCCGGAGGTACTCAGTCCTGAAGCAACATTATAGCTCTGACCTAGAAGTCTGAATTAGAGAATTTAAAATGTCATTTTATAAACACAGCTAGGGTCAATTCAGTCTTAAAAAAAAATAGACACTAAAACAAGACTAAATAAAGGGTAAGATGGGATGGCAAGATGACGTCTCAGAGTGTGAACGTTTTCAACCAGCTTCACGGAGTCTTGTTTTGTTTTGTTTTTTATTTTGCTCCATGTATGTTCATTTGTGTGGAATATTTAAACAATAATACATTTCCTAAACTTTTGTTAATACAAAGGAATTTCTAACTCCTATCCAAGACCATGACAACAGCAATTAACACTGTATTATGTCAATGAATGTGTTAGCTACAAATCACTAATTTTTTCTAGGCATAAGTAATAGACATAAATTTGGAGAAATCCTATCAGAAAAGAGAAATTTAATAAAGGGAACATGCCACCTTCCATTTAATATAGGACATTTGCCAAAATAAGATAAGCACGCTAACCAGAATTTCAACACTTTCCAGGTGTTAGAGATGTTCACCTTTATTGCTAATACGTAAGTCCACCTCTTTCATCTCCTAAGCTCATGACAAAGCTGAGAGCTACATGCAGTGATTGGGGAGCTACTATCCTGGCCTTGAAAGATAACCACCCTCTGCACAGCTAAGCATTTGGCACAGCCATGGATTCGGGAGCACCAAAGAGCTCTGAAAAAGTAATATTTTAATTATTGCTTTTTTAAACATATGCTTAAATTGCATTTTCCAGCTAAGGAGTAGTTTCAAGTATCATCCATATCTCACTCACAAAGGAAGGTTCTCAGGCCAACTTGGCAGCTTTGAGCAATTCGGCTGATCTGGAAATCTTTCAGCTCCCCAGTTAGAATCCTTCATGTTCAAATCCAGGTGCCAAAACTTTTACTGAGCGACAGAACTATTGCTTAATGGCCACTCTCACCTGCTACTGTCACTGAGCTATAACTACCACTATGTTTAGAGCTACTTCAGGAAAAGGATTGTCAAGCCATATGTTGCAAAGTGACTGCTACATGTCTCTTAGCTGTTTCAGTCAGTACAACTGTGAGATTTCTCACCCAGCAGCAGCTTTGAGTCCGTTCGATGGATCAGTTAAACCAGGGATTTAGCTCAGGACTAACAGCACATTAGGGTAATCCATATACCTAGAGTGACCACATACTCACTCTGCTGGGATAGCCCCAGTCTATGGGTATTGTCAAAATACAATTATCAATACTGCCCACTTCCACTGTCAAAGTTGTACCAGTTTGGATAACTGTAATATATAGTCACTTGGACAATGCTGATTAAAGACCAAGAGACCAGGATGAGATATATCTTAATGCAAATACCCACACTAATAGGTTTCATAGCTCACCTTACCTCCCTCCTGGCAGTTGCCAGAAATTCCACTGTTAAATCTTCAAACCATAACGTATTGTACTTTAGTACTTATCGAAGTGTCTGACACAAAGTATTTATCCATTTTGTGCAATGGAAAATGTCAAATCACAAGGCATATTGCTCATTCATACAATCAAAAGAGTATTTATTGTATCTCCATTGTTTGCAGGCATTGCGCTAGGAGCTAGGGATCTACAATGAGGCAGGTCTAATTACTGTCCTGAAGGAGACAACAGGCTCATGGGACAGACTGATTTAAGATACAGTTTCAGCAAGATCAGTGGTATAAATCTCATGTACTGTAGGAGTATACAGAAGGCCCAACTCATCCAGTCTTGAGAAATCTAGGGAAAGTTCTTGGAAACCGTGACATTCAACTAAAGGAGAAGAAATAAGATAGAGCCAGGTTCTTTTCTACATTTTATGTGCAAAGGCGCATTAAGAGACTTGAAAGTCTTCAGCATGGCTGGAGTGAGGACAGAAGGAGTGAATGATGAGGCTGGCAGCAGGAGGTAGAGGAGCACAGGGAAGGCCACATATGCCACATTAAGAAGATGGACTTTATCCTGGGGTCAGGGAGAGCCAGAACAAGGTTTTACATAGAAAAGCGACTTGATCAGATTTGATCTTACAGTGGTATCTCTGGCTGTCACATGATGACTGTAGGTAGTATATTTGCTCTTAGGCAAAGAAGAGGACATCACTTTTGTGTTTTATTTGAATGCTGTGAATCACTATGGAGAACATTCTCCTTTATCAAGTCAACCATAACTCAACAATGAGACACTCTGGGTTTAGTTTCGAGTTTCAGGGCTTAATTTTCTGGTGCCTTTGGCCAAACCACACTAGGCTGACTTGTACCTCAATTTCCTGGTCTGTAAAATATGGACTGTTGTATTCACCTTTCACATGGGTGATGTGAGGAACCACTAATGAGAAGCAGCCAAGTTAGAAAAAAGTATTACAGAAATGCTTAGTAAGTCCAAATAGCCAAGAAAGATGAAATGTGTGTGTTCAAGTGTTCAAGTGTGCAGTAGAAGTGTTTCAACTATAGATTTAATGATGTGGAGGCTCATTTTCACTAGGGCTATCTGTACCAGCTTACATCTGAGCCTGGGGTGGCAGCCCTGCTCACCAATTAAGAGCAGATGGCAATCTGAAACCATCCCTGCTTAAGATATTTCAAGAGACCAAACATTTACTTTTAAAAGAGTTACCAATAATAATAGCCATCATTTATTGAGAGCTGGCGATGTGCAACATACTACTCTAAGTATTTTGCAAGCATTCGCTCATTAGTTCTTCACAACAGAAAGTTATAATTCTTCCCCATTATATTTTTTGTCTGAATACTTGAGTTTGAAGAAATTAAGTCTGCCCATCCAGAAAGCCACAGAGCTTAAATTATAACCCAGGCTTGTAAAAGTCCAGGTTTATTCTCATAACCTCTGCACTGCTCTGCTAAAAACCATTAAAAGGCCTCTGGCACTGCCATCTTCTTGCTGGTGTGTTCCCACTCCTACCCATCCCTGTGGCTCATATCATCACTGGCATGTGAAGTTGCTGTTTCTAGAATGTGAGTCAGTCAAGATAGAAAAGTTAATTTATTTTAGTGGATATGTGTCAGTGACACTATTTTTAAAAAGTACATCATGACAAGTTGCACATCACACAAAATCTCTTCATTGGGCTGAACCAATATGACCCTGAAAGGGAGTAAGTGATCTATCCCACTGTACGTGTTCCCTCAAGAGTGCCCCTCAGCAGTTGGTGGTTCACATCTGCATATTCAACAATGTAAGAAAAATTTAGCTACTTTTTTTGAGAAATGGATCCAACAGTGGAGAATTGAAATATTGCTTAGATAAGTCCTTTTGGGGCATAGATGGGTAGATCCTGTCATTTCTTCTTGCCATATCACATACCAAAAAAAATTGATTGTGATGATTGTATTACCAAACAGTGCTTTTTACACCAAGAGCATGCCAACGTTTAAAACTGAGCTCCATACAAGTTCTACAACTATACTTCAGGAATTTCACATATATGATTTAAATTCATTTTTAAATAGATTTCTTAAATTATTTTAAGGCTTATTTTTAATTAATTTTTATTAATTTATATATTAATTATAAATAAATAATTATAATGTAATTTAATTAAAATTATTTTTAAGATAAGACAATTCTAAAACATTCAAAAGTAAATCAACTCAAAATTTAAATGACATTCATTAAATCTAAATTTAAATTAAATTAATTCAAAAGTAAAAACATATTCAAATGTATACACTCCCACCACCACACACACACCCATGCTAAACTCCAGGCTTATGTATCCAGCTGCCTACTTCATATCCATCTTAACCACAATGTGTCCAAAATCAAAGTCTTGATCTTCCTCACCCCTGCCTCCTGAACTTGTCTTTTCTGCAATCTTCTACAACTCCTTAAGGGCAACTCCATCTTGCCAGTGTCTTAGAGTCTTTCTTGACTGATCTCTTTCCGCACATCTCAGATCCAAATCTAGGATCAAATGACCACTTCTGATGACCTCTACCGCCTTCATCCTGTGCAGGTCACCATTGTCTGTCATTCGGAGTGCTGCAATAGCTTCCTAATCTTCCTTCATCTGACCTTTTTTCATGATAATCCATTCTTAACCCAGCAGTCAAAATAATTCTTTTCAAACTAAGTCAGATCTTGCTTCTCAGATCATATGTCTCAGAATCTTCCAATAGTGGGTTGTCTTCTGAGAAGGTTAAGCCCTTTCTGTGACCTACAAGAGCTGGCCCGCCCTTATCCCCTTTGCCTTGCTGAATTCATCTTCCAGGACTAGTCCATCTAACTACCTCCACCCCAGCCACACAGGTCTCCTGGCTGTTGCTCAGACTCCCAAAGCATGCTGCTGCCTCGGGGATTTTGCACTTGGGATATTCTCTGCCTGCTCTTCCCCAGACAGTGGGTTTCTCTCACTTGTTTTGAGTCTTTGCTCAGTGAGGCCTACCCAAAACACATTATTTAAAATTGCAATCTCCCACCCCATACTCAGGAGGTAAGAGATTCTAAATCATTCCCTGCACTATTTTTTCTCTACAATACCACTACTTGATGGACTATATATTTAGTATGCATTTGTTCATTGTCTGTCTCCTCAACTAGAATTTAAGCTCCATGAGATGGAGATGTAATTTCTCCAATTCTACTGCCCTACTTCCCAGCATGGGATGTGAGCATTGAGTAAATATTTGTAGATGAAGCCAGGCATGATGGGTCACACCTGTAATCCCTGCACTTTGGGAAGCCAAGGTGGGAGGACCACTTAAGCTCAGGACTTCAAGATTGGCCTGCAAAATATGGTAAGATTACCCCATTTCTAAAAAAGAAGAAAAAGAAAGAAAGAAAAATAAAAATAAAAAACGTTAGCCAGCATGGTAGTGTATAGCTGTGGTTCCAGCTACCTGGGAGGCTGAGGTGGGAGGACTGCTGGAGCCCCGGAGGTCGAAGCTGCTGCAATGAGCTGTGATTGTACCACTGCACTCCAGCCTGGGTAATGGAGTGAGACCCTGTCTCAAAAAAAAAAAAAAAAAAAGGGAATCACAGACAACAAAAAAAAAGAATGTCAGATGTAAGGTTATGAGTTACATACAGGGTCGGGTGGCTAGAATCCCTGTACCAAACCCCGGACTGAATCTTGGAGAGGATATGTAGCTAGAGGATGGCTTTGGGGTCCTCAAAAGCAGAGGGTACTTGCTGTTCATTTCCTAATTGGGCCCAGAGAGTCAAAGGACCCATCTGTCTCTAGTAGCCAACAGGGGCAGCAGCTGGAAGGTAAGCTACAAGCAATCTAGCAGAGGGGTCTGGGAAAGCCCTCACACATTTATCATAATGCTGAAGTGGTCAATTCAACAGACTGTTTCCCATGTGCCACAGAGGGCATGATGACATGAAGAGAAGGGAGGGAGAAAATAGAGAGAAAGAAGTTGAGTCTAGAGAGGTCATATAGGGAGCACTAGAAGGAAGTGATGTGGGTGAATAAGAAACCACTGGCCAGATAAGGACGTCATATCTCAGGGGAACCAGCATGAATGGTTGACAATGGGGAACCACATGCCCCACCTCATGTGGACACCACATAGCACCCAGGAGAAATAGACACAACCACATGGAGAGGCAAGAAGACCCTGAATTGCCTGAAACTTATTTCAAGCCTCCTGGGGTAACAAGGTGCTTGAAATACAAAATAAGTCCAGTTAGAGAATAACAAAGATATTTTTATACCGCCTAATCATATGGAAAGTCTCATATGGGCTATGCATAAATGTTTTAGTGTCTGTTGAAAGTCTGGGTCTTTTTTATCAACAACGAATGTAAGCAATTCATCTCTCAAATTATTTGTGATTCAATTTCAAAATAAAGTTTTCCTACTACGCATCTTTCAGGCTTCTAGCTCAGTTTATTTGAAGTGTATCTTAAGAATTGCAAGGTGAGTTTTTTTTTAAGTCATAATCAGCAACTACTTATCTGTGTGCACCAGGATTTTCTTGGTATGTTGTACCCAAAATAAAATGTAGATATGAGCCTGATGCTGACGTGGGTATGAGACCAGCACTGTCACCTAACTCCTGTTTGAAGTATTTATGTTCATCCAAACAGATCCATGGTTCTCATCAATTGACTTTTTAACAGTTTGTATACATTTATAGTTTTTAAAAATACTTTTATGTTTTAAAACATTTTAATATTATTTATATAAGCTGAAATCATTTGAAATTTCATTTGAATAAAGTACTGTTGCTGAAAATATTTACAAGCTACTGTGCTATACAATATAAGGTTTTTCATTTTAAATACAATATTGAGAACTCTTTTGTTATATAAACTGTTTATGTATCTTATTATTAATATATTCTAGCTTGAGGCTACTTACAATAACTATTTTTTATCACTGCTCTGTGCAAGGAGTAGTACTAAGAATTTACATTTATTATCCCCTTGAGTAATCGTCTTGACTCTGTAAAGCAAACCATATTGTTGTCTACACAATAACATTTAAGAAAACTGAGACTTAAATAACTTGCCCCAAGTCAGACAGGTAAGAATTGATGGAGCTACTTGGCTTCAAAACCTGAATCCTTACCCACTGCATAATTTTTTCAATGGACTCTCAAGACCTTATTTATGAGATAAGTGAAAAATTCAACACAAGAAGCCCAAACACCAAATTAAGAATACAAGACATGTGATATTGACTTACCTTAGAGAATACTGGCACTTTACCAAGCACTGTGAATCACATTTCAAAGGCACAAGGTTCCTCCCTCTCAGTTCGCCAGGACTGTGGTGGTTTGACAGAAGCAACTGTAGAACAAAATCTTCTCACACATGGAAGGTAGAGGGATCTGAGTTTATCTATGGGATGACCAGCAATGTAACCACATTGTTGATAAAGTATCTTGAGATATCAGAAATAAACAGATAGCTTTTTTTATTATGATATTAGTGAGGCCAACAGCACAGCTGGAAGAAAAAAACTAGGTACTACAAAATAGCCTTGCACGAGGGTAACTTGTGGTACTCCAGATTACTCCTTCTGCACAAAGTGCCTTCTGCACGAGGAACTGTCATCTCAGGGTGGTCCACAGGCCTTGGGGTTTTGCATCCATAGCACGCACTCTGTCCATGTTCTCACCTACATCTATTGCGGCCCCACGTGTAATTAGCAGGTCTTAAGTTCTTTTTTTTTTTTTTTTTTTTTTTAGATGGAGTTTCACTCTGTCACTCAGGCTGGAGTGCAATGGCGTGGTCTTGGCTCACTGCAGCCTCTGCCTCCTGGGTTCAAGTGATTCTCCGAAGTTCTTTATGACAAGGAACTTTGAACAAATCCTGGAATATAGAACATTTATGGCAGGAAAATTGATACCATGTAATTCTGGAGGCCGATGATGGGCTTTGAATGCAGGTAAGTCAGAGCGAGCCACTCTGAGCTTGCTTCTCTATTTGTAAAACTGAAGATAGCATCACCTGTTACCATGAGAATTAAATGAAACATAACATGTAACTCTCTTGCTTTTCCTCCTTCCTCAGATCTCTCCCTCTCTCTCTCTCCAGGCTAACTTATCTGTCTTCCTAGTTGACATTCCACTTGGATATCTAATAGATGTTTCCAATACAATATGATTAAAAGTGAACTTGTAGTCTCCTCCCAAAAGTGTGCTATATCTGTGAGCTTTACCATATCAGTTGATGGTAACGCATGACAAAAACCTCAGAGTCATTCTTCTGTAAAAATAATTTCAACTTTTATTTTGGATTCAGAGGGTGCGTATGCAGGTTTGCTACATGAGTAGATCACATGACACTGAGGTTTGGGATATAAATACTCCTTCACCAACGTAGTAAGCATAGTACCCAATAGGTAGTTTTTCAGCCCTTGCTCCCCTCCCTCCCTCCACCCTCAAGTAGACCCCAATGTCTATTGTTCCCCTCTTTGTTTCCATATGTACCAATGTGTAGCTCCCACCTACAAGTGACAAGATGAAGTATTTGGTTTTCTGTTCCTGTGTTAATTCACTTAGGATAATGGCCTCTAGTTGCATCCATGTTGCTGCAAGGGACATGATCTCATTCTTTTTTATTGTTGCCTAGCATCCCATGGTGTATACATACCACATTTTCTTTATCCAATCCACTATGGACACCAAGGTTGATTTTATGTCTTTACTATTGTGAACAGTGCTTTGGTGAATATAAGTGTACATGCACCTTTTGGGCAGAATGATTTATTTTCCTCTGGGTATATACCCAGCAATGGGATTGCTAGGTCAAATGGGAGTTTTATTTTAAATTCTTTGAGGAATTTGGAGTTGTTCTTAACTTCTCTTTTCCTCTGACATCTTATAAACAACCCCTCAGGGAATCTTGTCATCTTTATTATTCAACACAGCATTCAAAGTCATACTTTGTGAGGCCAGGTGTAGTGGCTCACACCTGTAATCCCAGCATTTTGGGAGGTAGAGGCGGGTGGATCACCTGAGGTCAGGAGTTCAAGACCAGCCTGGCCAACATGCCGAAACTCAGTCTCTACTAAAAATACAAAAATTAGCCAGACATGGTGGCACACACCTGTAATCCCAGCTACATGGGAGGATGAGGCAGGAGAATCGCTTGAACCCGGGAGGTGGAGGTTGCAGTGAGCTGAGATCATGCCACTATACTCCAGCCTGGGCAACAGAGTAAGACTCTGCCTCAAAAAAGAAAAGAAAAAGTTGTACTTTTTGAAACATGTATCAGATCATGTCTCTATTGTGCTCAAAACCTTGCAGTACTGCAGCATTTCACTCTCACTGAATGAATGCCCTGTAAGGCTCTATCGAATCTGTATCTCCTTTTCTCCCTTTCTCTCTCTCCCCTCCCCCCACTCCCACTCACACCAGCCACACTGGAAGCCTCAAGCACACATTCACCTTCGAGCTTTCACTCTGCCTAAAGTCTCTGCTTAGAAGGCTCTTCTCCCAGATATCTCCTGGCTAACTTCCCAGCACCATCAAGTCTTTAATCAAGTATTACCTTGTCAATGAGGATCACCCTGGCCATCCTACCTAATCCCCTAAATTTATTTGCTCTTTGTTCTTCTAATCTCCATTATATTATTCTACTTTTTTTGTATTTCCACATTTACCACCTTCTAATTTGAGTGTTTATCATGTTTTTTAATGTCTCATTCCCCTGCTAGAATGTAAGCTCCTAGAGGTCAGGAGTCTATGTCTGCATTGTTCTCTGATAAATGCCAAGAACCTAAAACAGAGCACAGAGTAGCTGTTCAACAAATATTAGCTAAATGAACACAAAACATTTGAGAGATTCCAATGAATGTTAACTCTCTTCTCCCTTCTTTGTGCATAAAAGTTGCCAAAGAGAGAACTAAGATATTCTTAAATCTCTCTGAGTAGCCATAAGAGCAGAATCTAGAAACCTTCTGATTCCTGAGCAAGCAAGACGTTGGGGCAAAACAGATAGCTTCAAAATCATTAAAGGCATTTCCCATTTTAGTGAAATGATAAAATGATAATGTGACAAGTGGTTGGGAGAAACAAGCACTCTCATATAATTTTATGGGAGTAAAAATTAATGCAACATCTTTAAAGGAATATTTCTAATATCTATCAAAGTTGTGAATACATATATGCCCTTTCACCCATCAATCACACATCTAGAAATTTCTCCTATAGATATATTTACATATGTAAAGATGATAAAAGGATATTCTTTTCATCACTGTTTTAATTGCCGAAGTTTAGAAACAACCTAAATATCTGTTGGTAGAAGACTGGTTCAAAAAGTTAGGGGACACTTGCAATGAAGTATTCTGAAGTCACCAAAGAGAACAAGGCAGATCTATATATAGATACGGAATTATGTCCTAGAGAAAAAACAAGCGAAAAGCACCATGCATCACAAGCTACCATTTGCATATAAAAGGAAGATACACACAGAATATCTCTAGATTCATAAATAAAAATACTAGTAACAGTTGCTGCCTCAGAGGAAGGAGACTGGGCTCTGGGGAGCAGCGCTGTAATGGAGATTTCTTTTCACTGGGTACTTCCTGCGTCGTTTGAATTTTTTTTCCAAACGGAAATGCTACTTGTTCAAATGAAGAACTTTTAAAAATCGCATCACCCTTGAATACAAATTATTTTGGAGAGCCACTAATTCCTGGAAGTTTCTTTAGGCCTATATTTGCTTTTGAAAATTTGTCTTCGCAATGTCTGTAAAACTGGTCCTGTCATGGTTCATTTCTATTACCAGGGATGGCATGCTATTGGAATGGAAGTGACTTACAATTTCCACCTTCACTGTTTTTAGTTTGCAAACATGATGATTTATCCTGATGTTTCTGGTACTAACGATTACTAGGATGATCAGGATCTAGAGCACCTGGACAGATCAGGAGTCCATCTGGGACAGCAACACCAACTTCTTTTTCTATCTAGTCTTGTGAAGAAAAATTAATCAAAACATAAGTAAGTGAAGCATCATGTTTCAGAGGCACGGAAAGTACTTCTGGAGTTGAGGTGTCATGGATTCTACTCTTTATTTCTGGGCCTTTGGTGATCTCGCTCAAAACACCCCCGGCCCTGCCTGGACCTCTATTTTCCTGTTTGCGAATTAAAAATTTACACTTCCTAAGCTCACACAAACACTTTCAGATTATGAGTATAATTGCCAAATATAATATACACTACTATTTCTCAATCTCAACAACAAGCATGCCAAAACAGTGGCAGGAAACCACAAAGCTAAAAATGAAAAAAAAAAAAACAAAACAAAACTTAAAGGTCAAGAATTACAGCACTGACTCCTACTCACTTTAGCCTTTGCTTTCTCAAAGGATGATGTCAGTAAAACACTGTGGGCTTTGGAATCTGATAAATCAAAGTTCAGCCCACTAAGTGGCAAGCACTTTTAATCCAGGGACTGAGTATCATTGACATTGTGTCCCCACTGCCTCCAGCAGTTCCTGATTCAGTATCACTCCCCCATGGATCAGTTCTCCTCCAGCCACCTTATACATGTTCATGACTTTCAAAACTACCTCTACATTGAATCATAAATTCCTATCTTCAGGACAGACCTCTTATTTAAACTTCAGACATGCATATCCAAAATAGCATCCCATTTCAATGTCTGAAAGATACCTTGCAATGCATCTAAATCTGTTATAAACTTCCACCTCAAATCTGATTGCCTTTCACAGTCTCCTATACAAATCATGGCCCTACGCTTCAGCAAGCTTTGCAGGCAAAAATTCTAGTGTCATCTCTGTCACCTTTTCTTCTTCATCTGTATATCCAATCCATGAACAAGTTCTTTCAACTGGAACACCCAAACTACTTTCCAATCCATCCCTTTTTCTGCATTACACTCCCACCACTGTTCCTTTATTTACTAGTCCAGCTATTTTTGTTGATCACCAGGACTGCTACAATAGCATCCTGCTTGGCTTACCCTCTTCCACTCTTGCCTCACTTCCATCTGCTCTCTGCATTAAAATCATCATGTCATTCATAGACTGCAATCTCTTGAATGGATTCACTGTTTATTTATTTAGAAACAGAGTCTCACTCTGTTGCCTAGGCTGGAGGGCAGTGGTGCAATCACGGTCCACTCCAGCCTCACCCTCCCAGGCTCATGCAATCCTCCCTCAGCCTCCCAAGTAGCTGGGACTACAGGTGCACACCACCACACCTGGCTAATTTTTTTTTATGATTTTTTGCAGAGACAGGGTTTTTCCATATTGTCCAGCCTGGTCTCGAACTCCTGAAGTCAAGTGATCTGCCTGCCTTGGCCTCCCAAAGTGCTAAGATCACAGTTGTGAGCCATCATGCCTATTTTTAAGATAAACGGAGAAACAATCAGAAAGCCTTACATTTCTAGCCTCACACCTTATCTCTCACACACATACACTTACACCCAGGCACACACACTCCAGCCACCCTGGAATCTTTCAGTCTTCCTTACTTGCCATACTTTTTCCTACCACAGGGCCTTTGCACTTGTGGGCCTCTCTCTGAATATGACCTTTTTCCTTTCCCTTAGTAAACTCTTACTCAGCCTACATATCCAGCTCAAGCATGACTTCAATGAGGAAATGTTTCCTTCCTTCCCCGAATAGGTCAAATACCCTATTACTATATACTCTCTTAATAGACGGATCTCTGTGTCCTAGCACTTTTCACATTCGCAGCTTCACATTTATTTAGGTGGTTGTTTGGTTTGCAGATGTTTTCCCACTCACCTGATTACCGTGAAAACAAGTCCTGGGTAGATTTTGGCTCATGATTGTTTCTCTGCTACCTGACACATGCACTCCAGGGGACATTTATTTCATGGCTATTTCAATGAATACATTTTTGTGGGGAAAAAAGATAACCAAGCTTTGACACCTATTCTGTATGATCCCAGCAAACAGCACAAAACTTCTGAGTGAAATGTCTGTATCTGTAAAATGGACATAAAATTAATTAATTTACCAGGTCTCTGAATACATTAAATAAGATGATATCTATAAAAGTCTTATCCCTGTGCCTTATTAAGATATCTTGTCAAAAGATATCAGTTCTCTCCTCCTTGACCCCTCTTCTGGTAGTTTAAGTGAAGAAAATGATCTCTTCAACAAAAAAAAAGTGATTTATTAAAGACATATGATTTGCTCAGATTATGCAGTGTTTCAAGCAGCCAAGGTGATAAAATATGAAAGAAAAGTCCCAGCTCTTATGAAGACCAGGAGACAGTGGAGAATCTGAAGTGGAAAAATAAAATAATAACCTGAGTTCCACAACAATACAATAACAGCAAAGCAAGTTTTTTCAGAAACCTGCACAGGACAAGTTGCCAGATAACCTGGAAGTGCTATGAGTTCAGAGAAGGGGGAGGCACAGGCACTGGGAACCAGGTAGTTCCTTTTAAGAGGATAGACTGGAGGTAGTTAGAGAATGAGGTATATGTGGGTGTTGGTCAGCCCTGGTTGATAATAACAGCAGGAACAAAGAGAGCAGGACTGTTCCAAGATCAAGGAGACTAGATTGCCTCAGACAAGGAGTCAGAGTAGATAAGGCTGGCAGGCATATGAAATTTTTAATGCCAAATTATGGAAGTTTGATTTTGTTCTCTAAACGGAAGTATTGAGAATGTAAACTTTTACAAATCTAGATGTATCACAACCATTTCAAATACTAAAGAAAATACAATATAACTTCCCCAATTTGGTCTCTATGGTTCACCAAAATCAGTACTTCAGAGGAAGAAAAGAAGAGACGAAGGAAGGGAGATGGGCACCTGGTAAGCAGCCCATGTCTCATGAAGGTTTCACGTTGTGTGTGAACATACGGTTGAATCGTATCTCCGTGACTTCCCAGAGAATGTGGATAAACAGCATGTTGGCTTATAGTGTCTTGGGAGTGTCCTCTCTGCTTCAGTGTCTGCCTCTGGCATGCTAGCCACTGGGCCTCTCCAAATCATAAGTTCTTTGCAAGGCTCACACACGCAGAGAAGGCCCCATATGGGATGTTCATGTGAAAGGCTACAGTCTGTGAATTACCCCTAAGTATTTTGATGCATGGGATAATTTTGAGTGGCCCATTTTATCACCTCCACTACCTCCATTCCCACCCTTCATTTCCCCTCCATTTTCAACAATTCTAAGAATATATAAAAAGAAAACAATTAGTCTTGCTGCAAATTGAAGGCAAGAGGTTTAATAAACAGATGATGATATATAACATATATGTGTGTACACATACATATGTATCATCACAAAAGCTGACTTTATATAGCCCTAGGAGATTTTAGGGGAATGCAACTTGAAAAAAAAAGTTCATGAATTTCATCATCGAATTTCAATGTTCTACTGTTTTTCTGACTGAGCATGAAAGAATATGAAGTGGGCACCTTGCTATACTTTGTATTCTGAGAATAGGAGGTGTACACTTTTCTATTTTTTCTATTCTGAGATTTCATCATATGAGCCAAATCTTGGAAGTGCCAAAAACAGAGCATTTTATGAGACTGTTATCTCTCCTCTTCCTGGTGGAAGAGGTACTCCCTCTGCACCTTGTCTTCTGTGAACAACAGCAACAACTCTTGACTTTAAAGATTTAGTGGCAGTCTGATCACTTTACAGACTGATTTAACTCCTTTTCCTGAAAGTTCACTTTAGACTGTCAACAACCACCTACCTGTTCCTGAGACTAGGCCGAGTCCGTCAGAATTAGGTTCATGTAGCCTCTTGGTCATTTTTTTAAATCATCTAGTACAGTTCACAATTGTATAGTTTGTGTGTTGTATTTGTAATCTTTGTCTTCCTCAATGGACTCTAACTCCACAGGGGCAGAAGAACTGTGGGTTCGGCTCACCATTGCGTCCTCAGCATCTACCCTAGCACAAAACTCTTCGGTGATACTCAGTAACTACAGGAGGAAATAAGGAAGGCACGGAGGCAGGGAGGCAGGGAGGCAGAAAGGCAGGCAGGCAGGCAGGAAGGAAGGAAGGAAGGAAGGGAAAGGATTAGACAGAGAGTCACTTTTCCACTATCCCTCCAATGTCTCTGCCCACCCTTTCTTCTTATATTAATTCATAATATGTGGTAAGCAATCTATTGGGGACTCTCAGAGACAGAGGGAGAAACAGATCTCCTTCTATCAATGTTAGGATTGAAGCCTAACACTTACCCAAAAGGGCCATCAAGTCACCAAAAGACAGGTCTAGATTTTATGGTGATTTCAGTTACTGGTGTTCATGATTTAGTAAGAACTAGGGATATTCAGATTCCAAGTAACATGTGATAATTACAACAGAGGTAGGCACAAATTACTGTAAGACCACAGTGTTAGGAAGGTACTGATCCTCCTTGGAAGAGAGAGAGACAGTAAGATACATGAGCTGTTTGAAGAAGTTGGCATTTGAACTGTACTTTGAAGGGTGTATGGTAGATTGTATTAAGGTGAATGAAGAGATAGTCATTGTAGCAGAGAAAACAACATGATAAAGACCCAGAGACATGGAAATACCTGATGATTAAGACAACAGCAAAAGGTTTGAGAAGACAGGAATGGAAGATATAAATTGGAAGTTGTAGGAGACTGAGCTAGGGTGATAAATTATCTTCTATATATTCCCCACCAGGACTGAAGCAGAGAAACAAGAGGGTAGGACTTAGACAAGTTTAGGGAGGAAATGTGATAGAGGAAAATGCATGGGTTTGGAGGGTCCAAAGGACTGCAACTCAAATACTAGTTGTGCCATGGTCTAAGCTTGTCACATTGGATACTTTTATTTAGCTTCCCTGAGCCTCAGCTTCATCATCTGAAAGAATTCATGTAATACCTGCCTCAAATACCTGCAATAGGATCAAAAGCAAACACATATGCAAAATCCTGGCACATAGCTGGATTTTTTTAAAATGTTCATTTTCTTTTACATGTGAGTTTCATTTCACTTCTTTTCACGCTTCCAGATCTCTCCTCACTTCTGCTCACTTCATCAAGCCCCGTTCCCCAAAGTGGCCAGTGTTGGCTTTAGCTTTGGATGGCTCCTTTTTGGCCACTGCTTGATTCAAGCTGTCATCCCAGATCGCTGCATATCTATTTCTTTCTATCCCTCAAGTGGAAGCATTATCGAGAGGTTTTCGTTGGTTATTTGTAATTGCTGGGTTGAGTTCCAAGGCTCCTCTCACCTCTTGCCCAGCCCACATCCTCCCTAACCCACCACCCCAGTAGATGGGAAAAAGAAGGTGTGAGGCTCCCTGGGAGCTTGGCTATTGTTTGAGGGAACTGGAAGCCACCATGCTCAGAGTGTCCATCCTCCCTCCTCTCAGCACATGCTGCTTCCTGTCAATCATCCTGGAACACCGAGTGCTGGGCCAGACAATTTTGTCCACAGGATGTTTATTTGAAGGCGCTGCCTTGCCAAGTCTCAAAGCTCAAGACTTCCGCTGACAATCCAAACACCAAAATGAGAAAAGGGGAAAAACCTTTGGGCTGTTCTTTTAATCCCTAATAAGGTCTATTTATATTCAAAAATAGCAACAGGTTATCTGAACTTACAGAGGCTGAAGAGGCTAAGAAGCTTGATCTTTAAAATCCTGAGCCCCAGGGAAGTTGAAATACAGGTTTCTAAGAGTGGACACTAAAAGCATGTCCTCAAAGCACCTTTAGCTTACTCCACAGTCAGCTTTCATAAATGATCAACTCCTGTTTTTATGGGCACACCTGACTGCACTGTCCAGAGGGTAAACGCCTTGCTACTAAGCCACAAAGCAAAAGAATTTGCAAGACATATATGGATATAAATTCAAGGTGCTCAACCCAAGCTACAGGATAAATCTAACAGTCTGGGGTCACTGTGTAAATTTCTGCTATCCTTTCAGGGTTTGCACACAATCTGAGAAATGTTGGGGACTCTCACTAATGATTAACCTAAAGCAAGAAAGTTTGGAAAATGACCTTAAAACATGTTATATTTTATTCAGGGAATAGGTAAAAGATTTTTCCTGGATGTAAATAATTAAAAGATTCCCAGTTGACTTTTGGAGACTCAGTAGTTGAAAGCCCTTGACATGTCTATTTCTACAGCCTCTGTAATTACCAAACAGGAATGTTGAGCCTCTGTGTATTTATCAACTATTATTTATAATCTCTACGTCTCTGGGCAAATGACTTAATCTCTCTGAGGTTATTTTTGCCTGTGAAAATGCATCATTATCCAAACTCTATTGGATTGTAATAATGCTTAAGCAAAATCAAGTGTGAAATGTGCCTGGCATGTAAGAGGTGCTCAGTAAATGGTAATTTAGAAAATAGAAAACCAGGGAGAATTTGAGAGGCATTCCTAGGACTGACTTTAAAGTGACTTCAACTACCACTTTCACCTTCTCAACAAAGTATTAGGGACACATGAGCAGTAACCCTGATATGTGAAAGCAAGCCACAAAAGCCTTTAGTAGGAACAGTTTTGAGATAAACATGATCCAAAGATGGCTTATTGAGAGCATCCTAGTTTCAACAATCAGTGGTCAAAGAAATGACAAGTTTGTGAGCAGAATCAGGAACAAAAAAGCGGTACACCCCAGTATATCCTGAAACATTAACACACACCTGTCAGGAAATGATACGAAGAAGCAAGACTTTCACAGTCCTTGCGGAAGACCTTGCAGAAGATCCCAGGTTACACTGATGTTTAAGTTTAACATACCCCAAGTTTTGGAACCATCTGTTCAAGTCCTGGCCAGATTTCCAAGAAGTATGCAAATGCCCTAATAGAAAAATTACTTCCCAGGTTATTACAAAGAGATGTATATTCTGAAATTTTTCCAAAGAAATTTCTGTTATACAGAGTATGGGTTTGGGGAAAGGTTATTAAGCCAAGTCACTAAACTTCAGCATTAATGGACTACATATAAGGGGGAAAATATGTTGTTTTAATAATTAGGAACATATAGATATTAATTTTATTATTTTATATGTGTTGAAATGGCAAAGATGTAAAAAAACCTACCAACTACTAGAATATTGAAGAATTTGAGGATGAAATTCACATACACTCCACATACAGTGGTGGTAGTAACATATAGTAGAGACTTTATAAACCAATACAAAAGTATGTAGCAAGGTTATAAAAACAGATTCATAATTTCTGACCTAGTAATGCCAGTCATGGAATATCTATCCAAATGAAATAATAAGGAATATAGTCAAATATCCATATTCACAGTTATCACATTATTTATAACAATATTTCCATTAAAAATAGAAATACCCTAAATATCTTATAATAAGAAAACAGGCACATGGTAATATTATTATACATTATGGAGCCATTAGAAACCAAGTTTTCAGCTGGACATGGTGGCTCACACCTGTAATCCTAACACTTTGGGAGACTGAGGAGGGTGGATCACAAGGTTAGGAGTTCGAGACCAGCCTGGCCAACATAGTGAAACCCCGTCTCTACTAAAACTATAAAAATTAGCTGGGTGCGGTGGCGGGCACCTGTAATCCCAGCTACACAGGAGGCTGAGGCAGAAGAATCACTTGAACCCGGGAGGTGGAGGCTGCAGTGAGCCCAGATTATACAACTGTACTCCAGCCTGGGTGACAGAGCAAGACTCTATCCCATAAAGAAAAAAAAAAATTGGTGACACTGAATAAAATAAGGATATAAGACAATTTGGAAAACCAAATGGGTTATTGTACATTGCCTTCCATGTACTCTCCTGCACTTACCAAATTTTCTTTAGTGAACATAGACTTATTTTATATTTAGAAAAAACCAATAAACATTTATACCAATAAAAACTCTCAGCATTCACAATCAAAACAACCTGTAGAAATATCACTAAAAGTACCTTTGAAAGCCAAACCATCGCTGGGCGCGGTGGCTCTCGCCTGTAATCCCAGCACTTTGGGAGGCCAAGACGGGTGGATCACGAGGTCAGGAGATCGAGACCATCCTGGCTAACACGGTGAAACCCCGTCTGTACTAAAAAAAAAATACAAAAAATTAGCCGGGCGTGGTGGCGGGAGCCTGTAGTCCCAGCTACTCGGGAGGCTGAGGCAGGAGAATGGCGTGAACCCGGGAGGCGGAGCTTGCAGTGAGCCGAAATCGAGCCATTGCACTCCAGCCTGGGAGACAGAGCGAGACTCCGTCTCAAAAAAAAAAAAAAGAAAAAAAAAAATAAAGAAAGCCAAACCATCACACTATTCTTTGTATTGCAGTTACCCAGAATGCCACAGAGATTTTGATATGAAGGAGAACTGGTTGCTTTCTTTTCCTTTTCAGGTCCATATTGCTTTATCTGAGCATATTGCAAAGTGTCCTAAAAGCCATATGGGAGATGTACGTCTTCCCAGCTGCAAAGGAAACAT